>NC_139576.1:21463378-21905878 GCF_946808225.1 Silurus aristotelis | reverse complement strand
TGTGTGAGAAATCCCCTGCATTAGAAATGGCTAAAAGTCAGGACCTTCCCGCCCCACAACCTATTCCACAAGGTAGGACAGTATTAATGACTGAAGAAGATTTGACTTTTGTGTTTTGGACGCTGTCTGAAAGTACTGTATGCGTATGTTGTAGAGATGCTCACCGGGTGGTGGAAAGTGTCCAGCTCCGAGTTAAACCATGTAGCAAATGCTTGTCACCCTCGTGGGATCAGAGAGAGAGTCCTACAGAAACAAATCCAAAAACACATGGAGTACCTCACTCAAGTCTGTGCAAAGAACAAAGATGGTAACCCTTATAGCTCAATAACAATCAAAAATGCACATGTGTATTAAGAATACAAGAAATGTTGAATCATATTTTAATAATATTTTTAGAATTTGAAAATATCTAACAGTAATTTGCTGTCTTGCCATTCAGTTGGTCTGGCTAATGTAATTCTGTTTTCAGGGATTCTTTAACTGATCTCCTAACTAAACATTTTACAGCTTATATGACTTTTTTCCTTTCCATCTTTATGAAATGTATGAATGTATTTCTGTATGTGTACAGCTGCAGTGATTAATGTATGTGAGCTGGAGCAGAGCCAGGTGTGTGAGGAGACTGTGCAGAGATGGTGTGTTGAGGAGCATGCCATGGACATGGATATTGCTGTTCTGCAACAGGTGGAGGAGCTAGAGCGCAGGGTCACCTCTTCCAGTCTACAAGTAAAAGTAAATGTCTAGTTGCTGCTTTTTCCAATTCTTTAAATAGACTATGGGGTGGATGGGTATATTTCCTTTTTTTTCTTTCTGTTATTTAGGGCTGGATGCCCACAGAGCCACAGTCTGAGAGGGAAGACCTGCTTTATTATGAGCACAAGGCAGTGGTCAAAAATGAAAGCACAGACATTGTGCGACATGCCAATAACCCACTGGACATAGCAGTGGCACATTTATTCGAGCTGGAGCGAAACATCGAAAGAAGGTACCTGAAGAGTCCCTTAAGCAGCACCATCCAGATTACTGTGGATAACCGGGGTGCGATTAGCATACCAGCTCCTGCAACAGCAACTAGTTCTGAATGTGATGGGTAGGTCATCTAGTGTCTTTGTTGTCTCCCATCATTGTATTTATTTGACCGTGTACTTGCTCTCTTTCCTTTTCCAGTAAGATCCTTCCACTTATGTTGGCTGGTTTTCTTACTTTTATCCGGCACATGTCGCCTTCTCTCCTCTCACACTTTTTTGTGTACACTATTTGTATATGGCTTGCGGTTGCAATGCGAATGGCTTGTGGATTATATTTGCGTGCATTACAGTGGTATATTGGAAACTTCATTGGTCGCATCCATCCACAGCTTGCCATAAACAAATTCCATCATTTTCTGCAAATCAGGCACCAGATTTTTGATGAAGAAACACTATTTTTGTGCATTTTAGCAAAAACAAACTATTCAGAGCAAGACATATTCAATGGAATTAACAAATTCAATTTGTGATTCATGACATTCTGTCTTCAAAAGAGCACCACACATATACTGAAGTCGATCATTTTATAACGTTTATGTGGGTTACAAATGTGAGGTCTTATGGATGATCTTTAGAAAGTCAATTAAACCTTTTCTGTAAAATGCACAGTTCTTTGCCATTGTTCTTTAAGACATAGCCCAGTTTTTCATGTACATTATCATGACAATTAAATAATGCAGATGATATTTCTTTAGTGGCATTGTAACTAGTAACCAGTCATTTTTGGCAATATTTTAATGAGCTTTCAACCTATAAACAGAAATGGACTATATGCAATTGAATTGAAGGCAGGGGTAGAAATTATATGCTAGTGATGATAAATTTTGTGGGTACTAAATAAGACTATATAATCAGAAATTGATATTTTGTTAAGGGCACAGTACATTGATGATGATTTGACATTGAGTGATTTGTACTGTTTTCTCTGTATTTTACTTGCATTAATATGGGTGTTGATGTTCTCTGTACCTTGTGAGTGATAAATTCCTTACATTTATCACACAGAGGTGTAGAAGACGTGTCTCCAGGGATGAAGCTGTGGAGGAAAGCACTGAGCGAAGTGCGTAGTGGTGCCCAGCTTTCACTCTGCCTGCAGAAGTTACAGCGTTCTATTGCATGGGAAAGATCTATCATGAAAGTGGTGAGGAAGATACATACACACTGGCTCAATAATAAATAATCTTTATTTATTCCAATTGGCTATTCCTCTTATCTATACAAAAGATAGGAGTAATTATGGCAGTCATAATAAGGATTTATAAAAGGCAGAAGGGGCTGTGCTTTGTTCCCTGATGATGCTGAGTGTCAGTGCTGTGTTGTGTTGCTGTCAGTACTGCCAGTTATGCCAGAAGGGGGACAATGACGAGCTGCTGCTGTTGTGTGATGGCTGTGATAAAGGATGCCACACGTACTGCCATAATCCCAAAATCACTACCATCCCTGAGGGAGATTGGTTCTGCCCTGCCTGCATAGCCAAGGTTAGGGAAGCTGTACTTTGAGTTAAAATAAAACAATATACAAAACGGAAATTCACACATATTAACCTAATCGTTAATATGATGCATGACCAGGGTGTTCAACTTGCAAGCAGTGTAACAAAAACTATTCATTGCTGAAGCACTACCCTCGTGTTTTCATCAATGCAGTAATTTTTCAAATTCAAAAGACATATGCACTATGCATGCAATAATTTTTGTAACTTTATATAATGCTTTGTGTTCCTTCTTCTCATGCTTTTTTCTTTACAGGCAAATGACTCACCTCAGAAGAGTAAGAAACAGTCCAGTCGAAACAGTGGAGGGGGTGAAAAACTGTCAGGAGCCAAACGCAGCAAGAAAGCTTGTGTGACAGGAGAGGGCTCTGAGAATGACACAGGCAGCAGCAGTGCCAGTAGCACACCCAAGAAAGTAGGAAAGGAAGCAAGAAAGAGAAAATTAGAGGACAACCTTTCCACCAGCACCTCTAAGCAGGAGAGTGCAACACAACTTAAAAATCCTCAAACCACTCGAGACAACAGTAAAGACCTGGAGCTCTGCAGGTATCAGGCACTTCATTTAAAGTGAACACATATGGGAAATATCTGTTGTGTATGTATCCTAATGTATAATCATGTCTGTCAAAATGAACGCGTTGGCACTGATTTTATTAACGCGCGATTAATGCATCCATTTCTGTTTTACCGTTTTAATAAAAAATATAAATACATTTAAAAGAGGCAAAATTAAAACCCTCAATGGAACACACATTTTTCCATAAAAAAATAAACAATATAAAACTCCAGCAAAATATTATTTTGAATCACTAAACATTTGTTTTGTTGCACCAAGTCTCAAATCAAGCACCAAAATCTGCATGATGCACACATCCGGCAATTAAAACCGTCCGTGAGGAAACATGGAAAAAGTTCAATTTGATGTCCTTATGATTTTATGTCATTTAAAACACCATAATTACTTAAAATTTACTTGCAAGAAATTACTAAAATATATAAAATATTTTAATCAATTAACAGCCCTAATATATATAATGTATGTTCGTAGAAACATTTATTAAAAACAAAATACTGAAACATGTACATAAGATTTCATACAAGTACCTTCAGCAGCGGTTACAGCCTCAAGTCTTTTGGGTATGACCCAATAAGCTTTGCACATCTGGATTGGGGATTTTCCAATATTATCTTGGCAAATCCTCTCAAGCTGCATCAGGTTGGAGAGGGACTGTTGGTGGAAAGTCATTTCCAGGTCTCTTCAAGTCAGTTTTCTGGCTGGGCCACTCTAGGACATTCACAGTATTGTCTGTAAGCCACTCCTGTGTTGTCTTGGCTGTGTGTGTAGGGTCTTTGTCATGTTGGAATGTAAAATTTCGGCCGTTGGTAAAAGGATTTTATCTCTGTACTTTGCTCCACTCAGCTTTGCCTCAACCCTGATGAGCCTTTCAGTCCTTGCTGCTAAAAAACACCCCCACAGCATGATTCTGCCACCACCATGCTTTGTTGCTGGGATTGTATTGGGCAGGTGATGAGCGTTTCTGATTTCCTAACAGTTAAATCTGGTTTCATCAGAACAGCAAATCTTGTTCCACACAGTCTAAGAGCCTTAGCTTCGGGTGGCCTTCATGGGTGGGCCTTCATGGGGTTTGCACTGAAGAGAGGCTTCCGTCTTGCCACTCTGCCATACAGCCCAGATCAGTGGAGGGATGTAGTGATTGTTGTTGTTCTGGATTTTTGTCCTATCTCTACACAGGATCTCTGGAGCTCATTGCTCAGTTTGGTTGGGCGACTAGCTCATGTCCTGATTGTGGCAAATTTTTTTAATTTTGAGAATTTCGGAGGCCACTGTTCTCTTGGGGAATCTTCAGTGCAGCAGCAATTTTCTGTAGAGTTCCCAGAAACCTGTCTCTGAGCTCTGCAAGCAGTTTCTTTGACCTCATGGTCCGTTTTTTGCTCTGATATGCATTGTTAGATGTGAGGCCTTCGATCATGCCCATTAAATTAATTTACCACAGGTGGACAAGGTGTAGAAGCATCTCACCAACAATCAAGCGAAATGGGAGGCCCTGAGCTAAATTTCAAGTGTTGCAAAGGGTCTGAATACTTATGTACATGTTATATTAAAAGTTTTTCATACTTTTGAAGAATTCTGTTTTCTATTTGGCATAATAATAATAATAATATTTATTTTATATAGCACCATTAAAAGTAGCATCTTATTGCACTTTTTTTTGAGCATAGAAGAAAAAATTATTAAAAAAGAACAATAAATAATAGTACTAATAATACAACTAATAAGAAAAGACCAGAAAATGACCAGATCTAAAGCATATCCCTTGGTATATACATCTACCAGCTGCTTCAAATCAAAACAGTCCAATAGATACAGAAAGACCTTGTAGTGTCAAACTATAGTGTTCTCAGAGTCTGTCTGTCTGTCTGTCTGTCTGTCTGTCTGTCTGTCTGTCTGTCTGTCTGTCTGTCTGTCTATCTATCTATCTATCTATCTATCTATCTATCTATCTATCTATCTATCTATCTATCTATCTATCCATACATAATCGCATTATACACTATTTTCAGTATATTGCAGACTATTTTGCAGCCTGATACTACCATAATTTTCCCCCTCATTTGTGTGTGTGTGTGTGTGTGTGTGTGTGTGTGTGTGTGTGTGTGTGTGTGTGTGTGTGTGTGTGTGTGTGTGTGTGTGTGTGTGTGTGTGTGTGTGTGTGTGTGTGTGTGTGTGTGTGTGTGTGTGTGTGAGTATGGCACTTAGACCTGCAGACATTATTTTAATTGTCCTGTATAAATTAAAATGTATTTATTGGATAATTGAGCATCTAGTTATCTTGGTTTGATTTTATTTATTTGTTAGTCTTAAAGTCCATGTGTGCCTTTTTACTTTGCAGATTGCTTTTGACAGAGCTGCAAACTCATCAGGACGCCTGGCCATTTATGAATCCTGTCAATCCCAAATCAGTCCCTGGATACCGCAAAGTCATCAAGAAACCGATGGACTTCTCCACCATTCGGGAGAAACTTTCCAACAGCCAGTATGTATCTCTGCACGAACAACAGCTTTACTGAATGTGAAAAGTATGTGTGGTGGCCTGGGGAAGTTTTCACATCATATTAATTTTAAGTTTGAATGTAATAGTTAATGGCTCTTTACTAAACAAGGCATTTGTATGACAGATGTTTGTTGGACAGGCTTTTGTAGGACATCTTTTTTTTTTTTTTTTTTGCTGTTTGATAGATTTCAAGAACTGTAACATCCACTGGGCCACCATTCAGATAAAACTTTTAGGAAGGTTACTCACTTACTGGTATTTTTGTCTTTTTTGTTACTAAAATAAGGCTGGTAGGGAAGCACATACTATACACTGGACCCATTTTTGAGGATTCTAAATAATCTGTTTTAATTACATATGTGTGTTCATTTCCAGGTACCTGAATTTGGAGACATTTATCATTGATGTTAACTTGGTTTTTGAGAACTGTGAAAAGTTCAATGAGGATAACTCTGAAATTGGACGGGCGGGACACAGTATGAGGAGATTTTTTCAGCGAAGATGGACTGAGCTCTTGAAACAAATATACTAGACCTGGCTGAAATCCTGGAATAGAATCGACTACTGCTGCTTTAAATTTGTAAACAAAGCAAGCCTTCTTTTTTTTTTTTCTTCTTTTTTCCCCTTAATGTATCAGTTACCCACTCACTTCAGTGGTTTTCTTCATAAGCCAAAAATACAAGCAGTTCAACAAGTCCTCCTGTTGATGTAGTGTGGTGTAACAGTAATCCAGAATGTTTCTGATCATTTGGGGTGTCTGTTCAAGTGCAATACAAATTCTGTTTATTTACAGAACTTTTATCATTTACAGCTCGGACTGACAAAAAAAAAAACAAAAAAAAAACCACTCTGTAAATTATACTTGATGTTTCTTTTTTTAATATAAACTTTGCTATTATAGTGAATGTATTGTATTTATTTTTTTGGTTATATTTATAATTAAGTTGGTATTCTTTTTCTATGAAAAGGAAGAACATTTTAAAAATGCATTAAAGCATTTTTGCTGAAATATATTATGAAATATATATTTAAAATTGTTTACACTGTTAGGTGCTTTAATGGTACCAGGAAACGCATCACAGTATTGCTGTAAAACTGAATTAGCAAAAAAATAATGTTTTGACCATTGAAGAACAGAGACTATTAGATGTCTGTGTACATAGTGTCTACATGTCTAACAGTATGTGTGTGATATTTTGCAAACATGTTTCTTGCCATTTTTTTCCTGTCTTTTAGAAGCGTAAAATCTTAAAGGAAAAAAAATAAATCACAAAGAAGGAAAAGAGGTCATGCTTCAAAATGCCAAAAATACACAGTAGTATAAATGATGTAGGAAGAATGGAAAACTAGCATAGGACATAGTGTTGAGGTATAATATTGGGCTGTGGGGGTGTCAAATATGGTTGAACTATAGGGTTGACGTTTAAAGCATGAACCATAGAGTTAAAGTGTAGTATTAAGGCATATCATGACGTTAAAGTGTAAAATGTGATTTGCAGCAAAGCAATGAGTTTTATATTTAGTTCAAGTATTGCACAATGTTCATACATACGATGTAGCACTTTTAATAATACACATTCTTACTAAGCAGCTTTATAGAAATCCAGGTAGAGATCTAGTAGCTCCAGGTGTACAGAAAGCAGTAGCATTGGAAGATTGTGAGAACACATTTCGAAGAAACCAATTAATAGAGAATCCATGTGATGATATTGACAGCAATGTGTTCCAAGCATAGCAGGTGTTTGGCAAGTGAATGGGTGAGGATAGGCAGTGGATAGTGAGGATAGGCAAATCAAAACCACAGAGATTTCTCAGATGAACACACAAGACAAAAGGCTGATTATAGCATCAAGACCCTTCACTATTCTATTGTCACTGCAAGTGGGAACTCTGCCAGACCAAGAGATGACAACATAAATAAAAGATAGCACCTGAACATTAGTCTCACAAATACTAGGACTCTGTGCAACATCAGCATCCTACAAGGCCACTATCAACAAACTTGATGATTACCGGAGAGAGGTGGGGCAACAGTATCCGTGTCGGTTTTACTGCAAAAACTTTGTTTAGTAATGCCCAGATTTGCATTTCTATTTAAAATTAAAGTCTCAACATTGATGTTTTATTTTTATTTTCATTTTTTTTATATAACATGCAAAAAGGCTTTATTTACTTCCTGGAAAAGCTCTTACAAAAGAACTAATAAAGACTGCATCCTGGATGAACTTATTCTTTCTGCATTCTGTAGTGACGTGCATTATTCCTACCTTGTTTCCAGGATATCTGTTGGACCCACTGTATCTTAAAAAACGTCAATAAAGCAGTTACCGAAGATAAATGGATAAATCAATTTCATTCATTCATCTTCAGTAAGCACTTTATCCTGGTCAGTGTCATCTGGAACTGGAGGATCCTAAGCCTATGCCTGTAACCATGTATACAAGGTGGGAAAACACTCTGGATATGAGGCCATTGCACCATGTGTATACACACACACACACACACACACACACACACACAGTTATACCAGGGAAATTAGTCCTCTGCCTGCATGTTTTTGCTAAATAGAAAGGAAGATGATAACCTAGAATAAACCCAAACAGCCTTTAAAAGAACATAGAAAACTCCACAAGGACAATAATTGGAATTGTCACAGGAGCTGTGGACTTGTATAATTGGATAAATACAATTTTAGGTTCATAATCACTGCTACAGTGTTTCAGTGGCTGTTTAGCTCCTGGGTTTTCTATTGTGCTGAAAAATAATTTACATTTTCGACTGTCTTCTACACAAACACAGTAATATGTCATGAGGCAAAACTGCTTTGACAGATCAACAAATCCAATGACAGGAAACTCCTTGGACCAGTTCCTTCCCAATCATTTACCTTCACTGTTTTATCTGCATTTATTCCATAGGAAAATACAGATTAATAATCTAAGCTTCCATCACCATGATTCATTCAATGACACACCTAAAACTAAAATCTGTTAATTAAGCATCATCCAACACTAATTAAGGTTGAAGTCTGCCATCTTGTAATTTTGGAGGGTTTTAGGCCTAAGAAGTATTCCAATGAAAAAACTTTGTAAAATGTTTCTTGCATTATCTGAATGTTTTTTTTTAAGTTGCAGTGAAAATCTTTTAGGAAATCGATTTAGAGGGAAAAGTGATCTGCACAATCAATACCAAGCACAGAGTTAAAGTGCAGGGTTACTGTGTATCACTTACCCTCAGCAAGTGAAGTTGGAGTAGTGGTAAAGCATTTGACAGAAGTGTAGAATTGATTTTGAATTTTCACTTCACTGGATCTAGGGGGTTTAATCCAAACCTGTTCTAGCATGATAATGCCCTTGCACAGACTGTATGCCAAGCCTTAACCATTGCCTGACATTACTAATGCTCTGGTGTCTGTATGTAGTGGGAAAGCCTTTCATAGCAGGAAATGGAAGATGAACTCCATATTAATGCCCACAGATTTGAAATGGGATGTTCAACAAGCATAAGCATAAAAGGGGTGCTAAATCAAATGTGCTGGAATGAGGCATGATGGTGAAGCATGAAAGGCAGAATGAACAGTTACTTGTGTATCAGTGCTTGACATAATATTGAACATGCTTTTTTTAAATTATAATGATGCAATGATTTCTTGTTCATTCTTGATCTGCTTCTCTATGTAGATCAATCTCTGGCCCACATTTTTGTAGTCATGCCATGGTAACAGTCATAGCTGACTTTGATGTGCATCTGATGTCACTTCCTGCTGGGAAACAGCAACCAATATTTTGAAAAAGCATTACAGTATGCAAGAGCCTTATTGTCCTTGTTCATTAGGTGGGAAAAGTTGTATATTAGTCCAATATGTAATATTCATGTGTATCAGAGAAAACTTTATATCATAATGGATATTTCCAATTGTTAAAAGCAGCAAGCTTTAAAGTTTCCTGTTTTCAAAGTCAAAGTTTCCTGTTTTCTCTGGATTATTTATATATATATATATATATATATATATATATATATATATATATATATATATATATATATATATATATATATATATATATATATATATAAACAGATTTAAGGGTTCTCGTACGAGCTGCTAAAGAGACCAAAAGGGAAACAGACAGGAACGATTTTGCATTCACAGTTCTGATACGTGTGATTTGGATATTCAGTGTCAAGTTGTTAAAATGATGTTTAAGAAGGATATTAAATGGGTTAAATTGATTCCCCATGATGCCTTGAGCCAAATGCATTTTCTAAATTAAAATCCAAATCTTCTGGAATTTTTCTCTTCTCTCTATTTACAAACAACCATATTCATCACAGTCAGAGGGACTCACTGTAGACATATGGCACTTTTCAAAAACATTTCTGAATCACAGCCCAATCTGTGGCAGGAGAGCTGTAGTACTCTCTAAAATGATCGGAATGGTTAGATCAAATCTTTTTGTGTTAGAGTTTAGAATATGGGTATGAGCCTTCAGTTTTCATCAGGTATCTGCTTTTGTGTCTTGATAAACAATTCGAGTTAAATAACAACTTGCATGACATTACTAGTTTAAACCCACCAAGGCGATTCAAAATATTGAAACATGACTGTATCTTGTTTCTGAGGAATGTCCTGTTAGAGGGATTGTTTAAACAGTTAACAGCTCTAAAAGCAACTAAGCCTTATTGACTTTAATTTACTTTCATTTAGAATAGTTTCTGAACTTCAGCTCACATAAAAATTAAGAGGTCTTTCAAAGGTGCTATGTTCTTCCACAATTCTCAAAAAAAACAAACAAGCAAAAAACCTAATAACCTGCTTTCCTAATAACGATATTCTATTTTAAGTCTGTGTCCTTAATGTATAGCAAAACCAAAAATGTTGGCCTTAAAGCTTCAGTACATTTGAAAGGATCTGTAGTGTGACTTTAGGCCTGGTTGCAGCAAAGGTAAGTTGCAAATAGATAAAGATTCAACAAAAGCAGGTAGAGGCTTTCCTTTTTTTTTTTTTTACTTTTTTTTCCCTTTTGTTTTCTTTCTCTCTGATGTTAGGTGACAGTGAAATGCAACCATTGTGGCAGTTTTTATCGGTGTACAAAAAAATTCTAATGTGAATATACATTAGACACAAGTCTAATGTTGGAATTGTGCAGACCTGAGAAACGCCACAGACACGGTCACCTTTACTGTGTAAGTTGATCACCCAAAATTTACAAAGCATGTTCTACTAACAGCTTACTTGCGTATAGTGCTGACAACAAAACTACATGAAAAGTTACAGACAGCAGGAGGCACAAAATGAACGATCAGAGTAAGGGTTAAAAAGAGATATGAGATGTTTTTAAATAACTACGCATAAGTTATAGTCAAGTATAGTAGTATAGTAAAAATAATTATATTAAAAAGCAAGCAAACCTTTCATCAGCTGAGGATTTTGTCTATAGATATGGCTATGCATAGATACTGTACTGTGCCACATTATTTTTCATAATTATATGATTTGCTTAATTTCCTATATTATGTGTTTGTTTGCTGTGTTTGTCTGAAATGACTGGGTAGTTCCCGACTCTGTGAACTAGCATGTGGACAGAGGTGGCAACACATCCTTCACATAAGTAGAAGTACAGATACTAATGTTTAAAAAAACAAAAAAAACTTGAGTAAAAAAGTACAGTGAGTACTTCAACTTTTACAAGTTAAAGTAAAGATGTTTGGGCTCTGACATGTACTTAGTAGATATTACTATTACCTGTTTCAGTGTCACGCTGGTAACTGGACCTCAAATCAAATTAATATTAGGGCTGTCAATTGATATTGATATTAAATCAAATATTAAATCACAAATAATCACATTAATGTCATGTTACTTTTCAATTAATTGCAACTTAATCGCATATTTTTATCTGTTCTAAATGTACTTTAATACTTTTCATGTTTTAAATACTCAAATCAGCATGGGCATGGACAAATATTAAAGCTTTATGTAAATGTATGTTTATTATAAGTATAACCAAACTCAACATAGAGCATTACATAATATATTCTTGTAAATGTTTCAAAGTAATTATGCGTTTTAAATCACGTAAATCATCAGGACACCAAACGGAACCTTTGCTGTTTCCACACGGACGGTTAATGAGGTGATACTAAATAAATTGTATATCTTCTAACGTTCATATGGATTACATAATCAGATAATTTTTGAGGTAAAATAAATATTTATAAATATTTGGTTTATTTAAAAGTAGACACTTTGAGCTTTCTTTTCTTATATGTATTATGTCTGTGAGACAAGTATTTATCGGGATTCAGGTTGTTGTATTTATGTCTGTGAAGACATGACAAAAACAGAGACGGTAGAGAGCGCCCCCTGTCTGTTTTCTTTATTTTACAAAAGAACAGCGTTTTGTTTTGATTGAGTGTAAACCCTGTAAAAAGTAGACCCTGTACAGATTCGAATGATGTATGTATGTAAGTAACGCCGGCGCGTTTGTCGACCCCAGAGAGTTAATTGTGTGCATCATGGTGGATTTTGGTGCATTAATATTAATATATTGATACAAAACGAATTTGCCATCGTTCATTGTGAGCTTCATAAAAACATTTGAAGGGATCTGTAGTGTGACTTCTGTATTGTGTGAGATCCAGGAAATAATACACCAGTGGTAAATCAAAAAAGACAAGAAATAGGTTGATGGCTGAAAACGGCACAGTGAGAAGAAAAAAATGTTAACATTTCACCAAATAGATTAAAACTAAAGTAACGAGTCTGTTTTGAAAATTTAAGTAGAAAGTACAGATATTTGTATAAAACAATAGGTGAAAGTAAAAAAAATATTAATAATATTGAAGTAAAGGACTGATACCAGAGAAATCCATTTAAGGACAGTAACAAAGTATTTGTACTTCATTACTTCCAACCTCTGCATGCAAATAGGTTTTTGATAAAAGCTTTTTAATTAGTTGCTCTGGATAAGCAAGTCTGCTAAATGCTGCAAATGTAAGCTGTCTAAACTTAACAGTGTATTCCATGTAATAAAGGTGTAGACACTGATGCAAATTATATGATTGAACTTGTCAAAGTTTTTCTCAGTTAATCTTCTTTTGGGAGATTTTTCCGCACTCTCAAGAGCATGACTAGAATACAAACAGTGTAAAGACTCATGAATGATTTACAAATAAACTGACTTGATAAATGAGGTCTACTGATATCAGACAGGCATTTACCCTTCAGAAACACAAAGCATGATTGATCAAACCTTCTCTTTTTCATGCAAAGAGCAAATAGGCCATCAATTTAAACATTCAGGAATCTTTATGTGTATGTCGTACAACAGACTATTTTTCTCAGATAAGCAGACATGTTCTGTAATAATTGCTGCACAGACTGGGGCTTTCTGTGTTTGACAAAATCTTGTCTTTCCACTTCACTACACTTGGACACACATCAGAATCTGTAGCTGCCACACTTGGCCAACCAAGTTAACAGGTTTTTCAAAGCATGAGTTTATATATTGAATATTACACATTTTATTAGAAACTGAATTGCTCTTTTCCTAGGTTATTTTTTTCTCTCTAAACCTCTTGCACTGGCCACTGCATTGCTGACCTGCTGCAAAACAAAAATTGTATGCGTTAAAGCAACAGGTCAGCCAATATTCTGCAATTTAGCTTCTGTCTGGTGCAGAAGGGCACTTTATCATCTCTTCAGATGAGACTTCTGCTAAGACTGCTCTCTACAAGGAAAAGTTTGAGGTCTCTGGACAAGATCCTTGTAAGCTCCACATCATCTCTTCAATACTCAACCCCCCTGCTCCACCTGCTTCATCCTCCCTGACTACTGAACACTTTGCCTCCTTCTTTGATAAGAAGATTGAGGAAATCTGCCAGACCTTCACTTCCTCCCTGACTATGCCTGAATCTATCTATCTATCTATCTATCTATCTATCTATCTATCTATCTATCTATCTATCCATCCATCCATCCATCCATCCATCCACCCACCCACCCACCCACCCACCCACAGAGAAGGCCCTTTTGTCTGTCAATGAGAAACTACATGCTGCTAGATCAGCCATGCTGTCCTTTGTCCTCGTTCTTCTCGACCTTCGAGCAGTGTTTGACATGGTCAACCATAAGACTCTCTTATTAACCCTCAGAAGCCTTGGTATCTGTGGAGCAGCATGGAAATTGTTTGCTTCCTACCTGGAAGGTGGCTCATACCAGGTAACATGAGGGGGTCTACATCTGCCACATGCAGATTTTCCACTGGTGTCCCACAATGCTCAGTACTCGGTTCTCTACTTTTCTCCCTCTATACCCACTTTCTTGGCGAAGACATGGGTTTTCATACCAGTGGTAAGCTGATGACACTCAACTCATCTTCCCCTTCCCTCCTTCAGATACCACAGCTTCTGCTTGAATCTCAGCATACCTGGTGGACATATCTTTGTTGGACATATCTAAGAGGTAAGTATACCTCAAGGCTCTTTTCAACTTCCACTAGATGTCCAATCAGCAGAGTCACTGGCTATCTTTAAGTGACGGGTGAAGACCTACCTCTTCCTGAAACACTTAAAGTAGCACTTTTTTGGTAAAAAAAAAAAATAATAATAATAATCCTCTCAACAGTGTTGTAGGCTGATGGTATCTTAAGTTTGTAATCTAGCGAACAAGTGTTTTGTGAAGCATTTTGTATGTCACTCTGGATAAAGATGTCTGCTATATGCCGTAAATGTCATCAGAAACCAAGCATTTGGCTTGACTGGAGATGTCCAGTGGGTCAGAGTTCCAACCCTGTATAATGTCATGATTTATATTTCATGTCTCGTATACTGCTGCCTTGGGCTGGGCTCATTCCAGCAAGTTTTTTAAAAACACTTTAGTTATTTTGTTTGCAAAGGATTTTCTATAATAATTGGATTCAGTTTATTCATATAGGTCTAAAGCAGAACTCTGACTTATGAAAATAGGCATCAGTAGCAGTTTTCACATGTTGGCATCGAGAGATTATTCCATCAAATCACTGTTTAAGGTCCGACTAGGTTGAGGTGAGAGGACACAGTGGATACTGTGAGGATTTACTATGGAAACACTCTATGATATGTTTTATGAAGGGTGAGCATTTTACTATTCTGTGAGTGGGAACAGATTCTTTCTCATTTTGAAATGTATGAACTGTGAAGAATGCCTGTAAATGTAATTATTTATTCTGGGCTTCATAATGACTACTGCCACTGCTCTGAATTCACACTGCTCACTTGAGTGAACTCTGGCTGCAGGAATACAATTGCCTGAAGCAGGTGAAGGGAGCAAAAACTGGAGCTTGATTACTGGAGCTAGAGATAGAGTTAAAAAAAAATCTAGTAAAGACTGTCTGCCAGACCACAAACCGGTGAAAGTGGGAGTTTTTATTTAAATTGTAGTGTAACTAGATAATCGTTGATATGGCTATCTAACCCGTCCAGAATATTTTGTCTATTTCTTGTTTAGGCCAGTGGGATGTGGATTACTGCACTGCCATCTAGTGGCTACATGTCATAATATATTGCTTCAGGATTGTTTACTGGAGCTGGCAGTGAATACATATAGTTGGCAATCATTGTTTATGGGGATAGATGGCAGTGCAGTGCAGTTTAAAACCAGCTTACCTTAAAATATACGTTATACATAGTGTGAGCATCGTTTAGGGTGTGATAAATGTTGGAAAATAAATAAAAAGGTATTTGTGTGTGTGTGTGTGTGTGTGTGTGTGTGTGTGTGTGTGTGTGTGTGTGTGTTTGTGTTTGTGTTAGTCTGAAGGGCACCAGTTTATTTCTTGGCTGATTGTGGACAGAGGGAAATGGAGAACATGAAAAAAACCCAGGCTTTTTTAAAACTTGTTTTTGCTGGATTACTCTTTCATCTCTCTCTCTCTCTCTCTCTCTCTCTCTCTCTCTCTCTCTCTCTCTCTCTTACTGGTACCTTTGCCTTTTAGGATAACATCACATTTTAATATAGATGAAATCTTACAATCTTATAATAATGGGGTTTATTTCTTAAAATGTTAGATTTGACAGTCCAGGAAGCTGTTTTTTTTTTCCATTGTTATTTAAAAAGATCCCTAAGGCCTGATTTCTTTGAGGCAGCTACACTGCTTTGCTAGAAATAGTCTAACTTGTTAACTATTTTAATGACTAATTTATAAATGAAGACCATTTATCTCTGCTACACAGTCAGAAATGTGTTTATTTCTTTACAGACTGCTTGATGTAACACACAGAAACAACACACAGAGGAGATGGTGACAGACTCCACCCCATGAGTTGACTGTCATTTATTTGCACATTATCTCGGACTAGTTTGTTTTTAGCTGTGGGACGTTTCAAAGCATTTATTTTGAGTTCATTAATCAGTCTAATAAACTGTTCAGCAGAGATTAGGATTAATTAGATGTCTCATAACTTTCTCAGGTTAAATGTGGAAACAACAAGCCTTATTGCAGGTGATTAATATATCTCTAGGAAGCTGTAGTCAGGTTTTGGCTTCCTGAGATCAAATCATCCAATTTATTTATTTTATTAATGAGTTTTTTTATCTATTTATTTGCATGTCTTTTTTTCAGTCCTGTTTTCACAATAAAATCATAAGTAAAATAGTGGCTTCAGGAAATCTGGAAACGATAATATTTTTATATTCTAGCATTGAAGAACTGTGTGTATTTCAGATAGTCCCATTTATTGACATTTATCAATGTGACATTTATTTTTAAATATACCTAAATCTGAACCTTGTGTCGAATAAAATTGGTGTGTGTGTGTGTGTGTGTGTGTGTGTGTGTGTGTGTGTGTGTGTGTGTGTGTGTGTGTACATTTTAGACAGTCAGGTGACAAGATTTTGATTGCCTTCTGGTGGACAGTACAGCCAGCTGAGAATATGGATGAGTTCCCAGCATGCAACAGCCCCTTCCAAACGAACCACTCACTGTGCCATGTACAGCAGCCAGGTTCTGTTCTGGCCTGAGGAACAAACCAAGTCAAGTCTAATCGGATTTACCATCATCGTGATCTTGCATTAATCTAGTCACCCAGTTGCACTCCAGCTATGCATGCACCTGAGCATATACAATCTCTACAAATCACTAACCATCCTGATTTAATCTGCTCTGGCATGCTGAACACCATTACTCACAAAAAAGTGTGTAAAGTTCGCTATTACATTTAAAAAGTGTAACTTGCGAAACTGCTATAGCGGTAGAAATTTACACTGCATTCTTTCAAAAGAAATCAAATAATGCATCACACCCCACCCTACTGAGATTTGTGTGTGTGTGTGTGTGTGACTGTGTGTGTGTGTGAGGACTAAATGAACATTAGCTGTGTGCCTTTTCTAAAGCATTTATCTTTGTATGACTGCTTCTTGTTCAGTTCAGAGCTGTTTTCTTATGCCAGTGTTTCTGTCCTGTCTCTTTGTTGCCATGGTAACAGTCACGACTGGCTAGGAAGTGCATCCCAGGTCACTTCCTGTTGAGAATCTCTAAGGGAGACTTTTGTTTTAGACAAACCTCCCCACGGAGAGAGATAAATAAGTCAGGTACAGGAGTGCTGTGATATTGTATATATATATTTTTTCTTTGGGGAAATTGGCAGACTTGCTTGTGCTGATGGGTTTTATTAGTCTCTGTAGCACGCCTGCGTACAGCTCGTCAGGTGAAAATCCACTATTATTAAAAATAAGCATGTTGCCATCAGTATCTGGGAGTCTGGGAACCCATCATTTTCCCTGCTCCATGGGTGAGTAGACTGAGCCACCCATTAGCTCATGCATTCATATATTTAATGCATTGTTTAGAGTCTTAAAAAAAAATATATATACAGTGAGGAAAATAAGTATTTGAACACCCTGCTATTTTGCAAATTCTCCCACTTAGAAATCATGGAGGGGTCTGAAATTTTCATCGTAGGTGCATGTCCACTGTGAGAGACATAATCTAAAAAAAAAAAAATCCAGAAATCACAATATATGATTTTTAAACTATTTATTTGTATGATACAGCTGCAAATAAGTATTTGAACACCTGTCTATCAGCTAGAATTCTGACCCTCAAAGACCTGTTAGTCTGCCTTTAAAATGTCCACCTCCACTACATTTATTATCCTAAATTAGATGCACCTGTTTGAGGTCGTTAGCTGCATAAAGACACCTGTCCACCCCATACAATCAGTAAGAATCCAACTACTAACATGGCCAAGACCAAAGAGCTGTCCAAAGACACTAGAGACAAAATTGTACACCTCCACAAGGCTGGAAAGGGCTATGGGGAAATTGCCAAACAGCTTGGTGAAAAAAGGTCCACTGTTGGAGCAATCATTAGAAAATGGAAGAAGCTAAACATGACTGTCAATCTCCCTCGGACTGGGGCTCCATGCAAGATCTCACCTCGTGGGGTCTCAATGATCCTAAGGAAGGTGAGAAATCAGCCCAGAACTACACGGGAGGAGCTGGTCAATGACCTGAAAAGAGCTAGGACCACCGTTTCTAAGGTTACTGTTGGTAATACACTAAGACGTCATGGTTTGAAATCATGCATGGCACGGAAGGTTCCCCTGCTTAAACCAGCACATGTCCAGGCACGTCTTAAGTTTGCCAATGACCATTTTGATGATCCAGATGAGTCATGGGAGAAAGTCATGTGGTCAGATGAGACCAAAATAGAACCTTTAGGTCATAATTCCACTAAACGTGTTTGGAGGAAGAAGAATGATGAGTACAATCCCAAGAACACCATCCCTACTGTGAAGCATGGGGGTGGTAGCATCATGCTTTGGGGGTGTTTTTCTGTACATGGGACAGGGCGACTGCACTGTATTAAGGAGAAGATGACCGGGGCCATGTATTGCGAGATTTTGGGGAAAAACCTCCTACCCTCAGTTAAAGCATTTAAGATGGGTCGAGGCTGGGTCTTTCAACATGACAATGATCAGAAGCACACAGCCAGGATAACCAAGGAGTGGCTCTGTAAGAAGCATATCAAGGTTCTGGCATGGCCTAGCCAGTCTCCAGACCTAAACCCAATAGAGAATCTTTGGAGGGAGCTCAAACTCCGTGTTTCTCAGCAACAGGCCAGAAACCTGACTGATCTAGAGAAGATCTGTGTGGAGGAGTGGGCCAAAATCCCTCCTGCAGTGTGTGCAAACCTGGTGAAAAACTACAGGAAACGTTTGACCTCTGTAATTGCAAACAAAGGCTACTGTACCAAATATTAACATTGACTTTCTCAGGTGTTCAAATACTTATTTGCAGCTGTATCATACAAATAAATAGTTAAAAAATCATACATTGTGATTTCTGGATTTTTTTTTTTTAGATTATGTCTCTCACAGTGGACATGCACCTACGATGAAAATTTCAGACCCCACCATGATTTCTAAGTGGGAGAACTTGCAAAATAGCAGGGTGTTCAAATACTTATTTTCCTCACTGTATATATATATATATATATATATATATATATATATATATATATACAGTGGGTACAGAAAATATTCAGACCCCCTTAAATTTTTCACTTTTTGTTATATTGCAGCCATTTGCTAAACTCATTTAAGTTTATTTATTTTCCTCATGAATGTACACACAGCACCCCATACTGACAGAAAAACACAGAATTGTTGACCTTTTTGCAGATTTATTAAAAAAGAAAAACTGAAATATCACATGGTCCTAAGTATTCAGACCCTTTGCTGTGACACTCATATATTTAACTCAGGTGCTCTCCATTTCTTCTGATCATCCTTGAGATGGTTCTACACCTTCATTTGAGTCCAGAAATTTTTGATTATACTGATTGGACTTGATTAGGAAAGCCACACACCTATTTATATAAGACCTTACAGATCACAATGCATGTCAGAGCAAATGAGAATCATTAAGGTCAAAGGAACTGCCTGAAGAGCTCAGAGACAGAATTGTGGCAAGGCACAGATCTGGCCAAGGTTCCAAAAAAATTTTTGCTGCACTTAAGGTTCCTAAGAGCACAGTGGCCTCCATAATCCTCAAATGGAAGACGTTTGGGACGACCAGAACCATTCCTAGAGCTGGCCGACCGGCCAAACTGAGCTATCGGGGGAGAAGAGCCTTGGTGAGAGAGGTAAAGAAGAACCCAAAGATCACTGTGGCTGAGCTCCAAAGATGCAGTCGGGAGATGGGAGAAAGTTGTAGAAAGTCAACCATCACTGCAGCCCTCCACCAGTGGGGCTTTATAGCAGAGTGGCCCGACGGAAGCCTCTCCTCAGTGCAGGACACATGAAAACCCGCATGGAGTTCTCCAAGATGGTGAGAAATAAGATTCTCTGGTCTGATGAGACCAAGATAGAACTTTTTGGCCTTAATTCTAAGCGGTATGTGTGGAGAAAACCAGGCACTGCTCATCACCTGTCCAGTACAGTCTCAACAGTGAAGCATGGTGGTGGCAGCATCATGCTGTGGGGGTGTTTTTCAGCTGCAGGGACAGGACGACTGGTTGCAATCAAGGGAAAGATGAATGCGGCCAAGCACAGGGATATCCTGGACGAAAACCTTCTCCAGAGTGCTTTGGACCTCAGACTGGGCTGAAGGTTTACCTTCCAACAAGACAATGACCCTAAGCACACAGCTAAAATAACGATGGAGTGGCTTCACAACAACTCTGTGACTGTTCTTGAATGGCCCAGCCAGAGCCCTGACTTAAACCCAATTGAGCATCTCTGGAGAGACCTAAAAATGGCTGTCCACCAACGTTTACCATCCAACCTGACAGAACTGGAGAGGATCTGCAAGGAGAAATGGCAGAGGATCCCTGAATCCAGGTGTGAAAAACTTGTTGCATCCTTCCCAAAAAGACTCCTGGCTGTATTAGATCAAAAGGGGGCTTCTACTAAATACTGAGCAAAGGGTCTGAATACTTAGGACCATGTGATATTTTAGTTTTTCTTTTTTAATAAATCTGCAACAATGTCAACAATTCTGTGTTTTTCTGTCAATATAGGGTGCTATGTGTACATTCATGAGGAAAAAAAATGAACTTAAATGATTTTAGCAAATGACTGCAAAATAAAAAAGAGTGAAAAATTTAAGGGGGTCTGAATACTTTCCGTACCCACTGTATATATATATATATATATATATATATATATATATATTTTTTTTTTAAAGACTCTAAACAAGTTCCACTGTCTAAAGATACTGAAGCTGTTTAAAAAAGCTGTCGGGACTTCATGTGTCTATCGCTAAAGTACATAATCTAACTGGCTCCAGGACTGTAATGCTCACATTCATACTTTATATCCTTTTACCACAGTTAATAATCTCTGCCTTTACTCTTTTACACCTGCATACTGTAGGCTTCTTGCTGAATTTCTTTTTATGTCATTAAAGGTATTTTTGCTCAGGTGGATGTAGATCTACAATATATGACCAAAAGTTTGTAGATATCTGACCACCGAACTTGTATGTGCTTTTGGAACATCCTGTTCTAGATTTAGTTCCCTATTGCTGTTAAAATAATCTACTCTCCAGGGAAGGCTTTGTGATTATTCAGTTAAAAGAGCATAGTTAATTTGTGTTAAGAATAAGTTCAGTTCACTTCAGAGGTGTTCAGTGGGGGTTGTGGTCACTCTGGTTCTTCCACACTAATCTTGGCAAACCATGTTACTCCTGTTTCTTCAACACACACACACACACACACACACACACACACACACACACACACACACACACACACACACACACACACACACACACACACACACACACACACATTTGTTTGACGAACATTTTCTCTCTCTTTTTTTTGGCTACTAAGTGTCTCTGTCAGCTAATTGTCCATTTGTCGTCTGTTATTTGTTACATATTCAAATATGTCTTATGCTAGCTATTTGTTAACCTGTGTGTGTGTGTGTGTGTGTGTGTGTGTGTGTGTGTGTGTGTGTGTGTGTGTGTGTGTGTGTGTGTGTGTGTTCTTCCCATGTAAACAGATCAAAGATAGGTTTCACAGAACCAAACAATTTCTTTCATGGCATTTGGCAGACGATCTTATTCAAAGCAGTTGATTGTTAAGGGCCTTGCTATAGGGCCCATCTGAGCAATTTAGTGAAGCTCCTTAAACAACCTTCTGATCCATAGAGTAAAAAGTAAATAAGGAAGCATGACCTGGGTCTTTTGAAGCTGTTGCAATTGTGTATTTTTTTCTGCAGAATGAGGGAGCTGTCTTTTACTGAGTAACACAGCGTGAGAGGTAATTGCTCTCTCTCTGTCTTCTGCTTCACACTTTCTCCTGCTGTGATCCAAACAGCTGACCCTTAAGAGACCTCTTCACTCTTCCACTCTTTTTCTAACTCTCTGTTTTTTTTTTTTTTTTACCATGCGGATTAGATTTAATAGGTCCCTTTCACCCCCCCCTGTAGATGTAAACCTGCCTGAGCTCTTCTTTACTTCTATACTGTCATTCTGGAGGTCTGATGATGGCATGTGAGATGTGAATTGTTTAATCATTACAGAATAATAAACTATACAATGAAAGTTTGTTCAATTCATTTGAAAGCAAAGTAAAATTGCTGTTCTCATTCTCCTGTCCTGCAGTAAATTATTTTTGCATTAAACTGTAATACCTTGCTCTTTACATAATCTTGGTGTTTATTTAATCCATCACAGTAGCACAGCTTTAAACCTAAACTCCCTTAACTTTAACGCTTTTGGTTCTACACCTCCGTACTTCAATACGATTATCCAAAAATCTACAATACACACTTTCATTTTTCCCAACTCCCTAAATGAAGATATATTCTAGTAGTTTCCGTGAAGGTGGATGAGCTTTTCACCTGTAATGCTTAACATGCATCACACTGTCAGCATGGTACTTGTATTAATAATTAGGTCAGGATTATCATTTGTAATATTGACCAGGTTCAGCATGAAGCTCATTAATTCTGTGTGTGTGTGTGTGTGTGTGTGTGTGTGTGTGTGTGTGTGTGTGTGTGTGTATCCAGAGCTGTGTTGATCAGCCACACTGTGCCCTGCAGTTAGGTGTTCGCGCCATGCTGACAGATGGCACAGGACTCTGGTTGTAAGACAGAGCAGGCACTAGTGCCAGGAGAGCTCTCTCTCCACATGTACAACGTAAAAAGCCTTCCTGTTCCCAGGCAGCATCCATACGCAGCCATTCAGAACCCTCAGGCTCTGACAAATCAACATTTTATAGAGTTTGTGCCAGTGCAGACCGACCACACAGCTCAGCCCAAAGAGCTTTACTGAAAAATAAAGTAATCTTTCATATTGACATGCACTGAATATTACTTGGAGCTATAAACTAATGACATACTGTATTCTGCAGATAAAACAATTTTTACTTTTCAACCTCACTTTTTATAACCATTTATAACTACTTTGTATGATGTGAAGATGAAGAGGATGAATTAAGGCATTTAACAAACTCGAGGAGCAGTTCGGCTCTAAAGCGCAGCATGTATTTATGGTTATTGATTACTATCTGAGCTAAAGAATTAGGAATTAAATAATACATGCTGCTGCTGGAAAATAATAAGTGGTCGAGTTACACAAACATCTAACAGAAAGCTTTGCCATAGTAAAGATTTTAGTAAAGATGCCTGAACATTTCTTTTACAGCCAAATAATAATCGTTTTTTTAATCCAGTCAATAGGCTTCAATAAACCTGTGTCAAGGGCCTGCCATACTGTTAGAATGGAAAGCGTGTCTGCGAAAGTGCATTAGTATAAACCTGTGAATTTTCTTGCAGCCAGAACTGTTGCTTAATGACAACGAATAAACGTTTCCTGCCGAGTCAGATTTGATAACTTTATATTTTGTTCCCACATGCATGTGAAATGTCTGTAATGAAAGTGGTTTCAAGAGGCAGGCGGAGATGCACAGAAAATGGGATAAAAGCCAAACAGGTAGACAGAAGCTTCAAAGCCTGGTTGTTACTGAGATCTGCAGTCACTCATGCCTGAGACACACAGTGTGACTGACTAAAGCAGAGGCAAACATGAACCTAATCTCAAATATTCCTGCACATTAATTACCTTTTATAAGAACCGGAAGATTTAGAATGAAGAGAGATTGACAAGAGAGTGGAAGGTTATTAAGACTCTCCTATAATGAAATTTCTGACCTCTAAAGGCTGATGGGAGAAATGGGATATGGCAGGTTGATGTTTTTTTCTTTTTTTTTTTTCTTCTTTACACTGAACAGAGGAGGGCATTTTGTGATTGTTGAAAATATTTTTAAAAGCACTATCCTTTTCCATCCTCTATCCACTACCCAGAAAAATAGCACCATGGTTTCAGAATGGAAGCTGTTCTAAAAACGCTTGCAGAATACCAAGAAAACATAATCGGATGAATGTAATTCGACAAAATGTTTGCCAGAAATGGAATTTTCGAAAAACATTCGGCACCACCCCAACAAAATACACACTTCTTTCTCCTGTTTCTGGTACATAACCTTCTTTCACGAATACACCAATCTCTCCACATGGCACAGATTGCTGTGAATCTACAATACTGCCTGATTTCTGTTTGTTTGTCACTCCGAAGTCTCAGCTGGCTGAAGCTCACTGACGAAGGCTAAAGGCAGTTTACTGGCAGCTTTCAGATTGTGTGCTTTAGCTAGAAATAGGATCTAGTGTATTCACAAAAGCTAAATGAGGCTTCGTGTGTAATTTACACTCAATCTAACAGATGTGTGAGGACAAAATGTCCGTCCCCCACCACCCCAACCAATGTACCTTAGATTCTTCATGACTTCTGGTGCATACGAGCAAACAATAACTCTGGACTATTAGTTGTATGAATCGAAAGCTATACAATAGATTTAAAAAAAAAAGAAAAAAAAAAGCTTATGACACTGTGGGGTACCGGTGTGATTAAAAAGCCTTCAAGAAATGATCACTGTGTAATTATATAAAAAAAAAATCTGATTTATTGCTGAAAGATTGTGAGGCATTGCTCTGAATAATCATGAATATTCATTTAAAAAGTTTCTAGTTTACATATAGAAATATTGGTAGTATTTGATTTGATTCCCTTCACTACTGTTTTAAAGTCCACTGTAGTTTAATTTGGTATATATCTGGATTCTGCTAGGAAAAGTAAAAAAATCCCTTTAAAAAAAATGCATGATATAAATGTTTGTCTCTGGAACTTAAGCTTAGAACCTTTATTTTTAAATGTAATCTTGGCAATAATAAATGTAGTGCAATTTAAACACAGTTGGACCTTTTTGCAGCTGTTAGAGCTTTGGGTATATTTACATCGATTCTATTTCAGGAGAGCATTAATATATTGTTAGATCTGTATAAAAGCAAACGAATCAGCCGATATCACGATTCTCATCCCTTAGTGGAGTTTTACACATTCACAAACGCACAAGTGCACAAATTGAAGTGCTTTCCTGATGTATCTGAGAGGCAGAACGGATGCCGAGTCAGGTTTCTTACATTTATTTTCACTGATGCTGGAAATGCTTCAGAGACGAGCTGTCTGTCTACCTTGCCATGAGATTTAAGAAGCTGGATTTGAATTGATGAAGTGTTTTATTACCAGATATGACTACACAGGCAAAGAAACACTTCTTAACTGGATTTACCACTGTTTATGTTTGTCAAATAACTGTTATTCTTTTTCAATAGACTTTTCTGTGTTATCCACAATGGAAAATACATTTTTTCAGCAATGTTTGATTGAAACGGACAGCTCTAGCTTTGAAACGAAATCATCTTGTTTGCCTGTAGAATAGAGATGGCAAAAGTACACACATTCTTCACTTAAATAGAAGTACAGATACACATGTTTTAAAAGACTCTGGTAAAAGTTTTTATAAAGTGGTCAACATTTTTTTCTCTCAAGTTGAAGGTAAGAAATATGAGCTCTGACATGTACGTGAATAAAAAGTAGCCATTACTACTACCTGTTTTAGTGTCACACTGCTAACTGGATCTCACAAATTATTAATATATTAATACAAAATAATTTTAATTGTTGCTACCTAATGAATGTATCCAGGCTGAACATCCACCATATACAGTGGGGCAAAAAAGTATTTAGTCAGCCACCAATTGTGCAAGTTCACCCACTTAAAAAGACAAGAGAGGCCTGTAATATCATCATAGGTAAACTTCAACTATTAGAGACAAAATGAGGTAAAAAAAAAAAACCCCGAAAATCACATTGTCTGATTTTTTTTAAGAATTTACTCGCAAATTATGGTGGGAAATAAGTATTTGGTCACCTACAAAAAAGCAAGATTTCTGGCTCTTACAGACCTGTAACTTCTTCCTTAAGAGGCTCCTCGGTCCTCCACTTGTTACCTTTATTAACAGCACCTACATATCTGCTGTAGAAATACTAAAATATTGAGGTAGCTAAAAAAAGATCCAGCTGCTGTAGAGAAAAGTTCCTAGGAAGTCATGAACAGTTAATTGTGGGTGCAGGTTAGTGGGCTTTAATGTTATATCACTTATGTCCTGGAGAGGTGGTAGTTTATTGGTTAAGGCATTGGATGATACTACGGTCATAAGCGTCAAATCCCACCTACACCAGCTGTCACTCCTGGGCCCCTGTGCAAGGCCCTTAACCCCATATCTTGGTTTCTCATCAACGTCCTGGGGTTCCATTAAATTCCAGAGTAAGAACGGGAGCTTTGGGGATGGATTTGGACTGTAGTCAAGGTGCAGTCAAGTCACTGACACAGGACTACAGTTTGCTTCTGATCACCATCACTGCACACATCAACTTTGTTTATCTGTAATAAATGGACATTTAGTGCAATCCAGATGACAATGGGTTCCCTCTTGAGTCTGGTTCCTCTCAAGGTTTCTTCCTTATGCCATCTCGGGGAGTTTTTCCTTGCCACAGTCGCCACCGGCTCACTCATCAAAGACAAACTTACGCTTATAAAGAACATATTAATTTTTATCACCACATTATCTGTGTAAAGCTGCTTTGAGACAATATTCATTGTTAAAAGCTCTATACAAATAAAAATGAATTGAAATTAATTGAATTGAATAGCTGATTATTTGTATGAATGAGATAAAATGAAGTTGCTCTAAATTAGAGTGTCTGCCAAATGCTATAAATGTAAATGTCTCATGTTCTTTCTTTGTTTCGTTAAAAACTAGACTAGATTTAGGAAGATCTCCAAAACAAAGTGCCCAAATCTACTCTTCATCTACATTTCTACAACTTTCTGCAAACTATATTAACAAAAGTGTTGAAATGCCATTAAAAAAAATATCTAAATGGACCTTTTGATTTTAGGTCTCATTAAAACATGAAGAAATGATGATTTCCTGCTAAAACTGTGTGAGGAAATAAAATGAAAATATAGTTTCTAACATCCTGTTGTTTGAGCATTTCAGCTCCCAGCATGACAAGTACTAAACTTTTAGTAAGCTGGAGAACACATAGGGCTGAAGCTCATGTTGGCCACTGTACATTTGTGCTTTTAGTGTAGAACACTTCTGACTGATGCATGGCCATCAGATTAAATCAGGCATTTTCAGCGCTTATGTAACTGCTCTCTAAATGGATGGCTACGTCTCAGAGAGAGGAAACTGAGAGGACTGGAATGATTGGCAATTCTGATCCTGCTGTGATAAACTTTCTGCACTGCAGCACTATTATTACTTCACACACAACTAAGTGGCATTAGGCTTTTGTAAAGCTACACTGATTTTATCTTTGTTTATTTAATATCCTCTGTTTAGGATTTTTTCAGGACAGTTTTTACAAAATTTCTAGGTGAGTTCCTTCCAGGAGTATTCATGTTGAGACAGATTCTCATTGAAGACTAAGATTAATTTGTAGTCTGATTCAAGTCAAGTCAAGTATATTTCTATAGCGATTTTCACAACAGACATTGTCTTAAAGCAGCTTTACAGAAATCAACAGTAAAGGTGAATGGTGTGTATTTATCCCTGATGAGCAGCCGTGAAATGCTGTGGCAAGGGAAAAACTCCCTTAGATATTTTGAGGAAGAAACCTTGAGAGGAACCAGACTCAAAAGGGGAACCCATCATCATTTGGGGGTCTGATTGTACCACACTGATCGATACTTGGAAAACACAACATTAGATGGCATTACACGCTGCCTTACACTGATTGGATTTACATAAAATACCCCATGGTGGAAGATAAATCTCATGGTCATGAAAAGATGTTTTTCTGAGAGGGCAAGTAAACAACAAATGAAAGATCAGAGAAGTCATAGAAAATGCTGGATTGTGTTCAATAGTTCTAGATCTAAAATCAAATGTTAGTTCAACTCAATACATATATTTTTTTAATGTTAAAGTCATGAAATGCTGAGTTGACAACTTGTATTTACTTGGCCGATTCAATTGGTGTACATACAGTATAACAAAGCTTTTCTTGTTCATTGTACATACAATTTCAAGTTGAATTTACTTAAAAAGGTGTGATGCAAAAATGGTGCATATGTATTTTAAGTAAGTCAAAAACATCCTTTTTTCTCCAGTCTGTGGTGAGCTGATGTATAATAATGAGAGTAAACAAGAGCATTCACATGACAGGATCTTAAACGATTGGGACTAAACAGCTGTCACTGCTGACTGGAAAAACAACTTCAATTTGCTAGAGTGTATAATAATAGGACTGCAGAGCAGTGAAAAATCAAGTGGTTACCCTTGTGGTTACCCTTTTTCCAAAGCGATGCACCCTTAATGCAGAGTGCCTCCTGTACGAGCCTCTAGGGGCAGTGTTACGCTCTGGATACATTGTGCTAAATCTTTAGCTGAACAGAATGACAGTAATGCAGGGTGACTGTTTATCAGTGAGATTTATTATTTCCTGTTGAATAATGGCAGTAATGCATCTTTACAGCATGTAATTAAAGAAAAGTACAGTTCACATTACTGAAACATGGCAACATCTGCAAATAAAATACTTATTAAAATAGAATTTCCAATCCCCCCAAGCCTGATATCTCTCGTTATACTACTTTTACTCTTTATTAAAAATGGCAACTGTCACATGCACTTCAACCTATGTCATCTCCATAGAGCTTCTTATTGAAATATTTTAGCAGCTGTGCAAAAATAACTATATAAAATATATTGCTTTTACAATTGCCAAGCCATAGGTGTTGTAAATAAATTATCTCGGACAGCAAAACAACAAGCACAGAGGAGAGAAGATTTATTTTAACATTATAGGGCAGATTTATATGTAACATACAAACAGGGGTCTATTTTCAATAACCTCAAACATCTGGGGAAAAAGAAGAAAAAAAAAAGTGCATAAAATGACACACAAACACACAATTTTCCCATAAGTCAAATACAATGACAGACTTTTACATAGAATAAAGGGCTTGAAAAATACAAGTATAATTTACAAAGCTAAAAGCCATTTGTCAAATCCAGTCTTGGAGTAGAGTGTAGTGTTTCCTTGACCTAGAACACCTGCTTCAGCTCATACGAGGCTTCAATCTGATTAGCTGAAAGAGGCGAGTTAGAGCATGACAAACTGCTATTCTAACACAGGTTCAAAGATGCACTGCACTAGTGGTTAAAGTGTACTCATTATTGACCTCTACTTTTTTGTACTTTGCTTTTTTTTCTTCTTTTTTTTTTTAGCAATTGATCACATTGTACTCATTATGTTTCAGCACCAGTGACACAATGTCATCAGATAAACCTAGTGTGTGTGTGTGTGTGTGTGTTATGAGCACTTGACAGGTTTGCGGTATTGGATTGTAAAGTTCTATATGTGGGTTTATGTACATCCCTATGCAGTGGTTTGTTTCTAGTGTGGCTGAAGCACAGTATGACAGCAGCCCATTAGCACATTGGTTTGGCCTCACAGGATAAACCAAACTTTTTTTGTTAAGTGAAACTTAAATAGGATTTAGTCATTAGGCCTAATACAGTGTACAATGAAAGATGACTGAAAACAAAATCCCTTTATTTAATGCTGAAGATGTTTTCTGTGTGTGTGAGAGAGGGAGAAAGAGTGGAGGGAAAGCAAATGAAAGAGCAAGGTGCAAAGGATTTCTGCGTTTGTTATGAATGGGCTTTATACGTTGGATTCAATAAAGGATCGCTTTGGTTTCATTGAAGCTACATGAATGGCAGGATTATCTCGGCTTAAGCTGGGATGTTTGGGCTTGTTGTCCATGTAGGAATGTGCCATGGCCACCGCTGGCTTGGACTCTTTGTAAGAGGTGGCGGCCTGACAGAACTTGTCACTGAATGGCGTACAGTGTAGACTGCCATTGTGCAGACTCCCTAAACCAACACCCTGAGAGGAGGATTTAAGTTGCTCAGGGTAAGTGCTACCCGGTTTGGCAAAGGCTAGCTCACTGTTCACTCCTGCAGACGACATGCTGTGGCTGTCTGAGTGACTCTGCCAGCCACGGGACACTGGCTGCTGGCTCTGCTGATGGTGATGCTGCTGAAAGCGCGCCGTTTTGTCCATAACGCCCATAAAAGGTCGGGGTTTGAACTCTTGGCTGGCAGGCTTGCTTTTGTCCACGCTGCTTTTGGTGCGAACGTCTGGCCCATGCATCTTGCCGCTGTCTGATAGGCTGCTGCTGGATGCCAGGCTGCTGGTGGAGCTCGACACTCTCATGCTGCCAGGCTGAGATCCAGAGCCTGATCCTGCTCCCTGAAAGGACTCTTTCCTTAGCTCCTGCCCTTGAGCTCCATGTCCTGCTGACAGAGCCAGGCCCTCTAAGGAGCTCACTGAGTGAGCCAAGATTCTCTCTGAAGCCCTGTTTGAGCTACATGACACAAACGCCTCAGACAGCAGGAGCCCTTCACTGTCATGGTGAGTTGTGGCAGAAAGAGGACACCTGTCCACTTCACTAGGGGGCGATAGAGGGCTGATGTCAATGCCTGGCCCTGCTTTCAGCATGTGACGACTAGGGACTGGGCTGGATGAGCCATGGTTCTGTGACTGGGTCTTAATGCCCACAGGACATGTGGAACTTAGATGCTGGTTGGTTTTGACAATCTGGGCTTGTTTAGTGGGCTGGAGAATCAGGCTCTTGTGTGCTAGTGGTTCTCGCTGCTGCGGCTGTCGCTGACTCTGCCTATGAGTAGGAGGAGAGTTCGACTCTGGCAGGGTCCGATTAAATGAGTACAAGCTTTGGGACCAGGCTTCAGTTCTTGTGTCCATCTTAGAGGTCTCCTCTTCTTCATGAAGCTCCCTACTTAAGCTGTTCTCTGTTCCGTCTTCGTCTTCCTCCCCCTCTTCATGCTCATGGTCAGAGTCTTGGGAGACAGTAGACTGGCTCATCACTCCCTGTTTATTTTGTGCACGCTGCATTTGTTTGCACTCCTCCTCTACTCGAGCCAGCAGACGCCGAATCTCACGATTATTTGGGCAGAGCTTGGATGCTTCATGTAGGTCAGCTAGTGCTGCAGGAAACTGCCTATAATTGGAAGTGATAGAAGAAATATTAAAACATTTAAAGCATGCAAGGTGTACAGGCTATAGGAAAATACGAAAACCTGATACAGCAAGAAGAGTGCTATCACGGTTAATATGGGTTTATAGGTGTTCAATAGTCTACACTGTATTTGTAGTTTATAGAGAAAGTTGGCATCTTGTACCTGCTGCTCCTCTTGGCTCTAGCTCGAGCGTAGTACGCTTCGTAAGACTTGGGCTTCAGCTCCAGTGCTTTCGTGGCAAATTCCTCAGCCAGGCCAAAGTCCTACATAAAAGACCGAACACAGCGGCTTCAAGCAATATCGTGAAGACCTTCCACATTAAGTATAGTAAAATGCTTTCAATTTTGCTTTAACCGAAATTTATTGTTAATACTGAAAACAACTACTTTGAGTAAAAATAAAAAGCAACAACAACAAAAAAAAAAACAAAAAAATGCATAGTGTCAAAATATGTATGAAAATATACACATTTCTAGCTTTTATTAGATATGCTTTTCACATTCCAAAATAGATGCAAGCAAAAAGCTTCGCGAAGTTTAATAGCATAAGAGAATAATCTTCACATAGTGTTTTGCCTTTTAATACGAAGACGCACTGGATTTATGTTTTTAGGAGTTTGTTTCCTTCTGGAATTCAGAAATGAATTTATTTCACCAAACAAGAGTGTATTTAGAATTTAGATTTTTGCCCACAAATCAAAGATGTTCAATGCATCTACAGCTATATATTTAGATTTTTACTGTATTTGAAACAGGTGAAGTTGAACATAATTGTTTACGTATCCCACAACCATTCTGCAGTACATTGACTAATATTTCATGTACTTCATGATTACACATCACCAGTAATATCCTTTTAATCTAGTACAGATATAAGGTTATATTGATGCTTACGTTAGTTTTCCTACGGCAGCGTGAAAGGTTGAGGAACAGAGAGACTCGCAGCTCTCTAAATGCCTTCAGCTCTTCACCAAAGCCTTCTCTGGGAAACTTCCTCAATGCATACTGATACCTCTGAGCCGCCTCCTTCATTTTCCCTCTCTGTAACAGAGAGAACAGGAGGTCAAGCAGTTGGATCAGTACATAAGTTTATTATTTTTTTCAAAAGACAGGGAATGAAAAGTCATAGAAGAAGGAATAGAACTCATCAGTCATCCAGAGCAGCTCACACACTCACCCTGCATCAATCAGCTGATTTAGAATTGTTCCTGCTCTCTCTCGGACACAAAACTCATTCTCTTAAATGTCACACAGCAATCAGTGTACCACACACACACACACTCTTCTTCTTCTTTTCATTTTACTCTAATCACCCTCTGTTCTTATTAAATGATTCTTATCAGGTATTTTTTAAACCATATTTCCATGGATTGAAGGGCAAAATTTGATAAATTAATTGAAGATGATAAATTGTCGGTCTCATTTTAATAAGTGCTCAAGAGATAAGAGCAGAAGTGGGGATTTGGCACTAAATCATTCACGTTTAATTTGCTCTGTATTAGAGTTCCAAATTCTTTTAGAAACTGTTCAGGAAACAATGAAGCACCTGAGGCTTTCACTCCGAATTCAAGCATGTTGCAAGCAAGCAAGTTTAAACCATTAAAACGACTCATATTTGATTTCTAGTTGCATAAGAAATGGAAGGACTTTGCAGAAGTCACAAAAATATGTTTTAATTTCATATATAACCGACATAATCATACATCTCCAAGCTATCTTTGAATCTTATTTTCACCCTGACCTGGTTCAATCAATTGCATCCCTTACCTTGTAGAGCAGATTGCCCTCTTCCATGAGTTTCTGGAGTAAAATGATGAGGATGTCAGGCTTTGATGTGGCCATTGCCCACGCTGCATTACCTACATTATACAGAGAAGGAGACAGACAGGTTGCTTACCTAAACCGCCAAGTACAAAACAGAAGATACATATTCTGTATCAATATCACAGTAAAGTTACCTAAAGACTGTACCTGTTCGATCATAAGGAGACGTTCTGTAGCCTTATGACAGTTTAATTGAAAGCAGTTAAAAGAGAGAAATAAAGGGGAAAAGACAAACATTTCTTACTCAATAGTGAAATAGAGTCAATGGTGTTCATAGATTTTGGGCTCTGAAGTCATGCAGTTAAGAAGAGAATTATTGAATGTGTGTGTATATTAAAAACCCAGCATCCGTCATACCCCTATATGTATCTAAATGCCAGGCTCCATATGTGTGAGGAGGTGGTTTTATTACCATATTATCTAATATATATACAGAGGTTTATGAGGGTGAATTGCATGAATGGGAATCGTAAATCTGGTATTGTAATGCTGGTATTCTGACGGAGTATCGTAATAGATCTCATGCTGCTTAACACAATTGCTTGGAGACTGTCATGAATGGTTACTTTTGCTCGGGTGTGCGTTTGTGTGTGTGTGTGTGTGTGTGTGTGTGTGTGTGCATGCGGGAGAGAGAGAGCGGGAGAGAGAGAGAAGGAGAAAGAGAGAACCCACAGCAATCCTCCTTACCACATTACTGCATTTGTGGGAATTTATTCATGAGCTACATATTTTTCTCACAATAATATATGAGCTACAGAATTTATAACTATATGCAAGCTTTATGTCGGTCATATATATATATATATATATATATATATATATATATATATATATATATATATATATATATATATATCATGTGTCCATAAGTCTATCAGAGACCTGTTCTTTCAGGGTGGTTCTGAATATTTTAATATGTAAAGTCTAAAGATATTTTGGAATACAGCCTAACCGTTATTTTGGAGGGAAATAAAATAGTGGCAAAATGTATACCATAAATTCTCCTCAAACTGGTGAGTGCATTTGATTGTTTGCACGTGTTTATACTCACCTAGTTTGGCGCCTTTCTTGAGTAAAGTGACCACCACTGAAGTGTTTCTGCAGCCTATAGCACGATCGAGTGGCCGCATGCCACTATAGTCCACATGCTCGATCACAGCTCCTCTCTCCACCAGATAATGCACCTACACACACACACACACACACGCCCACACTTACTTAACCACAGGACTCATGGTTTTGTTAATGTAGAAGGAGACCTTGATTTGACCTTAATAACAAGTGGATCCAATAACCTTATTCCACAGGCATCAAATGCCAAAGAGAATCCTCTTAACATTTTTGTCCTTAGATGACAATCAACATACATGACACTTGAAAACACACAAAAAATATAATGTACTATATACTAAACGATATATGACAACATTCTAGAGTTTTGAACTTGGTGTGAACTAATGGAAAAAACTATACAGAACGAGTTGCACTAAAACTGGTTTAAATAAGAAGTTTCTTTGTTTCAGATAACTTACAATCTCTGCGTCTCCATAAAAAGCAGCCAGGTCAAGAGGAGTGCGTCCGTTCTTATCTGAGTGGTCTATAACTGCGCCCTTCTCCACCAGGAACTGAACCACATTCTTATGTCCTTTCAGGCATGCCCAGCTGAGAGGCGTTAACCCCTCCTTGTCCACTGACGTTAAAGATGCACCTGGAAAATATTTTGCTTTTAATTAAAAAACAAATACAGCCTGAATAAACAACATTACACCATGTAAATTTAAAGATACTGATTTACTTAAGTAGCTATAAGAATCACTGTGACAATAAATCTGTGAAACAAGAGTATCTACACACATTATAATAGTGTTGTGGTGGTGCTATTCTTGCTTATTTAACGTGATTGGTATGAAGCGAGCTATTAAGCATTTAAGTTCCTTTGTAACTCCTGAACTTGGTGGACCAATGGTAGGCTAGGTTATTCACCTTTAGCGATGAGAAAATCCACAGTGCTGAGATGTCCCTCACATGCCGCCACCATCAGTAATGTGCGACCCTGCTTATCACTCGTGTTCACATCTGCACCATGTTGCAACAGCACATCTGCAACCTAACATGGAGAGACAAATAAAAGAAATGTTATTGGTATGTCTGCTCTATTGATACCTTTGTTAAGTAATGGTAAAATCGCTGTGGTAGATACATGCCGCAGGGAACCAAAGCTCTCATACTACTTGTAAATAAAGCAGAATGGACAAGTGATCTGCAGCTACTGCACTAATACATATACATACAAACATGTCACAGTCACTGCTAATAGCCTTTCTCCCATTGACTTTGGATTTAATGCAAATATCATGACTAATTCATGAAAAGGGAACACATTGGGTGTATCAGCAGGCTACAGAGATAATATAACAATTACTTTTCAGGTTTCCCACAGATGTGCTAGGTGCAATAAACAAAATATTTCTTCAGAGAAAAAATAACAAGATTAAAATAACAAATAATGAATCCAAAAACAGGTACTGTAGATGATATGAAATGTAATACAGTGGAAGAAATTGTGACTTTTCCATCGCCCTTTCATCACAAATATTAATAGCATTTCTTTTATTAATATTCTAAACTGTTTAAATTAGGGTATACATGTCCAAAGCATGTCTCAATATGGAAGACTTAAAAAGCACAACAGGCCCCTTTTCTATGTATGAATGTGCGCATGACTGCGTCTCACCTGCCAGTGACCCTGCCTCACTGCACAAAAGAGTGCACACATTCCTCTTCGGTTCACCTGCTGAACCTGTGCCCTCTGCTCCAACAAGTATCTGCAGACGTCCATCTTCCCTCGGCCAGCTGCTGCAGTCAGAGCTGCAAAACCAAATATATATATATATATGTATATATATGTTTAAAGAAATCCGTGGTACTCTGGATGTACATGTGATTACTTAACACCTAAAAGAAAAAAAAGAAAAATAAGCAGCGCTGGTCAAGATGTTCTAAAAATTTGTAACGTTCTAATTTAAAGTATGAACCAGAAGTATAACTGTTTAAACTGAATATTGGCATGCATTTTTTCTTTCTTTCTAGAAACTCATTATGAAGCTAGAGCTATGCGAGGATAATGAGTTAATCAAGGCGAGAGTTTTCTCTTCATGTCTGAGAGTGGAGCTGTTTGGAACACTCAGGCCTGCCATGAAACTGCATGTGCCTGTGACACAGAATGTTGGATGTGGTTGGGTTGTCTAGGATACAGCCACAAGGAGATGGGAACAGTTACAGCAGGGTTCAGACATCAAGCCAGACCTGGGAATGACAAATATTGCCTCAGGAGGGATTTTTTTTTTTCTTCATAAATACTCACCTGTTTTATTGAGCTAATACAAGCATTGACCAAGTGATTCAGTTATGAATAAAGTAAAACAAAGCGACAGCTCTGTTCAGTCCTTGACGGAAGACAATAATACACGCTACATTTAGCACACAGACAAATGACTAAGGCGTCCACAATTATACAAGTTATTTTAGATTTACCTACTTAGAATTACTGTTTGAAATCCCAAATTAGGCTGCAAGTTTCGAAATTGTCTAATTGTAACGCTAAATTCACATTTCTTCCTCCCTACAGCTTTATCCATCAGAACTTGGGATGAAAAAAAAAATGAAGAGCAAAAATGTGTTGTCAACCCCTTGAAAGGTTAAGTGAGGCTGTGACAAGGATAGAAATCAATGTGTGGGCAAATGATAACAGATCTTTCTGTCAGTGTGAGTCAGTCCAGCAAATCCATCAAAAACCTTGCATCTCTGCAGGTCTACATCTATTTCAAGTGCATTACTCTGATGTGCACCATTTAACTAAGTCTCGAGTGATTGATTGTATCATTTCATATTGTAGCCCCCCTCAGAACTAACGTCTCACCCTTTCATGTTTAGACTACTCTGCTTCCAACCTCTTACCTGTATATCTCTTTTTATCCTTTAACCTAGCACGGATCAGGAAATTACCTATGCAAGTAAACCCTGCATGCTACAAAAGAATGACGCTTGCATATAATTATATGTCCTATGAAAGGAAGGTACATTTCTAATAATGATTACAGAAGATAAAGCCATTTGTAATCCTCTATGTAAAAGGTCATGTACTCATCATTGATGAATATGTACAGCACTCGTTCACTGACATTAATCCTTAATGTCATTAAATATTCAGCATAACATAGCAAAAACTTGGAAGAAACTATTGTTTGCTACAATAATCTTATTTATACAGATTTACATTCCAACTGCCATTCAGTTGGTGAAAATGAGACATGTAGATTTTGTTGCTGTCTTATTCTGTATTTAAAAAATTCTGCAAAAAAACCCACCACATGCAAAAACTAATTTGATAATACTGGAGAACAATGATATATTCGTCCTAGTGGCAACAACACTATTACAATTCAGTCTTTACAATTACACTGAATAAACACTTTTGCTGCTAGTGTGACATTCATTATGACCCTCTAAATCAAACTGTGATCTTTATGCAGTGAATAAAATAACATCACAGCATGTAGCAAAGCATGCTGTTGTGCAGAATTGCAATACTTGGTGTCTGCTTCAAAGAGGTGATTAATTCTCCAATTCTTCGGTAATGGAGCATTACATACCCATTTTGACCCAGATAGACTGACTTGCTAAAGAATGTCATTGTGCTCATACAATTAAACATTTGGGGTTTTGCATAGATACAGCCATGAGTGACAGAGCATTTCTTTTTGGAAGCAGGTCAAAGCAACCCTTGAAGACGGTGCCTCCATACACTCATCTGCTAAATAGAAAGATAACATTTTGAGACTATGCAAAGCATTAATATTCACATAATGCATTTTGCCGGCATAGTGTGTCAAGAGGAGAAATAAATGGTAAACATTCTGGACATAACAATTTAAACAACATATTTCATATTTGTATAGCGGTGACCTATATGTTAATGTGATTTGGTCATGGGACAGGGTGCTGTCAACAAGGGCTAGACACAGAGAGAGCATTGTTCCTCTCCTGCTGTCATAGATAATAGTCACTAGTCGAAAAGCAGCTGGGAAATGTATGTGCTAAACACTTAGACCTGGGCTTAGCACAACTTGACTGTGAATGGCAGTAAGACAAGTAAAAAGAATCTTTATTTGCATAAGACCTAGTATTCTGTGTTAAGCTTTGTAGCATACACAGTTCAGGAGTTGGTTAATAAAAGGTCTTAGCTACTGTGTTTATCTGAAAAAACAAAACAATAAATGGAGAGATGTGTGGCATCATAATAAACAAATGTCTCGACTTCTCAATGAAAGAATATCCGAACATCTCCTTTAATTTGTGCAACCTGTTCCTGTTACAGAACATGCACTCACTCACCCTATATCTTCAGGTATACATAACAATTATAAATTATACTACGGTATTACGACAAAACAAAAATAGAGATGGATTTTTAATAAGTATTTAAATAAAAATTAAGAATGAAGCACAATAATGTTTGTATTTAATGTTGTGCAATATCCAAAAGACAAGTTGGTTTCTGTTTTGCATTAAAACTGCTTGTAATATTCTAGTAAAAACCAAACATACTGAAAACTTTCCTGTGTCTGAAAAGGAAAAACACAACAAAGAAGAACCAGGAGTGTTAAGCAGCAAGAATCCTGTGACAGACATGAACAGGACAACATTCCTCTCACAAAACTCAGGCAACTGGTCTCCTCAGATTGCAAATGTATACAGACTGTTGGCAAAAGAAGAGGAGGATGGTAAACATGGCCTAGTCTCATCTATTTTAAGACATTTTTAAAACAGGACATTTCCTCAGTTTAATCATCAGTTTCTAAAGCTGCAAAAACGAAACGCTAAAATCGATAATAATCAATTAGTTGGGCTGCTCAAGTTACGAGTTAGCGTGAAGTTAAGAGAACACAGCTGCGTGCGAAAATGGCATATAAAACGCAAGTCGTGGAAACAAAGAAAACTGTACCCGGATGTTATGTAAAGCGGAGTTTGTGTGGCATGGGAGTACCACAGTGATATTAGAGCCACAAAAATAAAACAAAAAATAAAAACTGGTGTCAGGGATGAAAGTGAAACATCAGCACAGTAAGAAAAAACTGTTTAATCCTCATCATGTGAAAATGGTGTAGTTTAATGAAGTGCTGTTGTGTTTGTTTGTAACTTCTGGACAGTCGCACTGAATCTGTTCTGTCGTGACTCGCGAGTATCAGGTTGGATTCAATTAAGACTGTGCAAACAAACACTAAATCTAAAAACAGCAAATAACAGCAGCAGTAAAGAACCACATTTTAGTCACTGCTGTAGTTTCCAGCTAAAGCTTATGCATTTATACACCAATTTTTTCCATGTTTGTTTTATTAAGGCTGTTAGCTTGCTGCATTTCTCCGTTCCATTCTCTTTCTATAGCATTTGTCTACAAATAAAAATTATTACAACAGTGACTTATCTGTTTTTAAACGTGATTTACTGCAGCTTTACTACGTTCACATGCTTGTTTTTAATTTGTGTGTTTTTAATTTATGTATATATAATTTCATTACTATACAAAATGTAATTTATTATATATTCTAGATTCCTATATCTTCACAAATTAACAGAATATCTGTGTATTTCTTTTTTAAACAAAAATTGTCAAAATAAAAACTTTCTTTCGGCTTCTCCCGTTGCCGCAGCGGATCCTCGGCACGTTTCATTTGGCACGTTTTTACTCTGGATGCCCTTCCTAACGCAGCCCTCCCCATTTATCCGGGCTTGGAACAGTCACTAAGAGTGGTTTATATTATAGTCAATATAAAATATAATACAACATTATTTTGGCCGGGTTCGATCCCCATTCAGGAAACCCGGTCAAAATAATGTTGTATTATATTTTATATTGACTATTTTTAAGCATGGTTGTCAACTTGACATCTGCAAAATACAATACAAATTCTGATTTACTCAAATTGCTTCACCTTGCATACTCGAAAGCTGTGTTTTTTTTTGTTTTGTTTTTTTCTTTTTTACAGAAAGAAAAACCCAGCATGAGTGAATTTTAATTCTACATTCAAGATAGTTAAACTCAGTATGTGGCTTTTGCAATTTTTTAAAGTACATTTTTTATCCATAAATAACCTAAATTGGGGTTTTATTATAGTTATAAGAAGCAAAACCTCTAATATAAACAAATATTTTTCTATCCGATTAATTGATTAATATAAATAAATAATAATAATCGTCTGACTAATCAATTATCTAACTAATCGTTAGTTGCAGTCCGAGTCTTTTTTTGGCACAAAATAAAAAAGCTCAAATAAGCAGCTGTAAGTCATTAGGAAAAAGAAAGTAGGCTATATTAGCTACCTGCCATGCAGTCCTTTTTCTGAAATCGATCTTCAAGATTCCCCAGTACCAACAGTGGCATGAACCCTGTGTGGTGACCCAAAGCCTGCTAGATCTCATTCTTTACTGTCATTATTTTACACTTTGTCAAAATAACTCCACTTACAAAAATGCTAAATCAAAAACAGGTTACATTTGAAGCTTCTGGTTTTAGAACAAAATAATGGCATATTTTATATACTGTAGAATAACCTGTTAGTAAAGTCAAGCAACCACAATAAGGGTTTTGAATCACTTCCTTACAGAAATAATCCAAAGCACAGATTAAGGTTGGCAAAACCATTCAGCCAAAATACCAGTACTGGATGCTGGATATGTGCGATGAATATGGGCCAAGGGAGATGTCCATTTCCAAAGAAACAGAACAAAACAAAAAGCATTTTGTACCCAATGTTGAAAGACAGTTGTGTTTATGGACATGATTTGAGCAAGAACAAGTGATTTTCATTAAGGTGATATTAAATGTGAGCACAAGTAAATGCAGTTCATCCCTGAATAAATTGAAGAATAACAGGATGAATAAGAGGAAGCAGTAATTACATGCAGAGACAGAAACGTACCTGTTTCTCCCCACAGTGTATCATGAGCATCAATCTGCACGACCAACTCATTATCAAGGGCCAGTAACTCTCTCACCACCTACCAAACAACAAACCTGGCTTGAATAAACATTCTCAGGAAATAAACAATAAAATCCATATATATAACAGAGGTTGTATAAGGCTGCAGGAGAAGGGCAACTGAGAAAGCTGTGTTAGAGATAATAAGACTTTGGGTGATCAATACAGAGATGCCACAGAGGGTGAGATTCTCTCTGAGCTCTCTCAACATTATTAATACCCAAACACTCACCCTTCTGCCTCTGTCCTGATCAAACGCTCTTCCCAAATCACTAAATGTACACAAAGTCTTGATCCATTACACACTAACTCTGTTTCTCATACACACACTTTCCCCTCTCAGTCTACTTCCAGTTACACATGCTTTCTCTCTCTTTATTACACAAAGGTTCTATTTGGTTCTGGCTTCCAATAACAATTATTTTTCTTTTCCATGTTTCATTACTCCATTACTGTCTAACTGCCCTCATTTCCCTTCACCTGTGTGTTGAGCTGTACCTCCTTTCTAAAGAGGGTAAAATGTAAAGCATGGTCTTACATCAATCACACAGCAGTGTCTCAGTGGCCTGTTGCCATAGCTAATCTCCCATGGCAACCGTATCACTAAAATGTGTATTAGTAGAGTTTAGCATTGAAGAGATAAATGCTCAGTACAGAGAGCATGAGAAATTGTCCATACCTCAAAGGCAGACTTTGTGTGTATGTGTGAGTGAGTATTTGTAGTAATCTATATTAGGACATCTCCGAGTCCCATGCTGATATCTGTTTGTGTATGTGTGTTAGCTGACCTGTGTGTGTCCCATACTGGATGCTGCAATAAATGCTTGTTGAAGGGCTTTGCTCTTTAAGCTGAGCTCATGTAGCTGCTCCTCTCTGCTCCACCTCTGCTCCAGCAAGTACTGCATAATATCCAGATGACCCCTCAGAGCTGCATGTACCAGAGCATTCTGTCCATTCTTATCCACATGATCCACCTAATAATAATAAGCCACAAAACACCATTAGCATAAAAACAGCATCCATTAAAGAATGCTTCAATATAACATTCATATACAGGAAAGCAAAATCCGTTTGACACATTTTCTAAAATCCAAAAGATAATTTGGCTGTTAAAAAAAAAAAATTCACAATGAATTCCTGTAATTGCAGGTTGCAAACTGTTTGCATGTACTCAAAACACGACAATCTAACATTTCCATGCACATTTCATTGAATCTGAACCACATTTATGTGCATGTGCAGCAATCAGTGTCACCATAACAATAGGAGTCCTCTTAAGGAGTAACAAGGGGCTAACAGTTGCTTGTTAGCATTTTTTTTTTCTAAAATGCCTGACTCGTGTTTCTATCAAGTCCTCAGCAAACCCTCAGTAAATTGTCCTACAAATGTCATTATTGCATACTCTGTGGGAAGAAAAATAAATAAATAAATAATTATCTCCTGCCACATTTTACATATCAAACTTTATCCTCAAAAGACCTACTTTTTGATGCACTTGCTGAAATTATGTTGAATCGAAATGGCGACTAATAAACAAATCATTCACTTTAGCTGAATAAGTAGCGATTTGACCTGGATTGGGCACTGTTTAAAATGTTTATGATGGTGTGTGTAAGAATTCTGCATTGCTAATATCGAGGCTGCATGTAAAAGTAACGACTGATTTACAATTAATGATTGGCACGGTTTCGTTAGATTTCATCAAACTTGCCTTGGCTCCTCTCCTGCACAGCTGGCTGACCAGGTTCAGGTGTCCTGATGCAGCAGCGTAACTGAGTGTACTTATGCCGTTCTCGGATGCCACGTCCACACTGGCCCCAAATTCCAGCAGCAGGGCCACCATTTCATGATGACCTAGGTGTGCCTGCACGCACAGCACTGGCGCGTTGTTCAGCACTTCCGTACGGTAGTTCACGTTCGCGCCACCCAACATCAGCAAACGGCTCACCTGTACATACACACACACGTTCATATGATTCCTACACAGGTCATGCTAATACAATACAAAGAGCATTATAGCTTTACTCATCATAATAACTGCTATTGCAGTCCAATAAAGTAACATTAGTAATATCTGGAAAATATAATATTTTACTGATATTTGTTCGCTTCCCCCAATATATAGTTGAATCTTCTCAATTCATAGCAAAAATATAAAACCACACTATACAATAGCAGAACAGATGAATCCCTCTGTGAAACTGAACTTTAAAATACCTCACAAAAGCTTCAAAATGGCAAAGATTTGTTTATGGCACGGTGGTTGTTATTGGCGTTTCTCTCTTTATACAATTATTTTCCGTCCTCGCACAAACAACAACTAAACCTGGGCCTGGAGCTCTCAAACACAACCTGCTAATTAGCAAAGCATGCTAATCACAATGACACTCCGGCACACAGTTGATTATACTGAAGCAAGCTTTAATCAGGCACCATTCTTTCTTTTGATGAGCAAATTCAATAGACGTTATACTAATGATTAGTGATGGACATTGGGCTCAGCGAGAAGCAAAAACAGTGGGAGATGAGTTAAAGCGAAAAGAAAGAAAGAGACTATGTGAAAGAGAGGACAGAATAGAGAAAAGTAAGTGTGTGCAGGGAAAGTAATATGCTTTGTAATACTTTGTAATAGTCTTCTTGAGAAATGTGTGGGTCTACCTAAATAACCGTGCACGATGAAATCAATCTTGCCTTTAGCTAATTGGTAGCAATTTTGCTCTTACTTCTACTGCAACACCAAAAATGGCATTTCATATCTCAGTAACAGTGTGTTTGCACACGAATCAGCAGAATGTATCAGAAGTATTTGTCCAGACCCATAATTAATATGCTCTTATTACTTATTAGCTCTAAAGTATCTCAAAATGTCATGAAGCCTTCAATTCCCCCTCACAGCAAACTTGCTGCAGAAATGATAATGTAAGCTAGAAAAGCTTAATGGAAGAAAGTGTGTAGTCTCATGCTGGATGGGAATATGCAGAAGCCAAGTAAATACATTCCACATAAATCCATTCATAACATCGGATAATACCAACAGGGTTATCAGCGGAACATAGCTGCATCACAAATCACTTTAACTTCCTAATCAATTATTCAATAAACTTTATTGTTAGTCATTTGATTTTATGACCTACTATGAATTGCATTGTGCAATGAGAACCTACAAACCTCAACCTCAAATTCCCAACACTCAAATACCATTTTGTTGAGTGGTAAAACACACTAAAGATTATAATACTGGTGCTCCAGATGGTTTGACGCAAAGCTGGATAAACGAAAACCGGAATAACTGAAAACCGCCAAACCAAGATCTCTAGATTGGTTTAAGGTACACGGCACAATGCGCTACAACTCGTTTTCTCATTTTTCATGGTGTGACACATAATACTGTAGCACAGTAGTGTAATACATAAAATGAGACCAAATATATAGGCAACAATAAACACAAAGGACAATAATGCTGCAATAATCGGAAATATCGTAATTATTATGTGAGCACATTTGAACTCCAACACAAAGCGAGAACTCTTGTGAGACGAGCCCTGCAGTTCTGCTCACACCGGGAAAAAAAACAAAACAAAAAAAACAAATCATGGGTGGCTGCTGCGTGAATGTGACACTGACAGTAGATGAAATGATTTAAATGTCAGTATTGCATGCTAGGTTTATTATTTTTGTATTGATTTTTTTTAAATAGCATGGCTGAGAAAGAGCTACACAGCTGCATAAGCTTGTATATAGAAACTTGTGTAAACAGCAGAAAAAGATGCCACAGCGGGAACACTAATAAAAAGGCTACATTACGGTTATGAGTTCAAATCCCAGCACCACAAAGTTGTCTCTATTGGTCCTTTGAGAAAAGCTTTTAACCCTCCCTACAATAGGCGTGCTATATCATAGCTGACCCTGCGCTCTGACTGCAGCTTCCTAGCAAGCTGGAAATTGTAAAGAATTCTACAATGCTGTGCTATGTCATGGCAGTCTTTTTCTTCTACACGCTATTTTCCACTGAGAATTACAGCATAAAAATTCAAGTGATGATTCATACTTGGCTGGCTAAACTGCATTAATATTGCGCAGAGGCAAGCGAACAATTCAGACTCTTGTTGAAAAACAGCTATTGTTTGGTTAGTGTATGATCTTTTAAATAGTGCTGCATATGAGTGTGTGTTTGTGCTCTGACCTTGACATTGGGTGTGTATAGGTTTCTCAGGGATGCCAGAGCAGCAGACAAGCTGTCAGTGCTGAAGCTAATCCATAAACCTTGTAGAACACTGGATGATACGCCGGTCTTCTTACTCTGACCCTGTGGAGAAATTTTCTGAGATTTCTTGCATTGGAAAAATAAAGCACATTTTATGAGCTTTTAAGATTTTGCAAATGCTTTTCCTCAAAAAGACCAGCTAAATGACCGCACAGTGTTACAACCTTCCCATGCTTTTCTATTATAGTGTCCTTCACTCCATATAAACACACTCCACACCAAAATCAGTTCATTCATTATCAGTCACAGACCTCTGAAAATACCACGAGCAATCACAAGGTTTTAGTGATAAAATATATAAAAAAAAACAAAAACAAGATTTAAAACTTTTAAAAGATTGGTGACATGATTTCAATATTGAACAAAAAGGCACTGCGTTATCTGACAACTTTAAATCAAATACAGGACACTGTTGGTCTTTGTGGCGGAAAATGACGGCTACCCAAAATACGCGTGCTTGTCCCCTATTAATAAGTTACCTTAAATATGTGTGCTTTTAGAATATGATGTCCCAGCTCCATTGTCTGCTGCCTGTTCAGCTTTCCCTCCTGCCTGGACAACATGAATGCCATCAGGGCATGGCCACTCCTACGGGAACAGAAAACCAATAAACAATAATGTAATGCTGAACAATAATAAACACTAATAAAGCAGATTACTAACAGATGGCTGGAGAACTGATTCCCAATCAGAATAAACAGGGTTAAATAAGAACATGGCAAGTCAAGAAAAGAACATCATTAGAGAAATTATGATTTTGTCATCTTAATGCATGTGCGAGCATACACACGCACATGCACAGGTAGTTTCAGACTTCTAAGGAAGGCATGCATGCCCGGGAGGAAAGAACAGAGGTGTCCTCACGTTCCCCCATGCTTGGCTCAGACTCTGACTGGCATTCATTAACAAGAAACTTCATTAAAAGGCCACGCATGAACACAGGCTGGCTTTGATCAGATCCTCATCTCCTTCACTAAATAAACTATCGGGCCGAGTTCTTTCTGTATAAAAGCTGAAATAAACAGGAACTGCAAGACCTTTTTATTTCAAGTATCTCTGTGGAGCCAAAGCATGGAATTTATTTTAACACTTAATAACGAGAGGAGGACAGGAGAAAAGAGAAGAGGGGAGTGCAATAAAGAGAGAAAGAGAGAGAGAGAGAGAGAGAGAGAGAGAGAGAGAGAGAGAGAGAGAGAGAGAGAGAGAGAGAGAGAGAGAGAGAGAAAGAGAGAGAGAGAGAGAGAGAGAGAGAGAGAGAGAGAGAGAGAGAGAGAGAGAGAGAGAGAGAGAGAGAGAGAGAGCACAATAGAAAAAGCAAGAAAGACAGGGAACGAGAACGGAGTGTCCGTCTCACTATTAGGAAGGGTATGTGCTAAGAAGAGGTGAGTCACCAGCCTTCATTTGTTAGTCCCACAGCTGGTGCACTGAGGACACATGCTGTCCAATCAGAGCTCCGCACCAACCAAAGCAAAAAAAAAGAAAAAGAAAAAGGGGAGAGATAGAATAACAATTAGGCAGCATCGTTAGAGACAGTTCTCATCTTTATCTACACCACGTGCAGGCATTTGACATAAGGAAGCCTTGCTACATCACAATAAAATGTAACTAACATGATTGCAGAATAATTAAGGCTGGCTAAGAGGTGCTGTAAATGAGACCGAGGGGCTTTGATTGCAGCTTTTTATTTCACACAGGCAAATTCAACTGAGGAACTTGCCCTTATTATCCCATATGCAACTGCTGGGTAGTGACCACATATTTATAATCCATAATTCTGCAATAAAACAAAGACTGCATCTTGATTTTTTTGGCATCTATCACCAACAAAGTGCTCCGTCAGTGCCTTTAGAAATAACTGCCCTTCCACTGAGATTCCAAACTCGCCAAGTCATTTGATGAAAAAGTCAGAATGTTGGCAAGCGAAGCTGTCAGGCTGATTAATATGGAGATAAGTTGGCAGACAGTAGTTACATGAGGACATACTCTGATAAAGCGCCTTTCAAGATTTGTGGAATCAGTAGTTTTACTATAGATTAGCTTAGTGTTTACCAGCAGAAAGTATGCAAAGTACAGTATAATCAATGCTAATCAAAGGTTCAACTTCAGGAAGGCTGAATGCTTAGATCGTTACCATGAGGCTTGTTGGTAGTAACAGTGTTATTTATTTATTTATTTTTTGCCTTACCAATAAATCACTACAAGCATTGCTGAATACTGAACTGAGTCCTAAAAATGATTTAACCACCTGACAAATTATTATTGAATTATTCTTACTGTTTCTAACGATTAAAAATCCGTCCGGTGAGCAGACAGATCGCTGGGGTTTTCAGGATGGCAAATGAAAAATTTATTTTAAAGATAATTCATTATTGTTTTCCAGGATTGACTTTTCAATTTCAGTACATCCTTAACACATTCCTTTCCAATACAACATAGACCCTTATAGACATGACACATTAAGTGCCTAGATTGAGTGCCCTATAAATGGCCAACAGGCTCCCATTTTACAAGGTAAAATCTGCAAACTTGTGATAAGCTATAACCTTTGAAGTGCAAACTATTTAGATGAAAGCTGTGAGTGGGTTCCTGAAGCTGGCCATGGTTCCAGCTGATAATATTTTACTGATAATCATTTCAACACTGCTGGTTATCCTCAAGCCCTTTCACTCTCTCAAACTAACTCAAGGTGGTTAGAGAGAGAGGTCCAGAGGAAGACCATCTCATCTTTCAGCTCTACCTGAGTAGCATTTTTTGTGGCCATGTTTATAATTAAAAAAAAAGATGCACACAAGACACTGCTTTTCAATAGTAACCCAAGCTTTCTACTTGATGGGATTAGCAGCATCTTACCTGGGGTCACAGAGGAACTCAGAGCTTTCCCCATCAGCCCTCCACACAAGCCACTCCCTGAAGGATGGGTGGCAGAACATACGCGTCTTATCTCTCCGTTTAATCAGGAACGCGGAGAGTGTGTCCATACGTTGCTGGAAATCATCCCAATGCAACTCTCCTCGCATTGCACCTGCATTTAAAGCTTGAAAGAGCTGCTCATCTGTCAGTGGGTGGAGAGAGGCCAGGGCAATGTTGAGGATGGGTATGGCACGCTCGAATGCAGAGTTGCTCCTGAACTTCATGTTGCATTGTAATAAGTAGATCTCAGCTAAAGAGATAGGCACCACTTTGTAGCTGGCGCTCTTGATGACCAAATGCCCCCTTTCAAAGAGATCCAGTGTGAGCTTCAGGTAAAGGTACGAGCCCTGGCTGCGGGAGACGAGGTGCGAGCTCAGCTTGGACACAGTGACAGGATCAGCCTTTCCGTTCAGAGAGACGTTGTTGAGGACATCACGGCTGCTATTCACACGGTGCTGGATGTAGGCATTCAAGTCTGAGCTGATCTCTTTGTTATCAGGGAAATCATCCAGACTGATCTTTGTGAAGGGAAGCAAACTGGCGATCTCCTGTGGGAAATCAAAAAGAAGAACAGTTTTCATTCATTTTTTTCCCCAGAAGACAGACATACAGCAACCAAAATGTAATTAAGACATCCTCATAAAATCTGGAAAAAAAAAACCACAGGATTGTGTGGTGGCCACGATGTTTTTTTTTTTTTTTTTTAAAGATACGTCAGCTTGAACCAGTCTTTGACCTTGCGGTAGCTTAGTGGATAAGGAAGATCGTGAGCTCAAATCCCAGCAGGGGAGCAAGGTCTTTAACCCTCAACTGCTCAGGTGTATAAATGTGATACTTGCAAGTCACTCTGGATAAGAGCGCCTGCCAAATGCAATAAATGTAAATGACCTCATGGTCAACAGCAGTACACTCTGAATCACAAATGCATGAATTAGCAATTCTGTTGCTGCTTTATTAATGGCCAACCATATAACTGCAGTGAGTATGGCTGGTGAGTATTATACATACACTATATGGACAAAAGTACTGAAACACTTGATGTTTTCAGCCGTATGTGGTTCTTTACCAAAATGTTAACACAGTTGGAGGTACACAAATGAATAAAGTCTGGTTAAATGCAGTAGCATTACATTTTCCACTTACTTGAACTAGGGGGCCCAACCCTGTTCCAGCATGAAAATGGCCCAGGGCACAAAGCAATTAGATATGGTTTACATGGGTTGGAGAAGATCTTGAGTAGCCTGCTATAGAGCTCTGACCGCAATGCCAGTAAGCACCTTTGGGATGAACTGAAACGCTGACTGCACCTCGGGTTTCCTGACCCTGCATCAGTACCTGACTTCACTAACACCCTTGTGGCTGGTAAACACAAATCTCCAAAAGCTAGTGGAACATCTTTAAAGAAGAGCGGAGGGACTTCTAACAGCAAATGGGGACTAAATGTGAAATCAGATATTTAAAAAGTACATCTGAATATTATGGTCAGGTGTCCACAACCCTTTGTTCATATATTATATGATCACTCCATTTACTGCTATACAATATGCAGTGTACAAGTTTAAGTATTACATATTTGTGAACACATGATCCATTAGATAATGAATTCCTGCTTCTCCTAAGACAATCTCTGTGTGTCTTACCATCACTGTTTTCATCTATACTACCATAAGATATGCACACGCACGTTTGCACGCACACACACACACACACACACACACACACACACACACACACACACACACACACACACACACACACACACGGCTGTGTTGTTAAAAGCTTCTTCCTTTCTCCTGTGCAATAGTATTGATGTACTCTGGGTGATTAATCTACAGAAGGTCAGAACAGAGCAGGAGATATCGGACCACTGTGAACACATATGTGCACAAGTGTGCATGCACACACACTCAGACACACACAAGCAAATACAATTGCACATGGTCCCTCTCTCTCCCTCGAATAAAGGATTAAGAAGTGACTAAGAGCTGGACTCTCCACAGGGACACCCACACATTACACTCGGCACAGGTAAACACAATACACTCCCACACACAAGGATTTTGCTGTCATATACATGAGGGACTAGCAAAGTGAATATTGAACAATACTAGGGTTAAAGTTAGTTTAGCTTACTGTTGATGAGTGGAAAATGTACATTTAAAAACACAGAAAACTAAAATCAATGGAGGTAGGGTTTAGAAAAGACCTGCACTGGTGAAATGTGAGCGAGTGTTACTGATCATTTGTAGAATCTGTAGAGTGATGCTAAGCCCTGCTTTTATCGATCACTTCCTGATCTTTCCAAGGAGATTAACTTGACTAACAAGTGAATGCGTACACAGTCTGACACGGCCGCATTTAGACAGATTTTCAGCAGCCAGCAGTAGACTGGAATAAGGAAAAGCAGACACTCTGGCCTTCTCATTATTGCTACAATCACCAAGCGAATATGTGTGCTGACAGATCAATAAGGGCGTCGCAAGTAAGCAGGCTGGCGCTTCAATCCCCTCAGCATTCCCCATACCCTCCCAATTACCACATATATCATTTCATCATCACTGCCATCTTTTCATTTCTGAGAGTAGCTCTTCAATAAATTACATCTGTCAGGATTTCCATCTGTTTTGAAGGGAGTTTTCATGTTTGAGTTATGCAGGTATCGTATTGGGTCTGCTTGCTATATCCCTCCTTTAGCATGTATGTATTTGGGATCAGCACAACCCATCAACACTATGACTTCCTGTAAAGGAAAAGACTCATATAATGCACTCACTATTAATAATGTAAAAATTGTTTCTGTCCCCATCAACGATTTACCACCCGAATGACATTTTACTGTCTGCTGTAGAGATTATATTCCATGCACAGAATTTAGAAATCTATTTACATTTGCAATGCAAATTGTGACTCGTTCATTCACCTCCACAAACTATTTCCAATCATGAAGATTGAATATTGAGATTTACTCAAGATTAGTACAGAATATGTTAACACCAATTAAAGAATCAGTGTGGCTACACTAAAGCTAATATAGCACTGAAAATGGATTATTCATGCCTGGAGGCCAGCTAGAGTTAAACAAACTACTGCTTTACATGTTCTTATGCTAGAGAGATAATAAGCTATGAGTTCAAGCAGGCTGGCTGCTGGAGGTTTTTTATGTCATACATTTAAATTTCAATTTTTTTTCGTCACAACACTATCATTACTATTTTACAATCGTCGGTTAAAGATAGCTAGACTACAAGGCTGACAGGTAAATGACTAAGGATCGTATGTTTTTTCTGTCTGAAACTGCAGGGTCTAGCAAATTCTCTCAGTGGAGTAACAGCAATGATCCTTATTGAGATTGTAAAAATGGATATAAAGCACATTGGCAGGTGTCAAATTATTATCTTTTCACTCACGGTACACCATTATGCCTGACTGTCAATGTGACATGGATTACAAACTAAGAGGAAAATGGAAATTACAAGCTGTGGACGGCCAAAAAAACATGGAAGATGTGAGTTCTCAGTAGAAGAAAACTGACAACAATGTGGCGTCCATAATTTGTACCAGACGATTTAAAAAGACATTATAATCCTTGTAGGCAAAGAAACACTATTTAACTTCCAAGCGAAAATCTAACCTTTAAAAAAGAATAAAGATTTTCTTTTGTAGCTAGCAGACATTCTAACTTAACAATGAGTATGCTACCAAAACATACAGAACAGTGGGTAATTAATCCAGTGTAAGTGGCCCATCCAATCACTTCATTTATATGAAAAGAATTACTTCCTAAAGAGGCACTTTAGTATATGGTCCATGTCTGATGGGTTCATTCTGATTCAACTGCTCGATAAATTCCCATATTGATCTGATTGTGGTTGAGCAGTGGTGGTTGTTTAATAATAGTGGCATATATACACTAAAAGCAAACTGTAGTTATCACTGTAAATGTTCTCGTCAGAAAGAACCTCTGCCAACACAAATACAATCATTAACCTATAATTCTGGCTTCCCGGAATCAGTGCTTGTTACACTTGCTGATGCTTCTTACATTTTAGGATTCTCTGATATACCAGGTGTATAAAATATATATATATATATATATATATATATATATATATATATATATATATATATATATATATATATATATATATATATATATATATAAAGGGAAAGTCCCCTGTATGTGCACTGTGTGGTAACAGATGTATATTATTTAAAGAGAGTGTAAGTGTGGATCTTTTAAAGTACTAAACCAGCAGCAGACAAATCTCTGCCCCTTTTAATTATTTAAAAAGCTAACAAACACATAACTTCACATGAAGCATTTGCAACGCAACAAAAACAAATGAACTCCTGCCTGAAGCATGTATGACAAAGCTCTTAAAATCCAGAGATGATGTTTTGGGAAGCGAGGCAGAATTTGTTTTCGAATAATGAACTACTAAAAAGTGGCATAGCGTGGTTGCTTTACCTGTAGGCTGGTCCGCACAGTGACAATAAGTTTGAGCCAGATGGGAAACTTTGAGACACTCTTGGTAATGAAGGATGCCACTGTGTCACCATAGTCTGGTTTGTGAAACTCTGCCTCATTAAGCCCGTCGATCAGGATGATGTAATCCTCTTCTGGAATCTTCTTTTCTGATTGAGAGAGTAAACACAGAAAGATAAACCAGTGTCGTCATATGAGCCACATAAAAATACCAAGCAATTTCCATCTCACGTGCATTTTGCTGTTGTTGCACTGAGACCTTTGGGGGGTAAAAAGCCTGGTAAAAAAAATTATAAATCAGACTGGTGCAAGTTATTTTATATGCACCAGTTTAAATATTGAGATATACCTGAATAAAGCTTTGACCAGCATTTCTGCCTTTTCAAAAATAAACATGAATGAACACTAAGCTTACACAGAGTTTAAAGTGGAAATATAAAACACAGTCGAATCCATTGCAGTGTGTTTAACTTGGTATGAGGGTAGGGGTGGCATAGCTCCATGCTGCACGGTTCGTTCAGACAGATGCAGTGGGCATTTAAAAATTCATTACAAACCAACATGGTGAACGGAGCACTTTCTCTTAATTAAGGATACTGCATTTACACAATCGGAAAAACGACTCTTAAATGGGATACAGATATAAGGCAAGGGTTTGCACTTTTGTTAGTAAAGGGCTCTTTTCGTTCTTAATCCTTAGCAGATAAGCCTCGATAAATGCATACATTAAGACATTTGTTCCATTAATAAGAAATGTGAAGCAGCTGCGGTGAGGAGCAGCACTGTAACTTTGCCGCTGCCACTTTACTGATTCTCGGTCATTCCCTTTTCAATCATATAAACAGGGGATTTTTTCTATTAATGCCTCACACCTGACCTTCCCCCATACGCCATTGATTTCAATGTAAAGCTGAAAGGAAACTGGACCCCTGTGTTCAATAAATCATAGTGATCCTGAAATGCGTGTGCTGCCTGTTGCTTTAAAAAGCTAACAAATATGTCAGTTCTCAGCAGGCACAGTAAATAGCAGTGTTTCTAAGTGGTCAGCACAGACAGCTCAACGGCTAAGCATTCCCCGTCATCATTTCCTTTCTGAAAGTGAAAGTTTCATAAGAAAAGGTTAAAAAAGATTTTTGGTTGCCTTAGTGACCATTATTAAGCTAGGCTTTATCATTAGGAGCTGTCTTATTCTTTTATTCCCTTTTTGAATAACATGAAGAATGAACAGTGAATTATTGCTAATGCTGTGTGGATGAAGAGAGCATAAATTTGCATCAATATTAACTGGACTAAAAGGCAAATCATCACATCGACTATCCACCGAGCAGAACGTGCTGCCTTCATCATGGAGCTACGTAAAAAAATAAATAAAAAAAAAAAATCTAATCTGTGAAGCAGGAAGATAACAGCAATACAACACGACTATTGATTATGAAAAGTAAAAACAACAATTCTGGATTTTGCACCTTTGCGCAGGTTAACGAGTGGCTCCAGCACACCCCTACGGAGAGCAGCCATCGGGTCCTGCACGCAAGAGCGCAGACTCAGCATGCTCTGCAGGTGGGGTTCTTTCAGTAGCAGCTCCCTGTAGGCCGTAAGTTGATGTGCTCTGCACATAAGAGCGGCAATGCTGTGTACAAACTCGGGCACTAGACAGGTGTAGGTGTTGTCGGCCTGGCAGTAATGATATGCCACCACCTAGTGAGAAACAGACAGCAAGAGACAGAGAGTGTGTTTTAACAGAAGATAACTCCTGAAGATATCCACATCATTCTGTGTATAATATCTGCCCCTGGTGTTTATGGTGTACCACAAGGAAGGTTACTGCATCTTTCATAATAATCTGCTTTTATAACAATCTCTGAGGAGATCGATTTTCAGTTTCAAATAACTTTTCTGTCTGTTTGTGAGCATCCAAAAGAATCCTCTCCAATAGAGACCGCTTCAAAACATTCAATGACAATCTATCTTCTATTGGATTTGTAATCATCTTAATGAACAGACAAATCAAATGAGTCTCTCCTGTGAAGCAAAGAGATGTGCTTAGAACACAGTTCAGCACAAAATCCAATCTTGGTCAGAAGATGCCCTTCAAAGCTTCTTTTATTGGTGCTTTTACATTATTTAGATGTATTAGTGAAATCCCTGCTTGACAGGAGACTGTATTTTGCATTTGGACAAGCTTAATAAGAACGGCTCAATTTTCACCTTAAGAGAAAACCTTTTTAGCCTGTCAGCCCATTACATACGGGTACATGGAGACCATTCATTTTTACGTGAGCATTTTTACTACTGAGAATGACTTCATGTTCCTTTTGTTAATCAATTAATGAAATCACTCACATTGTCACTATTTTCTCTGACAGCCTTGACGGAAACTGCCCAAAATGACACTCTTTTCACTGAAAAATCAATTGTACACAGTACCATAGGTCCTTTTTGTTGATTATTCTAAGGCACTTTGCGCTTATACATCACCCAACATTTATCTGTCGTAATGCTAGCAAAACTTGCTGCTAATTCTCCTTACTGAGACCCGTGTTGTAAAACAAATCCTCAAGCAAAGAAATGCATATTTATGATTCAATCAAAATTCACTCTCAACCTAACAAAGGCCCTTACCTCCCAAAACAGAATGGCTTCTGTCCCCTTTGAGAGACCAAAGCACAGGAAGTAGAAGTCTAGTGCAAATATGAAAAATAAATTACGACACCTACATTTGTTTCTAAAGATTAAAGATTTTATGCGGACAAGTCGATGTCAGATTAAAAACAAAAACAAACAAACAAAAAATCCCCCTTTTTAATCTTCGGTAATATAGCTAGACTGCTTAATATGCTGCTGAATCGCTGTCATACTTCTCGGTCTCTTCCAACCATCCAATTACCTCTTTACAGAGATTAACTGTAGATCCCGAGGTCATTCTCAGAAGTCATCTCATTCGGTTCTGAACACACACCTGTACTTTGCAATCTGCACTGGCTTACATAAATCTCCTCCTGCACCTAGTGTCAGTATTACTCTCTCCAACTGTCTGTTAATCATATCATATATTTAAAAAAGGGTTTGGGGGTAAAACCATGGAATGCCACCCAATTAATAGCTATAATAACTAGTACGCAAGGTAAAGTGTTCAGGTGTCTAAAAAGAGCAGTATGTGCTGATAAAGAATAAGGTTTTTAAATGACTCTAAAGGGAGTAAAAGTTTGGAATCTAAGATCACCGAGCAGGTGGCTCAATAAGCCTTGGGTAAGCTCAATCTCCACTGCCAGACTCAACAAATCTCAGCTGAACTAGAGCAGTTTTATGTAGTTGTGTACAGTACAGTGGAAGTTGCAGAACTCCAGCTAGGGTCAAACTAAAGACCATCTAAACCAACATGGCTGAAATCCTGGAACGAATATAACCTGGTGATGATGTGTGCTTATAAGCAAAGACATCAAGCGTTATGCAATCCTTCAAGGTGCGACTTTTATCAATCATTGAAGACTCTGTCAAAGATCAAATCCAAACATTTCCTGTCCAGACTTGCAGGATCATGGACCGAACTGGAACTGTAGCATTGGCGAGATCAGCCTCGGGTAACCACAGAGAATACGTGAAATGAAACTGTCAGGTGCTGATGCATGAGGTGGTGATGCATGAGAAGCACGGAGCTGAATCTCAGCTAGAAAAGCAGTGCTTTACAGCATCTAAAGCACGTCTATAAGAATCAGGGACAACAGATATGGGAAAAAGAAACATCGCCTGTTTATTCATGTTTGAGTTACAGAGACTGCAACATCGGATGCGATGAGGGCTCTAGGCATTAATGAGTGATAACTGGTCAGTAAATAATCAGTGCTTTATGTGCAGTCTTGACACTGCACTCTCTCTTTTCTCAGGTCTGCTCAGGCATTGCTCCTGTGATTATGTACCTTGGACCAAATGACCACCTTGCCAACCAATTGCCATGGCAACACATAAGCAACTGCAGGTCCCCACTTCGAGATACAGATTACACATTCTGTACTTCTGCTAGTGAACACCGACTGACAAATCACATTATTATTTTATAAGTGATTTTCTAACACCTGTGAATACACACCTAGAACACAGCAAACTGGTCAAAAAGTCTATTACTGTCTCCCCCAGAACTAATTCTTCTGGGAATTCAGGTCTCAATAACAACGCTATCCCTATTTTGTTGCGTGACCCAGCTTTCCAACAAACCACACAACAGTTCAAAGAAAGGAAACAAGAAAATCTAAACATTTCTTGACAAAATGTGTGTGTTGAGGCATTATTTATTCATTTTTAAAAAAATTTATGTATTATAAACAAGCATATTACTTTGATAAAAGCATTTCCAATTTTGATAAACATAAAAAAATTAAAAGAAAATCACATGTACAAACATGCATCACTCTACAAAAAAAAGAAAAAAAAATGCAGGGCAGCAGGAGCAAACAAAGGTAAATGTGTGTCTATTTACACTTTCATTTCCTTCAACTGAGCTTGAGCGGCTTAGGAAAGAGCAAGAGTACAGAAATAAGACATGGCCGCCTGATCTCACCCTGACCCTTTCAAACATCAAGCTTTTAAAAACTCCAAGCCTACATGTGTGTGTGTGTGTTTACAAAGAATGTGGGAATAAGGTACCTACACACAGCTGAACCTACACAGTGACTACTATATAAGGTCAATTTAACTGAGACCAGTCGAAAAATAAATGCAGGCAGTAGGCTTGTGACAGGGGTGAAAAGATAGACCAATCACAGTACAATAATCATGCACACTTGGATCATCTCTGCCATCGTTTTCAACCCTGAGTCTCAGAATTAGAGGCATCGCACTATATGGTTTGAGGGGATGTTGAAGCACAGTCTTATGCAGAAACGAGTGAGAAAACTTCATTACACTGCAGACATACAAACAGTATATATTTTCCCCCTTGCAATCACTCTACAAGTGACCTTTCAAATCCTATACAAGCTTTAAATATGGAATTGAAATTCCGGTGACAGCATCAAGCGACGCCAAGACAGGGTGACAAACAACATTTGAATAAAAATGTTCTCAATGTTATGCAGCACGCCCGACACAAACCCCATTTAGCGCATTTTAAGCGCTTGATGTTTAGCCTATAATATTTCCAGGCTCATGTCTCCCTCATTTTCACCACACTATAAAATTGCATTGAAAATAAGACCATTTACTAACTACTTACTAACAAAAGAAAAGGCAGCTAGTTCTTATAGAGCCCACAGGCAATAAAAGTGACAGTCACAACATGCCCATATGAGATTAGCTTTATGATTGCTAGTGTCAGGTTAATGTCACATGTCTACCCTTAAGATCATGCATGTTGAGACATCACCAGTTTTCATCTTCCCTACAGATCACAGTCGGTATGCTTCTTTATAGCAACACTGAATGCAGGGAGGCTTAGGTGAGCTGTCACTTATTCACGCACTATAAAGAAATACAATTAGCTAAGGGCCAATTTCATATCCAGAGCTTTTCTAAAGCATTTTTGGTCTCGTGACTCTCGTGGAATGGATACACTTTTTGATGAAAACCTTTTAATCCTCAACAAGTTTGTGAAAAATGTGACCACATCTGTACTGCTTCTTTTTTGGGTTGGATTTATTTTACACTTTAATCAGAGTTCACACCGTACAACAGGTGTTATTAGAGTATGGTACACTTCTTTAAAACCTCAACGATGTCATGACAATGCTGGTCTGTAACTGCAGAGCAAAACATATGTAGTAGTAACACACTACTCACTAATCACTCAAACAGGGAGAACCATTCATTCATCCTTAGTTATCGCTTGAGCCCTTGAAGGCATGAAACTGGAATTGCTAGAGAGAAATTTACCTTGCATGACATGCCAGTCCATCAGGGCACCATGTACATGCTTACTCACACCTAGAGGGCAATTGAGAGTACTAATTTACCTGTTTTCGGAAGAAAGCGGAAAACAGGGGAAAACCACACATGGATAGAATATGTGAGACTAATTACAGACACTACCCTGAACTCAGACCTGAAACAGGAAACCTGGAGGCAACACTACCTGCTGTGCTCAGCAGAACCAGAATAACTCAGGTGTACTAGTTATTCTGTGGCTCACAGTTTTCCGATTTTTAAGTGCACTGGACTGTAAGTAACTGACCTGAAGGCATCCATCCTCACAGCCTCGAGTTTGAAACCATAACACTACAACACAAGTCACCTTGAAGGTTAAATGTAATGTGTTTTTCTGTTATAAGTTGAAAAATGTGACACACACACACACACACACACACACACACACACACACACACACACACACACACACACACACACACACACACACACACACACACACACACACACACACACACACACACACACAGCCTTCAGCTGCAGCCAGTGTTGTATTTTACCTTGGCAGCCAGCCGCTTCACAGCCTCCTCTCTGTGTCGGCGAAGCTCAGGTGTACTGGGGCAGCTGTTGGACTGCAGGGTGTTGGTGCTGCTGGAGGGAGGAGTGACCTGTGGGGGCTGGCTCAGGGGCAACTCTGAACTCTGATTCGCACCTACACATGCAAATCAACCGCTAATTAATACACGTGTACACTATTACCAAGCAGAAACACAATGCACATCAATAAATCTGTATTTAAAGGTACTGTTACGAAAAGGACAGGAATTTTATCTGACCTGACAACAATACTACATTTTACATACTGAATTGTCAAAGTCACCCAGACTGTTTTTGTCATGCTAAGCAATCTCGACCTCACACTCGCACATTGCAGCTGGACTTACTTTTTGGAGATGCATGAGGACTGTTGGAGGCGATCTGTCTCATGCGGCCTCCATGGCAGCTGAGGGCCACCAGGCGGGAGATGATGGCAGTCTTGCCAAAGCCCACATTACCCACCACTGTGGTCCCACGACTCTCTCCTGCTTGGCTGCTGATCAGCACATCCTCGAGCTGCTGAAACAGCCAGTCTCGCCCCACAAACACTGAATCCGTAGTGATGCTCGGAACCTCAAACAGAAGAGGCTTTAGCATGATATCCACAGGCTTATATGGAGCGAAACGTGCTGTGGGATGAGTGCACACAAACAAGTACGCACAAGTCAATTACTGAGCACAGAGTCGGAAAGGCAATTACCGTTTTTATTTTTGTTTTATATCTTTAAAAAAGCTGCAAATGTCATCCACATATTATGGGTAATCTGGTGTGTAATATGTTTGTCTGATAAGCCTCCCTTGAATGTATTGATCTTTTCAAGACACTTGCCTCACTTCTAAATACTCGCACACGCCCTGATGCTGAACAATGAAAATAAAACCCGTTCGTAAACTGATCTTTTTATTCAGGCTTCTGTCAGTGCAGCTGAATAAATAACCAGAGAAGCAAAGGCAGTCTAAAGAAGGTCTAAGACAGATTTACATCTATCCTTAAGCCAAATGCTGGGCTTACTGATTAGGGCATTGCTTTCTATCTCTGCAGCTTTGATCTCATGACACGAAGGCGGTGTATGCCAAACTGTACAAGAAGCTGATATGAAGAACATTTTAACTTGTTAACCATTGCCAAAAAACATAAAAATCAAATGGCGTCAGAGGAATTATGCTTCATCAAGACTGATAAATAAGATAACTGTGCCAAAACAGGCTCTGAAATCTAGATCTAAGAACATCACAGCTTCTCATCTGCTCTTATGGGGTTTTTCTTTTCGCAGCTTCAATAGAATTGAATCGAATCGAATAGAAATACATATTTGTAGGAGAGTTTGACAGCTCAAAACCTAATATGGATGAGACTCCAAAGAACTATGACTTTTCACTCTTTCTTTTTCCCCCCCGTTTTCCCCCTCTTTGTACTCACTCATCTCCTCAAAGCTTTCTTAATGCATGCGCATCTTTCTGCCACTCCTGCGTTTTTTCTCTCTCATGCTTTTCTCTCAGTAGCGGTCTCCCTCTTCTCTCACCTTCTCAGGATGAAAGAGCAGTCTAGGTACAGGGTGCCTGGGGCAGAGCTGCTCTGACAGGAAAAGACTGCAGAGGAGAGTGTATTATCTTCCACTCTCAGAGCCGGGCCTTCTATTCATTTTTTCCAATGACACACAGTCATTTACAGAATTTGGATAAATCCATACTGACAAGTTATTACTTTCTCTGTCTAACACATATACAGGTGCACAAGCTAAACAAAGCACATAGAGACAAAAATCACAGAAATCACAATATATGGTTTTTAAACTATTTATTTGTGTAATACAGCTGCAAATAAGTATTTGAACACCTGTCTATCAGCTAGAATTCTGACCCTCAAAGACCTGTTAGTCTGCCTTTAAAATGTCCACCTCCACTACATTTATTATCCTAAATTAGATGCACCTGTTTGAGGTCGTTAGCTGCATAAAGACACCTGTCCACCCCATACAATCAGTAAGAATCCAACTACTAACATGGCCAAGACCAAAGAGCTGTCCAAAGACACTAGAGACAAAATTGTACACCTCCACAAGGCTGGAAAGGGCTACGGGGAAATTGCCAAGCAGCTTGGTGAAAAAAAGTCCACTGTTGGAGCAATCATTAGAAAATGGAAGAAGCTAAACATGACTGTCAATCTTCCTTTGGACTGGGGCTCCATGCAAGATCTCACCTCGTGGGGTCTCAATGATCCTAAGGAAAGTGAGAAATCAGCCCAGAACTACACGGGAGGAGCTGGACAATGACCTGAAAAGAGCTGGGACCACCGTTTCCAAGGTTACTGTTGGTAATACACTAAGACGTCATGGTTTGAAATCATGCATGGCACGGAAGGTTCCCCTGCTTAAACCAGCACATGTCCAGGCACGTCTTAAGTTTGCCAATGACCATTTGGATGATCCAGAGGAGTCATGGGAGAAAGTCATGTGGTCAGATGAGACCAAAATAGAACTTTTGGGTCATAATTCCACTAAACGTGTTTGGAGGAAGAAGAATGATGAGTACCATCCCAAGAACACCATCCCGACTGTGAAGCATGGGGGTGGTAGCATCATGCTTTGGGGGTGTTTTTCTGCACATGGGACAGGGCGACTGCACTGTATTAAGGAGAGGATGACCAGGGCCATGTATTGCGGGATTTTGGGGAACAACTTCCTTCCCTCAGTTAGAGCATTGAAGATGGGTCGAGGCTGGGTCTTCCAACATGACAATGACCCGAAGCACACAGCCAGGATAACCAAGGAGTGGCTCTGTAAGAAGCATATCAAGGTTCTGGCATGGCCTAGCCAGTCTCCAGACCTAAACCCAATAGAGAATCTTTTGAGGGAGCTCAAACTCCGTGTTTCTCAGCGACAGGCCAGAAACCTGACTGATCTAGAGAAGATCTGTGTGGAGGAGTGGGCCAAAATCCCTCCTGCAGTGTGTGCAAACCTGGTGAAAAACTACAGGAAACGTTTGACCTCTGTAATTGCAAACATAGGCTACTGTACCAAATATTAACATTGACTTTCTCAGGTGTTCAAATACTTATTTGCAGCTGTATCATACAAATAAATAGTTAAAAAAAATCATACATTGTGATTTCTGGATTTTTTTTTTCAGATTATGTCTCTCACAGTGGACATGCACCTACGATGACAATTTCAGACCCCTCCATGATTTCTAAGTGGGAGAACTTGCAAAATAGCAGGGTGTTCAAATACTTATTTTCCTCACTGTGTGTGTGTATATATACAGTGAGGAAAATAAGTATTTGAACACCCTGCTATTTTGCAAGTTCTCCCACTTAGAAATCATGGAGGGGTCTGAAATTGTCATCGTAGGTGCATGTCCACTGTGAGAGACATAATCTAAAAAAAAAATCCAGAAATCACAATGTATGATTTTTTTAACTATTTATTTATATGATACAGCTGCAAATAAGTATTTGAACACCTGAGAAAGTCAGTTTATATTTGGTACAGTAGCCTTTGTTTGCAATTACAGAGGTCAAACGTTTCCTGTAGTTTTTCACCAGGTTTGCACACACTGCAGGAGGGATTTTGGCCCACTCCTCCACACAGATCTTCTCTAGATCAGTCAGGTTTCTGGCCTGTCGCTGAGAAACACAGAGTTTGAGCTCCCTCAAAAGATTCTCTATTGGGTTTAGGTCTGGAGACTGGCTAGGCCACGGCAGAACCTTGATATGCTTCTTACAGAGCCACTCCTTGGTTATCCTGGCTGTGTGCTTCGGGTCATTGTCATGTTGGAAGACCCAGCCTCGACCCATCTTCAATGCTCTAACTGAGGGAAGGAGGTTGTTCCCCAAAATCTCGCAATACATGGCCCCGGTCATCCTCTCCTTAATACAGTGCAGTCGCCCTGTCCCATGTGCAGAAAAACACCCCCAAAGCATGATGCTACCACCCCCATGCTTCACAGTAGGGATGGTGTTCTTGGGATGGTACTCATCATTCTTCTTCCTCCAAACACGTTTAGTGGAATTATGACCCAAAAGTTATATTTTGGTCTCATCTGACCACATGACTTTCTCCCATGACTCCTCTGGATCATCCAAATGGTCATTGGCAAACTTAAGACGTGCCTGGACATGTGCTGGTTTAAGCAGGGGAACCTTCCGTGCCATGCATGATTTCAAACCATGACGTCTTAGTGTATTACCAACAGTAACCTTGGAAACGGTGGTCCCAGCTCTTTTCAGGTCATTGATCAGCTCCTCCTGTGTAGTTTTGGGCTGATTTCTCACCTTCCTTAGGATCATTGAGACCCCACGAGGTGAGATCTTGCATGGAGCCCCAGTCTGAGGGAGATTGACAGTCATGTTTAGCTTCTTCCATTTTCTAATGATTGCTCCAACAGTGGACATTTTTTCACCAAGCTGCTTGGCAATTTCCCCGTAGCCCTTTCCAGCCTTGTGGAGGTGTACAAGACCAAAGAGCTGTCTTTGGACAGCTCTTTGGTCTTGGCCATGTTAGTAGTTGGATTTTTACTGATTGTATGGGGTGGACAGGTGTCTTTATGCAGCTAACGACCTCAAACAGGTGCATCTAATTTAGAATAATAAATGTAGTGGAGGTGGACATTTTAAAGGCAGACTAACAGGTCTTTGAGGGTCAGAATTCTAGCTGATATACAGGTGTTCAAATACTTATTTGCAGCTGTATCATACAAATAAATAGTTTAAAAATCATATATTGTGATTTCTGGATTTTTTTTTTTAGATTATGTCTCTCACAGTGGACATGCACCTACGATGACAATTTCAGACCCCTCCATGATTTCTAAGTGGGAGAACTTGCAAAATAGCAGCGTGTTCAAATACTTATTTTCCTCACTGTATATATATATATATATATATATATATATATATATATATATATATATATATATATATATATATATATATATATAAATATAAAGGGGTGGGTTAAACCCCGGGCTACAGAAACAACAAGACCAGCCTTCGTTCCCCCCCCGTGCATCAATGACCCTGTTTCCTCAGACCACTTTCAATAGATACTGACCACTGCAGACCGGGAACAGCCCACAATAGCTGCGGTTTTGGAGATGATCTGACCCAGTCGTCTAGCCATCACAATTTGGCCCTTGTCAAACTTGCTCAAATCCTTACGCTTGCCTGCTTTCCTGCTTCTATCACATCGACTTTGAGAACAAAATGTTCAGGTGCCATGGGAAAGACAATCAGTCTTTTTTACTCACTGCTCATAACGTTCGAATGTCAGAATGTTATGCCTCGCAGTACAAATGTGCAGAAGCTATTAAGCAAAATACAGTAAGAATATACACTGATATTCTTACTTTACTGCTTAATAGCTTCTGCACATTTGTACGGCTGATATTATTTACAATAATTCGCTGTATATATTTGCATTTTTATCTGTACTTTTCAAATTGCACAATGTAACTATTTGCCATTGTACCTGTACTATCACAATTCTTCCATTCTTTCTTTTGTCTGTCTGTCGGCATTAAAGGCTACTTTTTTACCTTGTCAGTTAGCATTCTGTTACCTTGTATCTTAGAGCTCTACACTATGTTGCAAGTGTGTACAAATGTGTACAACGATTGTACGAACCTAGTGTAACTACCACGGCTGCCACTGGTTTACACTGGGGCGTGACGAGCAAAGGTTTATTTGTAAAGTCTGCCATTGGAAGATTTGAATGGGTGTTGCGTGTGAACAGATCCCCCTTTCCTCTTTCCACATGGGGGAAAAAAAGAGAAGGATAAAATGGGCTAGTTTGAAAACTATGCTTTGTGCCTAGTAATTTATACTTGCATTATTGATGCTCTGGACTTCCCCAAACTCAAACTCAACATCATGTGCAACATGCAGACTCTGACCTTCCGAAAAATGCTTCCGCCAACGGCATCCTACCACTCTCGCAGCACAATGGCAGGCTTAAATTCAACTATGTGATGTGATGAAATACCCAATTTTTATTTCCAGTTGATTGTATCGCCTGCAGTCAGTGCACTAAACTCGAATTGGCCATCTCATTTAGGAAGAAAAAAAAAGTCATTTCCTTCTATCAAATTATAAAAAGACTTGAGTCGAGTTAAAATACAATCTACAGGTGCTGGAATATTCTGATGGCATTTTATCTTGATTGCTGGAAGAAACTGCTCCATTTCACTCAATCCGACAGTGAGATTACATTCTTCCGGAGATTATGTAATTACAATGCATAGCTTTAAATTGTTGTTGTTTTTTTTTAATGATGAAAGTGTGAGGCACCTCTTGTCTGGAGTTTTTTCTTTTAAATTGATTACCCGGGTATGGGCGAGAAATGTACACTACCTTTGTCGTAGGGTGGCCTTCCTCCGGTGTTGTGCCACGGCATGCGTATGGAGGTGCGCAGTGGTGTGTTTCGCTGTTCATCAAGATAGCTCAGGTCTTCCAGTTTTGTAGAACTGGTCGCTGAAAGTAGAAGAGTGATCGAGTGAGAACGAGCAAATCCGTTCGTTCAGATTCAAAGCATTAGTCAGTCATAAAAAAAAACAAAACAAAACAAAACAAAAAAAACCAAACAAAACCCCCCCCCACAAAGCCAAACGTTATCACTCCAGCAATATCAGACATACAGCATAGAGAATAACAAGTGATATGCCAGTGATCTAGGCTACTGCTGAAATGGCACAGTAATGATACAAGATAGTGAGGCATAATTTCTATTTTCTTTTAAAGTGTTTTTGCAGCTTTACAAATGGGTTTAGATTGCGCTATTTTGAAAGCCTTTGCCTGAACTAGTGGAGTTTAGAGAACAGCGTCCTAATGGATGTGAGGCTAGTAAAACTGGGCTCGCATATTTCACATTACTAGCAAAGCTAACAGGCTTTCTCGCAGCTCAAAACTCATCTGAAGGTGTCAGGACAAGCACTCGAGGGACACAGAGAAACTGCTACAGGACAGAGAGACACTGAAGTGAAATCGCAAATGGAAAACACTACGAGGAAAGAACTGGCAGAACTGATGGGTACTAAAGAGGCTGCAATAGGGACGCAGAAGCGTGTATAAAATGCCAGGATGGTGCTGCTCATGAAGTACCCTTTGACAGCAATGGATAACAGAAGACAGACCTCGAAGTCATAAAAACGTCCAATTGGATCCTCAAAGCAGCACTGCGTATTGTAACCAATTCCCCCCCCCGAGCAGTTCTCAGAAGCACCATCTATGAGTACAGCAACGCGGAAACCTGAGGAACATCGACAATACTCTACGGAGATTGGAAAATCAAACCATTATAGTAGATCTGCACAAAGCTCATAAAAAAAGACAATATTACATTTTGTATTCCTCTATGTGGCCCAGAACATCTTGAATAAAAAAACATTTTAATTGATCCCTCATGCAGTTATGAAATGAAACATCTATTCATATTTCTCTCTTCTAACAAGAAAAATGGTACAGAGACTAGTCGCTGTCCACAAAATAAAAAATGTTCAGCTCTATGGTGGAAAGAATATCGTATTTAAACCAGTCAAATGGCGTTAATTTCCCTAGAGGTGGGAATGTGAAAATCGCCGAGATCTGATTTTGGGAACAAAGAGTAATTTATGTATTTTAAATGAGTAGAAGTAACAAAAGAGTTGTTCAATAACTTGAAGGGAAAATGGAAACTTAAGGATGTTCTTGTTAATATTAAACGCTTTTCCAACCTAATTACTACACCACCGCTCCTATTTACACACTAAATACCCAGTACACATCTTAACCAAATAACCAATATTTGCAATGGGATTGGAATAAGCTTTTGATCCTTTCTTGCGCAAATCTTTAGCAAAATAATCACAAAGACAACTGAGTTTTTTTCATATTGAATACAATTATCCATCTATGACTGAACAGCATCTGTATGTTAAAAAAACTCTTATCCTTTAATTTATTAAAATGTATTTTTTCCCCCAATCTGCACTCATCCTTGCCATGTTAAGAGTCACTTTACTGCCACGGACCTGATGTCGGAGTTGTTCTTTTTAACCTTTTACGTTGATGTTACTTTGTTTGCGAAAGCTGCTGAAAACAGTAGTTATATTCCTTGTTCTCCAATAAAATAAAAATACAGCTTCTCACAACAGCAGAAGGAAACAGAACTGCTTTGTTTGCTCCGAAACAAAGCGTAAAGTAAAGCCTGTGGTCGGTTTAAACAGCTCATCCATGGCTCCTTCATGCAGATGACCTGGTTTCGTATCTTGCTGACAGAACAAGGCCTAGAGCATAGCCTTCCTCTACTGCCATAGTAATGCCAAACATTTAATTATAAAATGAACTATTGAGAAGGAAATTCATCAGAGTATCAATAAACTATGAGAAAAAGCCAGGCTTTTGAATTATGAATGCCACAACTTTGTGGAAGTTGGATTATGAGTCAGTGCTTAAAGCAAACCCTTTTCATAAGGTCATCTTAAAGGTTCCTGAAAGCACAATAGAAGGAATAGTGCACTCTCAGTAGTCATCTATTTAGGTGGTCCTCAGCCATCTCAATAATTACTATAGCAGAGGTTTAAGATCAAGTCGAAGCGACAGTATTAAATGGCTAGCATGCAAAACGCACTACCAGGCTAACACACAGACGTGATAAAATACACACTCAATGGGCAAAGGAAAAGCTGCAGAAGACATGCTTTCGAGCTAGTAAACCATTGAACTAATGAAAGTGGCAAACCTGGGGGAGGGGGGAAATTACATCATAGAAATGCCATTCATGTAGAGCGATGATGACAGACGCAGCAACCCACTAACTGAGCAAAGAGACATGTCAGTCAGAGCTCACATGCAGAAAAATTTACGGACACACACACACACACACACACACACACACACACACACACACACACACACACACACACAAATAAATCAAATTATTAATGAAACAGCAAAAACAATGAGTTGAAATGACCTCCACAAAGAGGTCATGCAGAACTGAACTAATAAGAGATCAAAGATAATGAGCATAAACGGGGGAAAAAATCATTAGTAGATGATTAGATGATTTAGTAACAGTTCTCAGAGATGAAAAAAAAAAAAACATTAAAAAAAGTACTATAGACAATACACAATTACAGGCTACATTCTTTTAATCTGAGCGCAAAAGGCTACATTTTAAACCTGCAACTCTCCAACAGCAAACTCCCCTCGCTTCCCACACTGCTAATTCCCTGTGCAGAGTCTGAACACACAGGAACAGCGCATACTTACAGAGCGAAGCCGGTCATACGCACCAGCATGGAGGAAAGCGTCTGTTCCATAAACACAAATACGGAGGATGTGTGGAGAGCATCTTGATCCTTAACGCGAATACCCTCCACATCGCTGCTCAAAATCCTCCATAACCACACACACACACGCACACGCACACGCACACACACACACACGCACGCACACACACACACACACAGTCACCCTCTCGCATTCAACTGGTGACTGAAGCTGCAACGAGAGCAAGAGTCGCTACTGAAGATTCAGCACACACAGCGAGAGAGAGAGAGAGAGAGAGAGAGAGAGAGAGAAGGAGAGAAGTAGTATCTGGTATTAAAGATGTTAGACCTAATGCTACAGCTCACAGTGAGGGTGGGGAAAGAAGGGAAATGTGGAGGGACCTCTATCAGCCGAGCGTCTGACTACGCTCCGAGCTGAGTAGCTGGAGAGGAATGAATCAATGATCCTCCCAGAGAAGGAAAGGAGTGGAGGAAGGGAAAGAGATAGAATAAAACGTATATAAACGGAGAAATTGATTGAATAATAAACACAATGGTAGGGGGAAAGGAAACAAAAAAGAAAGAAAGAACGTTCGGGATGAGTGCAACTCAGAAAAGGGTGGGAGCAAGGTGAGATTAAATGGCATAAGAGAGTTGGGGGGGGGAGTCAAAGAAAGGTAATTCTCTCTCTGATGCAAGACGTAAGTAAACAGAGGTGGAATCACAGAGAAAGAGACTGAGAGAAAGAGACAGAGAGAAAGAGAGAGAGAGAGAGAGAGAGAGAGAGAGAGAGAGCGCAAGGGAGTGAGTGAGGGAGTAAGTGAGAGAGAGAGAGAGAGAGAGAGAGAGATAGAGATGAAAGGGGAGGGAGCAAGGGAAAAGCCGTACAAGCCTAACTCTAACTTCTATGTCTCTCTTACACACACACACACACACACACACACACACACACACGGGTCGGAATGTATCATATGTGTACACGTAGCGCACGGCAGGGCAGCGATGGTCCTGTGGATGATTGCTCTCAGGGTAAACCTGGCTTAGCACACACTTGGCCAATGATCAGCTTCACACAGTAACACCACCACTCTGTCTGTGAGGGCTGACTACAAAGTCAACAGCCTACGTGCATCCGTTCTTTAGGTTAAAAAACGCTCTTCTAGCAATGGGTCATGATTTTACACAGGTGAATAATCATTAAAAAAAATTTAAACAGGAAATAGAACGAGCAAACCAGATTTATTTGTTTGAATCGATCCAATTTGTTATTCAAGAATAATTGAATATATATTTAAAAAATATATATCGAATAATTGAATGAAACTGGATACTGTTCGGAACTCAGCAATGAATGGCTTAATCTCATGAAGAGGGACCACTGATCTCTCACTAATCGAACACAGTTTGCTATTGATACTGTTGAAGCACATCCAAGAATCAGGATTTTCCTCTGACAGCTGCGAGCTTTCGGCATACGGTAAAATTGTAACTGATGATGAAAATGTGAGTTGTGTAATATATTATCCATGTTCAAAATGACGATGCATTTTATGCATAATAAATTACATAATAAACCTCCACCAAAATAGATAAAAAAAAATAAACAGTTTCCAGGATGATGCATAGACATACTGCTCTGGTTGAATTTCCAGAAGCAATCTTTCTGGTGACTCGTGCACTATTCGCAGTTTTAAACAATTCCATGGGTTTTCTATGGGACTGATAGTCCTGTGATTTTCACAGATCAAACAGTGTTTCATCATACTTGTCGAATAATTCACACTCTATGCACCCTGGTCCTCCTGGAATGTTCCAAAAATGTGGTCTGCTTAGAAAAGGCGATCTCAGAAGCCGGTTTGATATAAGTTTCTCAGTCTATATTACAGAATTACACTATATTACAGTCTTTATCTATATCAATCTATACACATAATATAATAAGGTACTGGTTATAAGTGAATGAGCAATGTGCAAATACATATCCAGAGACTTGTATACTCTTATACACCAGCGCAGCATGATGTATGCAGTATAAAAAGAATGCCATTGTAACTACGCCTAATGCATTTCTGCAGACAATATCTGTCACAAATCCCCATACTAAAAAGGACCCCAAGCAGTATACACTATATGGCTAAAGGTTCATCAGACTGTGTAGAATTTTTTTCTTCAATAGAACTAAGCTCCAGCAACCTGTTCCAGTATGACCAGGCGCCTGTGCACAAAAGCAAGGTTCGGCCCTGACCTCAACCTCAATTGAATAGCTGTAAAATAAACTAGAATGCAGATGCACCCCAGGTCTGAAATCGCTGCTTGACCTCACTAATGCTCTTATGGCTGAATGGGCAAATAAAACCTCATAATCTAGCGGTTGTCCCCGAAGAATGGAGCAAAGGGGGCAAAAATGTAAAAAGAGTGTAAAGGTCATGCGATGACACTTTCGCTCATAAAATGTATTGTATCACGTTTCCACATCCCTTCATTAAATCTGATACAACGCTAGATGCACATTTAACATTAGGAATGAATCATTCATATTTAAACAGCACTTTTGTTTTTTATTTAGTATAAAGACATAACTTTCAGATAAACACGTAGAACCGTGAGTGAAGACAGTCCATCTGCAGCCCAGACAAACCTGTGGCACTGTAACTGCCTCCTACCAGACATGCTCAGCTGCACACATCCTGGGTTTGACAGCTCACAGCAACAAAGCAACACAACACAAGCAGGACAAAGAGACAGAGTCAACTCGCAACCTATCTTTGACAATCAGCAGAACTTCTCGCTCTAGAGCCAGTTCACCATCTTGGCTGCGATCGCAATAAACGCAGCTTTTCCCGAAGAGAAAAAAAGAATCGTGTGCAGGCAAACAATTCAAAATCAATATCATAATTGACGTAATATATTTTTCGGGACAAACCGCACAGTGCGAACAGCTGAAAACTTTTGTATTATTAACAATTACTACAATTATTCGAACACATTGTTTGTATCTTTGGCGATTTCAAATCATATATTTTTATAGACATTTTTTTTTTGAATGACCAGCACCACTGGACTGCTGGTAGTTTTTTATTAAACCAATCTATCATGGCACATATTGTGCATCATAAAAACGTCGTGATGTATCTTTGTCATTCGGCTCACACCTAAAGCCACTGTGTCTGTATACAGTCAGGTAAATAAATAAACAACTGAAAGCAAGGCTTTACAATGTTCTTTTTAACACCAGAGAGAAGAAACTGTCTCAGAGTATCTTTCAATTATGTCTTATAAACTATATTAAGTCATTTGTGTATAATGCATTTATTCACTATGATGACAAAAAAATTGGCATATAGAAAAACAATTCTCAGGCAAAAGGACAACAAACTTTTTTGAAACATTTCAGCTATTCTTCATCACGCATCCACACTGTTTAATTCTCTCCATCATGTCTGCCTCATTGATCATCATCTGCAGCCGCAGCAGTGGTGAGAGGAGAGACTCTCTCCCAATCACCCACTCACTTGACTGCTGAAGCCCTTTTCTTACAGGATCATGATTATTGGAGAATCTTGTATAAATCCCTTACTTTTCTTTTTTTTTTTGTATAGGGGCAAAGCCTGCAGCCACCAAGTGCAAAAAAGATACTTGAAAAACCACCTATTAGACTAGCAGCACCAGCGCAGAGTCGCTGTGACTGCTCACTCCACACCGGAAATACGATTTGTTTTGCGCATGCACAAAAACGCTGAAGAATCCATAGCGCTAGCGTTAGCCGCTAAAAAGAAAGTGTCTAACGACTAACACGATGGACAATTAAGTGATTTATGTGCAACTTAAAGAATTTCTCATAAAAAGAGAAAATCCTGACAATTCTGACTATCGAGTGAGTGAGTGAATGAATGAATGAATGAATGAAGGATAAAAGGAATGAGGACAACTATGCTGAAATATGTAGAACAGTTAAGTAGATCATATTTTTAGAACATATTAAATTTAAAACACACACACACACACACACAAACACACACACACACCTTATATACACATCTGTATTAATCAAATGGGGTCCAACAAATGTAAATGATTGAAAGTAATTCTTAAATTTTTTTAAACTTCAGTCCGACAACATTGGTATACGGTGGATACACCAGAAATGTTGGATGTTTACGAGAAATAAAGCGAGAAAAAAAGACGGATTTGTCAGAAAAAAAAAAAAAAAAAAACCTTTACTAATATATATATATATATATATATATATATATATATATATATATATATATATATATATATATATATATATATATATATATATATATATATACATATATATATATACATACATATATATACATATATATATACATACATATACATATTTTATTATTATTTATTTTTTTTTACTTTGGGGAAACAGGCTTCAATAGAACAAAGAAGATGCTGCAGAAAGAAAAATGGAGGAACGAGGAGAAAACAGCGAGTGGCCAGGAGAAGATTCAGACCACAGAAAACAACGGTAAGTTTCCAAAGTTTGGGATCATTTAAAACTAAAATATAAAGCAAACACCGTATAGAGCGTTTAATTTATTCTTATTATTTTTTTAAAAGAGTGATCTAAAATTTATTAGGTTTTGATTTATGATTTTTTGTTTAAATATATATTTGTATTTGCACTTTGATGAAATATGGCAATTAAATGCACTAAACCGGTTTAGTTTTCACAGATATTTTTGTGTGCAATTTCAGCAAAACATTTTTTTCATTTTTCTAAAAAGGGAACAAATGACATGGTCAAGAGACCCGTATTATTGTCTCTTGTTTATTTAGTATTGCTCTTTAATAAAGAAAGAGCACTTTTTATCTGATTAGTAGATTAATCATTGTTATAATCATTAGAATACTGATTACTAAAATATTATATAGCTGCAGCCCTATTTTATATATATATATATATATATATAGATCTGTTAGAAACAGGTGGAAAAAATATGACCCTCATTGTATCACAGTTATACCATATCGGTTATACTCCAAACTCCAATACAGTAATCAGATATTGATACAACAACAACAAGCAGCCTTAGTGATTTTTTTTTTCACTCTAAACGCATACATAATGAAGTAATTCCTAAAAGATTTAAAAGATCAGTGGAGCTGTAAAACAATAGCCTAATTCACAATGCAGTGTTCTGAGGGGAAAGGAAAAAAAAACATTTCACATTTGCTTGTGTCAAGAGTTCTGCTTTCTTTGTTGTCCAGTTATGCTGGCGTGTGCGTTATGTGTGTGTGTGTGTGTGTGTGTGTGTGTGTGTGTGTGAATGAGTGAGTGAAATTGAGATAGGTGTTAATGTCTGAGAGGGAGAAACGCTGTCAGCGTGAATGAGTATGTTGACGATGCAGAGTGTGCAGGTCAGGATCAGTGCAGCGTGCGTTATGAGTGTGTGGAACACAGTAAACATGAATGCTTTTTTTACACTAACGAATCAAATGTTTGATTGTATTACAAGCTCAAATATACATGAAATAATCTTTTGAAAATCATGCTTAACAATTGGCTGTGTGGCGTTTATGACGAGAGAACAGAGCCAGGAAATTCAGCCAATTCATTTCTTGATTTAAAAAAAAAAACAAACAAAAAACAATCATTACTCAGAAAAAGCAACAAATGTATCACTAATTAACTCATGCTCTTGCATTGAAAAAATAAATAAATAATACGATTTGCGAATGTGGAAACTGTTGGGCTATATGCATGGATTTTAATTTCGCTTAGATTTAAAGGATCGGCTAAATTAAAGACTGCAAACTGTAATGTAATCTCTGTTTCACTACAATTCTCTGGGTGGAAAAGGGCTATAATATCTGTCTGGATGCTGCTGGTCCTGAATTCTCCTCACTGAAACCCAAGCTAGACAGTTCTAGGCTGGCGATGGAAAGATTACCATTCAAGAAGGGTTGCGGAAGAGAAAAATGCAGCAGACGTGTCCTACTGTGAGATAACACACATTTAGAGATATAAAGGGGAGGCTTAACGGCCATTCAGCATGCAATCAAAATATAACAAATGAATTTGTCATTAAGGGAGAGCAGAAGCCCCTCTGGCAGACTGAGGCCGGTGTGCGCGCGTGTGTGCGCCCGTGTGTGAGCGTGTGTGTGTGTGTGTGTGTGTGTGTGTGTGTGTGTGTGTGTGTGTGTGTGTGTGTGTGTGTGTGGTCTCTTTTCCATTTGTCAATTTATAAAGGAAAAATCAAGCTGTACGTATTTCACTGGTGTACATGTCTGTCAAGGTCTCAACATTACAGAGACAAAGTTTTCCTTCACAAATATAAAAGTGAATGCACATCATTTATGATTCCTGGAGGTTAAGGTGTATGAACTGTAGCATTTATCTGAAATAATACACAAGTCCTTGTAAAAGAAATCCTCATATAGACAGTAATATAAGAGTATGCATGAATTCGATTGGTTATTGTGTAATTGTAGAGAAAGAGGATTGGATGACTACTTCCAAATTAATTTCCAATAAGAAATCTATTTATTACTGTTCATATGTTACATTTTTACTTTACACCATCATTCGCATTCCTTTTTTTTAGTCTCTGCCTGATACTCTACAAATAATTCGGCGATTCCCCCTCTTAAATCATACTAAAGCAACACATAGTGCCCTGAAAACATGTTCCCTGTATGACCAACTACTACTGTAAACACATCACATTGCTGCCTCCTGTCAGCTGCACAGAAACCCCCCACACTACACACTGTATTCTTCAGCAGTATCTGTGTATTATATTCAAGCACCACTTCTTCCAGGCAAATCAGTTTTCAGATTATAAACATGATAAATACTGACAATGCAAAAGACAATGAACAGAGGAGGTGATCCTTTTTTTCATTTCCTTTTTGCTTGGGTTGTACAGTGCATGCAGCAATCCTTTAATTCTCAACACCAGAAGTGCAGCACCCCTAGTGTGAACCTGAGTATTACTTCCCACGTTTTATTCCATTCCGCACTTTTGCACTGTTGCGGTCCATTATACAGCTCTCTGAGCGTCTGCATGCCTGATTACACGCACAAACCTAAACCAAATCTGCCCTCTGCTGCTTTACCCCACGCACACGTTCCTACCACACCAAACGTCTTCTTCTATTCTCTCCCTCTAGGTTAGCTGAGATCTTATTTTCAACGTGAATATCTTTCCAGCGGAAATATTACCATATAGAAAAAAAAAAACCTACCGGAAGATCTCGGTCGCTTTCCTGAATATAAATGCATGCTTGTTTGTTTAAACACTGAGCAACAGTGGGAGGATGGCAGACTGACAGGTGCAGCTGTGGGTATGGTTTTAATAATCAAGAAAACATGTTCCTGTTGATTTTTTACTTGCTTTTTACTTGTTTATCTTATTGCTCTGTGTTGGTGAAACAATATATTGCAGTCAAAGAGCTTCAGTCGATTTTGACAGCAAATTTGGCAGCTTTGGCAGGTATGAATTTTTAAGAATATCATGTAACAATTAAATGAATCCAATTGGCCCTTAAAATGCCACAGTGCTGATATTTAGTATGTCACTGATGCGGTCATATCATTAGCCAAAGTCTTTTTTGTTTCCTTTAGAGCAATTGTGATCATGCTGGCAGCTCGGACATGCACAAATGGTTTACATGGCGAGGGTGCAAGACTGTGACTATGGAGAGGAAGTGAGTGTGAAACCTCACATGAATTACAGAGTAGACGTATGAGGCCTTGTGTGTGTGTGACTGATCAAATGGCATCTCTCGTCGTTACACATTGCAGTCCGTCACTCTCACACACTCATCCAGTGAACTTGAATGAACGCATGCACTGCATATGAAGAGCATAAGACAATGTTAAATGTTAGGGTACTGAAAAACAGTTCACAACCTGATTGGGCCTTGAGCAGAAAAATGATGTATTATCACTCTGAATAGTTTTAGCTTGTATTTAAGCATCTCACTGGTCAGTAATAAACATCCAGAGATGAATATAAAATGCACTGTACACCTCAGTGCAGCTCAATTCTCATTCTGGGACTTTAATTCCTTCTGCAACATAAACTTTAGGTCTATTCATTAATGCAGTCATGCAGACATAGATCTATAACTATAAACAGTCTACATAATCCAAGACTAGGTTCTCTAATCTTCCAGGTTCTTTGTAATATGACAAGCTGCGTACATTATCTGTGAAAGTTGGGTTTGACTATAAACTGTTACAATATGTGATATTGTTCATTAATAAATAAAACCTTGGGACTGTAGACAAAACTATGCAGAGGTCTGACACAAAAAGTGTCCTATATTACACCTTATTAGCTTCAGATTGAAAGCATCAGCTAAATGATTCGGTCAAAGCTGATCATGTGCACATCAAAACCACCCCGAAACTTTCAGGAATGCCAAATGTTCAGGACCAGTATCGCTGCACTTTCAGTTTCGAAGCCATGCTTTTCTGGCCTTCCCATGTTTTTCTTAAAGGACAGAGAAATCATGTGAAAAACACCACCACCAACAAAAAAAAATTTGATTAGAAAAAGATTTTCTCGCCTCTAAATATGACGACATCCAGTCAGGACCGGAGGCAAAGACACTTTACTTGGTGATACGGTTTAGAGGACAAGCCTATTACTTTGTGACCTCGGAGTTAGATTATGTGAGTTGTTTGTGTATTTGTGTGTGAGGGAGAGAGTGAGAGGTGTGTGTGTGTGTGTGTGTGTGTGTGTGTGTGTGTGTGTGTGTGTGTGTGTGTGTGAGTGAGTGAAATTGAGATAGGTGTTAATAGTGTGCAGGTCAGGATCAGTGCAGCGTGCGTTATGAGTGTGTGGAACACAGTAAACATGAATGCTTTTTTTACACTAACGATAAACAGTGTGTGAAATAAGTGCGAGTTAGTAAACGTTCATTCAAAAAAGAAAAAGCCGTAAACAAGCTTCAGTCTACCACACGTACAAACAGAAGCATGCATTGTCCACTTTAATTAATGATTAGCTAAAGCAGGAAAATACCCCAGTACAGCAACATCACTGATCATATCATACCACAGGCCTACCTGCCATCAACACTTTCTATCTCTTTCTCAGGAAATCATTCAGAGTGCATCGTACCTCCACCTTTTTCACTGGTACAGTCTTCTACCGTCTGTACCTGTTTAAACGATTTACCATTTCAATCCTTCAGCATCTTTAAAAAGGGGATTATTACACTTTATTTCTGCATTTATAATGTGAAGCTGCTCAATAACTATTTTGCTGACATTAGATGTTCGACAACATTTAATTTCACAAATCTTTTTTTATGCCAATGAGCTCTAATGTCACTGCACTTCCATGTCTTTCTTCTAGTGCCAGGTATCTAAATACCATTGTGTTCAATTATGTATCCTAAACAAAATGATGCTGCATCCATGCCTCTAACGTGACCAGCCCATAGGTTCAAAACAGCAGCAAATATTGCTGTATTGCTGTATCTCTCTGCATGTGTGTGTGTGTGCGTGTGTGTGTGTGCGTGTGTGTGTGTGCGTGTGTGTGTGTGTGTGTGTGTGTGTGTGAGTGAGTGAGAACTCCACAATCTACAGGCTTTTCTTACACATAAACTGTCTAAGGCTCCTAAAACTAAGACACTGCACTTCTTCCAGATCCTGATTCTCCTTCTCTCTCAATCTGATAGACACCTAAGATTCTCAAATCTCAATTAAGAACAGGAACATCTGTGAGTTTCCCCTCGCAGGTTACAAAACGTCTACAACATTACAACGGTGACCTCAAGTCGATCAATTCGCTTTGTGTCTGCTGTGAAGCTACATTTGAGTCCAGCCTGAGAAAGTAAACAATTACACGTACATCCCCACTCGAACAGAAGATAAAAAGGAAAGCTTTACACTGTACCTGCTACTGAGTTGGGTCTGGGCATCATAAGGCTGGAGGAGTTCTGTGCTGGATAGTGGACTGGTCCATCTGCATTAAACCCTGATGCCACAGACCCAGCTGTTGCCATGGTTGCATTTCTGATGGCCCCAGAGCCCTCAGTGTAGGAAGTGGGCACTTCTTCCTCGGCCACGGGAGAGCAGGTTTCTGTGCGCATGGTAGGTGGTGCCAGCACATGATGCCCGGTAATCCTCACGCTGCCTTCTTTACTCCACTCCAGACTGGACCCGTCATTTTCAGAGGAACTGGTGATGGTAGCTGCACAAGAAAGTTAAAACAGCGTTCTAAACATCTGAAAACATATTATTGATAGTGATGAAATTATTATATTTTCAGTAAAAATAGGCAGGGTGCACTTCATTTTGAAGATGATTTTCTCTGAAAAACCTTGTTTTTTAGAGAAGATAAATAAATAAAAAAATTCTCGCCTCCATGAGAAATGACATCGGATAAAAAAAAAAATAAAAAAATACAAACAAAATCACAAGGAATTATTCTCATTGATAGAAGTTTATCCAATCTTGGATTCATTTCATTGCTGTAGCCAGGGATGGTATACCGTCCACTGCTGTAGCGTGGACGGTATACCATGTGTTGGAAGATTTGGATTATCATATGGGGATTTCCAAAAGGTTTCAGCTAACAATTCAACACCAAATAAAGGACGTCCCGCTTTCAAAAAACGACAGCACCTGACAAATACCTGAGAAGTCCTGATTACTCTATGCAGGTGACAACATATTCTTCCCACATCTGGGATGTCGGCTAGACAGAAACTTTCACACAAAAACAATCGCAGTTGTGGTGACCGCATTATGCTTAAGGGTGCTTTTCCCGCTGCTTTTCTTCAGCCAAAACTGAGACTTTTATGAAAGTGAAGGATATAATGTATGGTGACAAATACCAAGCGAATTTAGTGCAGTACCTTTGGGCGTCTGTTATAGAAGCTAAAGATGAAAAAGAATTTCAGCTATCAGCAGCACGATGACGCAAATCATTCACCCAAATCAACAAATTGCCTGAACAAAAGAGCAATGGTTTTGAATGGTCTAGCCAGAGCCCAGACCTGAATCCACCTAAAAATCTGATCTGCAGTGAACTGCGGACTTTTGCGAACATTCCATTGATAGCGGCATAGAAACATGTCTCCCTGCGAACACCTTCCTTATAAATAATAAGTGGATGTGTGCAGTCCCTGAGAAACTTTTAACTGCTTTGCAGAATCATCCACAAACTTTAATCTTAGCTATCAAGAGGGCAGGAGATGCTGAAGTTTGCAGCTTTTTATTACAGAGCTTGAAAAAATCCTGTATCACGTAGTGAAGAAAAAGTCCAACCACCACCTTCTCAAGTGAATCAAGTCATCAACTTTTTATATCTTCTCACCCTCCTTAGGAACCACACATTTCCCTGATTTAATTAATGCTTTAATCTAATTGCACAACTGCAAAATTGGTATTATGATCGTTAAAGCAATAAGTAGTAAAATAGTTTAGTACCAAGTCTTGGTGGTTATTAGTACAACCTTTTTTCACTTGTCAAATGAAAGAAACAGGAAAATTGCTTATTCAGATTTTACCTTTATTGCACTTCTGATTTATATACAATATTCACCGTAGATCGTAGTTGCATGTTTATTTCTTTTTATTTTTCTTCTATATACACATAATACACACACACACACACACACACACACACACACACAAACACACACACACACACACACACACACACACACACACACACACACACACAGCATCTCACAAAAGTAAATACACCTTTTACATTTTATTATATCTTCTTAATGTACAATAGAAATCAAACTTGGATATATTTTAGAGTAGCCATTAATGTCTAAATAACTGGCAACAAATGTAAGTGCACCCAAAGTGATAACAGCTGCACGTCGTGTAAACATGCAAAGCCACATGTCCTATTCATGTTCATGTTCATGTCTACTTGACAGGATCATACAAATTTGCGTATCTTATATTAGAGCAGCTGAAATTTGGTGCTTTGAGGGCAATTCTATCACACTGACTAAGATAAACTTAATATGATAAGATAAACAGCATGTGTGGTGACACCCTGGTGAGGAGCACCAAGAAAAATGTGTCTTGCCTACAGTCATGCACGGTGGTGGTAGCACCATGGTCTGAGGCTGCATGAGTGCTGCTGGTACTGGGGAGCTGCGGTTCATTGAGGGAAACATGGATTCCAACATCTATACTGTGCCATTCTGATGTAGAACATGATGCCTTCCCTTCAGAAACTGGACCAAACAACAGTTTTTCTACATAATAACGACGCCAAACACACCACCAAGATGGCAACTGCCTTGTTGAAGTACAAGGTGAAGATGATTAAGTGTCTCTAGTATGTCTCCTGAAATCTATTAAGAACCTGTGGGGCATCCCCAAGTGGAAGGTGGAGTAGCACCATGTGTCTAACATCCAGCAGCCCTGTGATGTCATTATGAAGGAGTGGAAAAGGATCCCAGGAACAACCTGTGCAGCTCTGACAAATTCCAGGCCCAGTTTAAGATAAAAATGCTCACACAAAATATTCACACTTTGGACAGTTTTAACATGTTCACTTAGGGTGTACTCAATTTTGTTGCCAGTTTATAGACTATAATAAAATGGTTGCTGAAATGTAAGGGGTGTACTCACTTTTTGAGAGAGATAAAAATGCAACTACACTTGTGATGCATCATGACACACAGACCTGTAACCTATACGTTACATCTTTCAGTGATATTTCTATTCAGAAACATTCTTTTTCACCAGCAGGAGCACAGATGAGCTCAATCACAATCTCTCGACATCAATACACAGCTAATAAAGATTGATCCCCTGTGTAATACAGGAATACCTCATATACAGGGTGTGAATGTCAGAGTGTACTAATAGAATTTTTGAATGCAGCTGGGAAATGCCATAGGAACTGTTGGTGGCAGATGTGTGTGTGTGTGTGTGTGTGTGTGTGTGTGTGTGTGTGTGTTACCTATAATGCCACTGTCCTTGCTCTCTAGCGTAGAGCTGGGGCTGATGATTGTGCCGCTGGGGCTGCGTTGGCTGGCATTGGGACAAGTGGAGCTGTTGTTCAGAGTGGAGCACGGGCTGTCTGTACACGCTGATGCTGTACTACTGGTCAGAGTGGAGCAAGGACTCACCCCCTGATTCACTAAACACTACACACACAAAAAACAGAAACAGACTTTTAAGCTTTGATGTTTTATGTACATACTGTTAAATCTGCTCATGTAAACCCTGGTATCTTTTTCAGCTTTCTGATAATACAGAGAGAGAGAGAGAGAGAGAGAGAGAGAGAGAGAGAGAGAGAGAGAGAGAGAGAGAGAGAGAGAGAGAGGAGTGAAGGAGACCAAATTGACTAAGACTACAAAGGAACGGCCTACAAAATGAAGCTCAAAGATAAATATCAAAGCCTTGAACCAATAAACTGCATGCCGATCAACAGATCCCCTTTTGAGGCGAGTGCTGAGAGTTCATTTCGAGTTCAGGTTTTTTTGTGGAATTTTTTCACTCCAAACACATCCAACCGTATCCACTGTTTCAGCAAATAAATCAGCTTCTCATTAGTCACACAGAGACACGTGTTTGGAGTAAGATCACTTAGCACATTATTCATCTGCACCAAAACAAACCTGGGACAAAACTACTCAAAGCTTAAAAAAAAAAAAAAAAAAAAAAAAACGTCGCAAAGCATTGAAACCCAATCGGTCTTCATTCTGCTCTCTGATCCTCTCGCAATTATACGCCGTTATTTGATCACGTCGTCCGCTTCGGTACAAATCTGCCTTAACTGCTTCCTGATTCAAATCATTACAACGAATCAGGCACAGGAAATTTTGCTCATTTTTTATACATGGGTCATTAATCACAGCAATGAGACGAAATCAGTATTAGGAGAATGTGCTCGTGCATAAGTCTGCACACCCGCCCTTCCGAAAACAACTAGACAGGTTCGAAGATGTCACTTCATTATCGCAAGTTGTCAAAAGTGTGTCTTAAGAACCTTTCAATCCCCAAGGTTTATGATGGGATTTTGTGGCTCTTGGGACGTTCCACTTTTTTTTTTTTAGCAGTGGACTTGTGTCTGTACTTCTTGTGCAAATTGAAGTTGTTGCTTTTTAAATACCTTTACAAAGTAAACTGTTGACTGATTTTAAGAGATTTGTTATTATGCAGACTGTTAGCAGAGACATAAAGTTGCCAATAAAAATGTTTACTTAACCCTACCTTTGTAATTATTTACACCATGTAGCAATAATCAGTTCAATAAACATGATATTTCGTCTTGTAGATTGATTACGTTCTCCAAACGGAAACCAAGGAGGATGTAAAGTATTGGGACATCTGACTTTCTAGCCACATGTGGTTCTTTAACAAGCCACATTTCACCAAACCACACCAACTTTGTCACCTCGAAATACGTTACCTCAAATTGTGTGCCTTTCTAATTTTTCCCTCCACTTGAACTTGGAGACCAAACCCTGTTTCAGCATAACAATAAGAACCAAATATGGACTGGGATGTTTTATTAAAAGAAAACAAAACAACATACTAATCTTATAGTCAGATGTCCACAAACATCTGCCCATTCACTATATGAAGTGGCTATAAAGTAATATTATTTTATCAGGATATTTCGACTTCGATTGAAGAACTATTTTGAAAACATTTGCAGTCATGTCCTTAAATAAAGTTGTCTTTGAGGTAATCTCTGTACTGTTAAAGAATAGCAGCTCACTGAGAATAAAACTTCCAACTGCTCCAGTCTGCAGAGGTTTGGACACACACTTTCATTAGCATGTAGGTGAGAAAATTAGGAAAAGTTGCACAAGTAGAACAGATGCAGTAGATAAAACGCTGGCTATTTAAAGATTAAAGGCTCAGTTTTACATACATACATACATATACATATATATATATATATATATATATATATATATATATATATATACATATATATATATATATATATATATATATATATATATACACACACACACACACACACACACACACACACACACACACACAGTATACCAGCGCTCCCATTCTCCAGAATTAATTTGAAGGAAATAACATTAATAACCTTCAAAAAGCCTCCAGAAGCCTTCAAACAATTTTGCATTTAATGAGTCCAAACAGAATCCACAAGCACTAGATTTAAAGGCTCCACTGCATCTCGCGAACAGTTCCAGCCTTATGATCTCCTAGTCAGATATAAGCAAGAGTCTTCATAACATGCAGACCTTCCCTTACACACGCTCCCATTCATCAGGAGACAAATCACTGAAGAAACACTAAACTAAACAGCTAAACACAAATCGATGCGAATCGACAACATTCGCGCAAGAGCTCGAGTCCGCTTTTCCACATTAAACGCAATGTAAACACGAGCCCATGCTCGCGCTAAGCACACAGCAGCGTGATCACAGTTAGCCTTAGGTTAAGAAAAGAGCCACTCTATTATTGATAATGACCTATAATATAATCCAGCTCCACTGTCCATCTCCTCCCATACACTCAAACAAGTCAGCTTCTCTTTCACTCTACTTTCCTAGCTGTATTGTTTCACTTTGCCCATTACTCAGATTCCTGGATGTTATCTATCTATCTATCTATCTATCTATCTATCTATCTATCTATCTATCTATCTATCTATCTATCTATCTATCTATCTATCTATCTATCTATCTATCTATCTATCTATCTATCTATCTACTTATCTATCTACCTATCTATCTATATACATAAACAAACAAACAAACACATTTCCTTAATCCCCTTCTGTCCTTCATACCCTCTATCCCCTTCACTCTTTCTTTCTATCTTTCTTTCTCTTTATTCTCCAGCATCAGTCGCAGTAGGAAAACGAAATACCTTCTTTTCATTCTTCTCGTCCATAGGTATGCGCGTAGAGCCTGGGATGCCTTCACCCAGCAAGAAACCTAAGCGTGTCATCAACTCCTGAGTGGCGGGGGAGGAGCCAGGGATGGTTGGCTCTGAAAAACAGACAGAGAAAAGAAAAGGGAGGGAGAGAAAAGGGCAAAGAGGGATAGACAGAATGTGAAGGGTGGAGAGACAGACAGAAAGACAGATAGGTAGGGGATGTTAGAAATATAGATAGATCGATAGATATATAGACAGACAGACAGATAGAGAGATAAGAGAAAAAGAGGGGGGGGGGGGGGTGTTAGAGAACATTAGTTTCCATTACATTAGCATGAACCAAATTGCACTTACAAAATGTGTGTGTAGTAAGCAGGAATGAGGAGTCACTGAATCTCTCTCTCTCTCACACACACACACACACACACACACACAAACACACAGACACACACACACACACACCTGTCCTTCAATCCTTGAAGACCTTGCATTGGCATATATCTATTAATGCAGCTAATTAATGCCACTTACACCTGAACCCACACCCAACATACACCTCATCACCCCAAATGAATCATTTTGTCTTTTATTTTATGTTTTAAAAAAATGATCTTTATTATAATATGTTAATATTCAGGCTGTCAAAACGCAAATTGATTTCAAAGGCATTTATTTTGTTAGTGTGCAATTTTACCAGATTGCAGCGTGCATTTCTTTTTGGTCATCTTTATTAAAAAATATAAATAAACAAAGGTAAAGAAGGCAAAATTAAAACAATTAACGCAACACGTTTATTCATGATGTACTTTCTTTACTAGATATATAAAAAACAAGCAGAAATCAATTGTAATTACTAAACAATATATATATATATATATATATATATATATATTTTTTTTTTTTTACACACAGTCACAGCATTATCACAAATATAGTGCATGCGCGCACACGCACGCACACGCACACGCACACACACACGCACACACACACGCACACACACACGCACACACACACGCACACACACACGCACACACACACGCACACACACACGCACACACACACGCACACACACACACACACACACACACACGCACACACACACACACTGTCATTGAATCAAGTCATTGAGCATGCATGAGGTCTTCAGTGTGGGTGCACTGTTTGCCTGTTTGCAGTTTATGCTTTTCCAGACAGGAAAAGAATATTAATGTGTGACGATGGCCCTTGGCACCGTTCGCTCGTCAAATGGGTGCATGATTGAATCCATATTTAGATCAAACATCAACATCTGAATAGCAGGGCATAGGAGATAATGTTAAGTGGGATGAGAAAAATATTGTGTTTTAATAACGACCTGCTTCAGGATATTTAGCTTTTTTGACAAAACAGCCAAATTAATTGGCTGTTCAATTAATGGAACAACACATTCCAAATCTGTCTAAGTTGAAATCTTAGAAAAATAGACACACACACACACACACACACACACACACACACACACACACCTGGTTAGCAAATTGAGTAATTCTCTAGCAAATGTGTTGATCCTTTATCTCACTGCACTCCAAGAGCAATACAAGAACCTTTATAAAGAAGTGATGAAAGTGTTCAATCATCATCTTCTAGCACAGACACAAACACTAACCCACCCCCATCACGTCCCCCCTTTTCAGCTCACATATTAATATCACTGACAGACCATCGAATTATCTTGCACCCTCTTCAGGAATCTAAAGCAGCTAGACACAGCGACTTGATACGCAATCACACCCGCACCTGGTAGCGAGAATCACAAATGAATAGCAGCAGCTGTGTAGAAAATACAGAAAAGCCCAAGAGGTCAATCATTAATATGTAGATTTCTATTATAAAGCATGTCTTTATCTGTTCACTGAGGAATACTGGAGGACTGTGATAGTCAGGGACATGCCAGCTGTTGCCAGCTTTCCGATCTGAAACAGCGATCCATGACAAGGCGAGGGTTTGATTGTGTGTAAAAGAGCTGGGAGGAGTCACTGAACAATCTCATTACTCTCATCAGCGCTGTTCAAAAATTATACACAAACATCAGTGGAAGAGAGACCGGCCCTATCCGCCCTGCAATTTCACGACCATAATTAAACTACCAGAAACAATATAATCGGTGTGGGTTGAAAAAAAAAAATTAAATTAAAAATTACTATACATACTGGTATATCGTGGAACCTACATTTCAATTTCCTATTGCCACGAAGTACAGATAGTTTCTCTCTCCTTTGTTCTCTCTCCCTCGTTCTTAATACCATACTCCTTCCTGCGTGTTCAGTATGTCAACCACCTGTTACTACGGCAACAAGCAGTTAACAAATGTGTTTTTTTTTTACTACCTGTAGAGAAAATCTACGCAGGAGCGATGGTCTGAATAATTAATTAATGTGAAGAAATAGCTGAGAGCTAAAGTATCAGAAAATGTATATTTATAATCCACCAAATACATGTACCCCTCACCAGTAAATCCTTTATACATGTCAGAGACAGTAAATCTGCCTGGATACACACACACGTGCGCTCATTCACACACGGGCAATACGCAGTAGTCAATCTTCCAGCTTGTTTTGAGGAAGAAACCGATGAAACGCTGAGGAAACCGACACTGACACAAGGAGAATAAGAACTCTAGCTCGGGACTGCACATGGTACCCGAAGGTTGTGCCACAGAGCTACCCACTGCACCACCATAAATAAATAAATACGAAATCAGATGTATAAAAAGTTTATTTACATTTCTGGCATTTGGCAGATGCCCCTTATCCAGAATGACTTACACACAAACAGTTGAGGGTTAAGAACCTTGCTCAAGGGCCCAGACCTGTGTGGTGCTGAGATTTGAACTGCTGACCTTCCACAGTCCAAAGCCTTTACCACTGAGCTACCACCTCCCTATATGCCATATCTGATGCCCAAGCATCACCCATGTGAACCAAGTGGTCTCATTTCTGCTAACCTAAACATATCCATTTGTGATCTATGCATATAAATAAGGACACTGCGTATTTCTGTATAGAGCTATGCCTTAAACAGTACATTTCAATAACAATAAACATTGTACAACAAGTGATGTTGATGTTGACATGTTCATGGTGATTGTAAGGTAACGAGTGTCTCCTCCTACACTGTCAGAGTGTGTTAAAGTACAGGGATTGCACGATTACATTTAAAAAGATTTGTATCTGATTCATTCAATTCTATTCCCGTGATAATGCAGCCAATGGTGTTGCTAAAAGGCCCGGTAACGAAGGCCGTACTAAAAAAAAAAAAAAAGAAAGAAAAAAAAGAAAAACACTACGGTACGGTTTTTTTTAAGTACCGGGTACCCAGTCAACCCGGTTCTCGATGCGCTATCCGAAAGGTGTGCAGTTGCGTCCTCTTCATAAAAGCGCTGAGACAAGGTGGCCGGCAGTGTTGCTAATGCAGCAGCTCTGAATCCATTTTTGACAATTAAGAAGGAAAGAATCACGTATAGAAATATTTTGGAGGAAAGAAGAATATCAAAGATCATCAAAAACCAATTTGTTAATAAAGTCTTCAAAGTTTTCTCTCAAGAAGAGGAAATACATCAGAAAACACCTTAAGTACCGACAACCGAAAGTAATGAAAGTGTTCAAGCAGGTAAGTTTTATATTAATTTTATATTTAGACCTTCTGTTATGAATATTAGACCATATTTTACTTTGAATGCTGCAGTTAGTCGTTAGCATAAACGTAGCTAGTGCTAATATACTGACTATTACAGTAAAGTTTATTAACTATTTAATGCTCCTATAACTTTTATAAGGGGGAAATTATTAAAACAAGGGGACATGATGGTATTTACTATTTTGCTGTGGACGCCCCTAACGGCAGCAGCCAGAGAAGGAGGAGGAGAAAGAAGAAGAAGCAGGATACACCAGAGACTTTTAAATGCATTGGTTTTTGTACATTTTCTTTTCCTTTAACTTTAATAAAAAATAGTGTATTGTTTAATTATCATGTTTTTGTGTTTTGCTTTGGTACCAAAATTGATACCTCAAGCTGCGGATTTTCACATCACTAGTCTCCAATGCTGGCTCCCAAAATCTAAACATATTTGCAAGAGAACAAACAATTAGAATTAAAAACGGCTTCGAAAACCAGTCAGAATCGGGGCCCAAAATATCTTGATCATGGTCATTAAAACATACGTCCTTCAGCTTGGCATTGTGCATATTGTGGGCTTAACCAACACACCTAAAGCGCACACATGACTCAGGAAAAGGTCTTCACACATAATAACTGACATGAAATTAGATTCGGGTTTCAATAAACCCGGATTAGAGCACGTGGCACTGAGATCGTTCCTGATTAATTCCCTTTATATTCCAATTAGCATTTCATTACTTTCTGTGCCGTACGTCTGCAACATTTCCAGGATTGACGCTCAGGGCGGGAAACTTTCGATCCTCTGTGGATTTAAAAAGATATCCTGACACGCTTAACACGTCGGCCGTGTCCAAATGAAACACTGGCTGTGGAGTTGATGAGAAGCAAACAAGCACGGCTCATTAGGGATTCTGTGAGGGATTGGTCTGTCGGCCCTGCAAGGTGAGTCTAAATGGATTAATTAGTTTGAAATACTTTGCTGATGCCCAGGCTATTTCATTTCCATGCTATCATCATGTAGACACCGGGTTTTGTGGTCACTGCGAGGTTTACCAAAACTGGATAATTATCCAATAGATACGATAATGTCTCAAGTGGAGGGTAGTTCAAGCTCATTTTTAAGCTAGCAATGTGGGAGAGATTGAGAGTCTAGAGAAAGCATTCTCAATGCTGTGAATCTATTACCACTTCCAATTACACAAAGGATGAAGAAACGAGGGACGAAAAAGGTGTCTCAAATATGAAATCCAACAAGTTAAACACTTTTCCTTCAGCATCTCATTGGATGATCTCTCTCAAGTTCAGAGTGAAAGTAAGTGCAGCAAGAACGCGTGTAGTTCGTAAATGAACTCGAAAACCAACAAAACCCCTGTGCATTGTGAGGTAGACTATACATCCCACACCTCTTATTTACTGAATTCAGGCATTTCAATCCGACTGTTCAACTGTTCCAGGTGTATAAATTCAAGCACCTTGCATTGCAGTCTTGGGTCTTTCTTAAGCACATAGTGAATTTATGAGCGGTTCAGTGAAACGATGCCAACTTGTGAATTTCATCAGATTCTTTTTGGGAAAAAGAAAACGTTTAGGAACTGCAGCAGCTCAGCCACAAAGCGGAAGAGCAGGTAAAGAGGCAGAGCGAGGCCACTGAGTGCAGAGGTGCATGGTGTGTAAAAGCTGCTAACGCTCTGCTGGTTCCACAGTCGAAGGGTTCCAAACTTTCACTGGCATTAATAACACAAAAACAGTGGCAAAAGCTTCCTGGAATGGGTTTCTATGGCATGCAAGCGTCACCTGACCAGCGTCAGATGGAGTGGCGTAAAGAACGTCTACGTGAGACTCTGTAAATGTGTTCTGTTGTCACAAATCATGCTTCTCTGTTTGGCAGTCTGATGGGTTTGTGGAATGCCAGAACATCATTACCTGCCTGACTGCTTACTGTGAAGTTTGGTGGACGAGGAATCATCATGGTTTGGGACTGTTTTTCTTGGGTCGGTACCATTAGCTCCAGTGAAGAAAAGTCTTAATGCCTCAGCAGACCAAGAAATTTTGGGCAATATGTTTTCATGAGAACAGTAAAAGAAAGTCTTTTTTTTTCTATTCCAGCTTGACTGCGCCCCAGTGTGCAAACAAGGTCCACAAAGACATGGTTGGATGAGCTTGGTGTGGAAGAACCTGCGCAGAGCCCTGACCTTAAACCCATCAAAAATATGTGGGATTTTCTTTTCTGTATTCATTTATTTGCTGCATAGTGTGAAACCAAAGCCAAATGAAAAGCAAAGCAAACACACCCACAATGTGGTTTATCCTCAAGTGCACACTTTAAAGACCTGGTACTGCCCCCGGAGTTAATGACATGAGTGGCATCATGGCGGAGGACTGGTTTGTGAGTGAACGATAAGCACACATGCGTACATATCATTTTCTCTGCCTAAGACAATAACTTTAAAGCTTAACAGATTTGTGTAGCTGTTGTAATGTTTAGGGGAAAAAAAAAACATTAAAACATTAGATTTTATTTGCTGTTGATTCTGCGTTCAGGCAGCTACATGTTCGCACTAACAGCTGTGGTATTTATTAAAAGCATTATGACCACAATCAAAACTAATACGCATATTAAGCATAATAACGAGCTAATTAAAGCCAATCAGCATTCAGTTACACAGCTCCCTAACTGCAAAGTTGTGTGAAGGAGCAGGTGGAATGTTAAATCAGTAAATATGACAAATCGGTGTTACATGATAATTAACACAGCCTGATAACGTGAACGAGAACTCATCACTACTAGGTTGGAAAACACACGTGAATGTGGCATGCTACAAACCCCAACTATGAGATGTAGATTTCCTTGGAATTGTTTTTGCCCTTGTGTTGCAGTAAAACCAAAATGATGTCTTTTTTTGGCAGCTGCTCTAAAGGTTTACATTTATTATGAGCCTCTGTGTATGAATCTCTGTTTGGATGTTCTGAACACCCAGAGCTCTTTAAACACTACTTGCACACAATATGGCTGATGCATTCCAGGCTTGACATGGTCTCCAGAACCTATATAACGCCTGGCAGTTTAACAGACATATCAAATCCTTAACAGACGTGCGAGACTGACTCGGATATTATTTGCAGCTTAAACATAAATCAGAGCTCGTATCCAAATATGATGCACCTATACACAACACACACTTTTTTTTCAAGAGACATACAGTTCTTTTTGTGAACTGTGCATTAAACGGAACACTATCCTGCAGTCAGATTGATTGTATTAGACAGTCAGTTGTTCAATGCATAAAGTTATTATCTTGAGCAAATTAAGTTTAATTAACATACAGCCCCTGCCAATAAATCTCTCATGGAATGCCAGTGCCAATGCTAACACTGTAATGCTCATTCGAAGAGAAAGCAACGCGTCCTTAAACATTTCTGCGCCGACTGAGATGCCTAGAAGTCACCTTCCGAACAGCGGCGCAAACAATATTCGGAACTTGAGCAGTCCGGAAAAAAATTCAACATCGGATTTACCCACAAGGAAAAAGATCAAGCTTTAGACCAGCTTTAACCTCAGGGACTCCACTTTCATCCTCGGCTTTGGCGGTGCTGCATTCGAGGTCGGTGCTTGAAATCATGTCAGTTTTTTTTCCTCACGAATTAATGTGGAAAACCGTCTATGATATTTATTCTGCCTTTATGAGCACACACTTCCAACATCCGATATGGAGGTTTTTTAATCAGAGTATATTTGGACTAAATGTACAGTGTATGTAATTAGGCCTGGATCCCTCGCTACAAAGTCGCCGATAATGCATTTTAGCGTCGAAAAAAAGTGTGGATATTAGTGTAATGACAAACGTTCTGACCCCATGGGATCTGATACTATTGTTGCAAGGAAATTCCAAACAATTGCGAATGTTTGTGCAGCTAATATTTAAAATGAATAAATAAACAGGTGTTATCCGCGTCAACACAATGAGTGAGCGGAAAGAAAGAAAAAAACCTGTTAACCCCCTACGCGTGTATGAAATGCAGTCAACATCTGGCAAATGCTTAAAGCAGCAGCCAGCTACATTCTCTGTAAAAATCAAACCTAGCTTGAGTTCTTGTAGCAAGCAGCAGGAAAATACAGTGAAGGCATCCAGGTGGAAAATGACTGGCGGCGCATGGAGTTTGAGTTTGTGTCTTTCTCGTATTTAAAATCATCTCCTTCTGCTCACACGTCCATTACTGTTACGATCTTCGTGCGTGGCTTCGGAGGGGAAAATGAAGCCATAGAAAGGAAAGAATGCGAAGATGGATGAGACAAAAACATCATTATCTGCAGCCTTGCTGTTTTACAGGCTTTTAAAGTTCTTTCTCTTACAGTGCAATATAACTGTGTGTGTGTGTGTGTGTGTGTGTGTGTGTGTGTGTGTGTGTGTGTGAGATGAAGTGGAGTGCATGAGCACACCGGCTCTGCAACGGCTCTTATCTCCGTCCTATTTATGTGTGAGTGTGCACTTGTGCGTGAGAAAGCGAGCCGGCTGGCATTCATTAGGAACTGGGTTTACTTTCTAAAACGCACCAACTGCTTTAATGAACACTTGATGAATGCAGCATTTCATCTTTTCCGCTTGTGCTTGGAGGACACGAAGCTCTGAGCTGGCACAGTGAATGGGCACAGTAAACGGGTGTCGGAGAGAGGAGAAAGAGATGGGACGGGAGGGGGGGGATCTAGGCTCTAAGCGTAAATCCACGCAACTTGCGATCCTGAGATGAGCCGAGAAATATACATAAAGTAAAACTCCATGATGGATGCGCAGTTGTCATTCCGGTCCACTGGAGGGTAGGAAGACTCTAGCGCAGTCGCAAAACATGCTGGCAGCAGCTGTAATTAAACAACAGAATAAAAGAGATTGTATAGCGAGGAGTGTGAGATTTCAGTGCCGTGGTTGCTCTAATTTCTGCTCGTATGTCTTCTAGATCGCAAAAGATGCGCTGCTTAGCGAAAACAGCCCCGTTAATCAGAGCTGTCTCATGCCTCAAGGCTTTTTATACCCAGCCTGCTCCGCTGAAGAGATTTTATTTTGTACACTGTTCAGGGTTTACCCACTTGGTGGGGAGCAAGAAGAGAGCATGAAGATTCAATTCGGTGCTTTATATAGTTGATGTCTTTTACATTAATTCCAGTTGAAGGAAAAGATAATGGATGGCTGATGATTTTGGCTTTTCAAGTTATATTTCCAGCACATCATGCAGCGTGCTGATGTTTCGCTTTCCTCTGTGACACCGGTGCGTTTTCTTTTCATGTGCTCGTGCATCACTGTGGCACTTCCATAGCACTCTTTGTTGCGTTTAATATCAAATACTCCCAATGCACTGGATGACTTGGGACGCACGCTTTTTCCTGCTGCTGGTTGAGCGAGCAGCCGTTTAACCGGCATTTGTTAACAACAAATGTAATTATCGATTATTTTAATTATTATTATTATTATTATTTTAGCGATTGGTTGTCGCATTATATATAAATATTATAATAATGAAAATAATAATGATACCAGACACTTGTTAGAATTCAGTAGCGGCTAGCATTTAATTGTCACTAATTAGCCATTAACATAAACACTGAGAATTAAAATAAAATTTGCTGTATCGAAGGTCAAGAGAAAGTCAAATAGATGTATAAAACTGTTCCTCGTACTTGTTGTACAGTGAAACCCTGATCAACACCCCACTGTGTTTCTCTTTCTTAATTTAAACTCAGTTCGTGTTTCAGAGAAAAGACATTCTAGATGTCGAAGGAGAGCATGAATTTATCTGGCAAGCACAGACAAAGAAAGCTGAGATGGAGCAGCAAAAGATGTCAGACGTCAAGCAATTAAAGTGTAGCAAGGACTCTCAAAAAAAAAAAAAAAAAAAAAAAAGGAAAACACACATTAGGAGATCCAATACAACTTATTTCTTTTTATCTTAAAGCTGCAGGCACCACATTTATTCCGACAGACATTTAAATCATCCAATTGGTTCGCCATTGCAATAGATGATCTATGATTCCCAATGCTATAATAAATCATCTCAGGCCTACTTCCAATAACATCATTTTAAAGATCAGAATCTTCTCTGTTCTATACTCCATTAACCAAGGCTTCTCTGATATTTACATATTAAACTCGATAATCTTTCATGCCCAATCATGGCCTTTTGTCAATATGCCCTTCCAAACGTTTATTCAATCTGAGTTCTCTATGTCTAGCTCACAATTTACACCCCCCCGCCCCCTCCAAACACACACACACACACACACACACACACACACACACACACACACACACACACACACACACACACACACACACACACACGCCGCAGCTGTGCAGGTATATAATCCTGATTCTAGACGGATGAGAAGTTTGTGCTGCGGAAATGAGAACCCGCTGAAGGGTTGAAGCAAATTAATTCAGCACGGTGCACATACTTCTATACCCCTATCCCTCCTCTTGTGGCAATACTCTCATTTCTCACTTTCCCACAAAAAAATACAACTAATCACACAAGCCACACGTGCCTTAAAAACACACGCACGCACGCACACACACGCACACGCACGCACACGCACGCACGCACACGCGATCTGCTTTACGGAGACTAGAGCCCTCTGACATATTCCAGATCACAGCAACTTATACACAAGTGTCCCTGTGTGTGTTTGTGTGTGAGGATTGATGAACAGATGAGCAGACAAACAGATGCACTATTCCACATGGAGTCAGAGAGGAGTTTGCATCTGGAACACAGCCTTTGACTGGTGTGCAGGATTTTACTGAAAGATTTTTAATGAAGTGGTGGGCTACCAGAAAAAAAAAAGATGAATGAACATTTACAGGAAACAGTGAACATAAAGGGAGGGGGAAAAAAGTGGGAGGTGAACTGACAAAAACATTGGGTGGTTGAGATGATTTCAGCAATTGACTAAAACTGACTTTTCGAGTACAAAGTCCAGACCACAGCTGATACATATCAGACAACTGTTGCATATCACTTGCATTCTCTCTCTCTCTCTCTCTCTCTCTCTCTCTCTCTCTCTCTCTCTCTCTCTCACACACACACACACACACACACACACACACACACACACACACACACACACACACACACACACACACACACACACACACACACACACACACACACACACACACACACACACACACACACACACACCCAGGTTCCATGTCTCAAAGAATGCACTGCCCAAGTGTCTATGAAATTGTACCTCTTTTCAAAGCAGAACAAATGATGTTCTCATTTGCCAGCCTTGTACCTCACTGACTCATTCAGTCATGCTTAAAGATGTGGTACTCATGTTGAAGCAAATAAACATAAACACACACACACACACACACACACACACACACACACACACACACACACACACACACACACACACACACACACACAGAGATTCAGGCACTCAAACAGATATGCTTGTAAATTTTCTGTATGACACACTGTTATTCAAAAAAGAGAAAGCAGATAAAGGTGCATTGGCTCAGACCAGCAGGAGCCATATTCATCAGAAGTGTGATGTAAATTACTTTCCTTCCGAAAAAAACATGGAGAGGTGACAAATGAAAGGAAAACCAACCCAGTGTCTCAGTAAGGAGTTGGACCAGCTGCCAGCCTCAATGCATGGTGACACAAATTGTCTCAGGAACTGTGCTGAAGCAAAAAACTGAATTTTGTCCCACAGATATTTGTGATAATGGTGCAAAATCTTCCAGAAGTGTTTGGTCAGGCCAGGGTCTGTTAAAAACCATATCGGGGAAACGTACCCAATATTTAATACATTTAGCCTTCCTGTAGTCAAAAGGGGCAGAGTCATTCTGGAAGAGACCAGGTCAGTCATGATAAAGGTGATTAGTCAGAAGTATATTGGTGAAGTGTATAAAATACTGCAAATCAATATTGTACATTTGATTTACAGCATTTTATAAATGTCTTTTCTCTAACTGAATCCCAACTATGCAGTAAAGCAGATTTTTTTTGCGTTTGTCTGAGGACAGTGTGACAGCAGTGAAGTGTGCAGTAGGAACAACAGACTGGTTCAAGATGGACTGCATCAAGGATCTTCTCTGAGCCCTTTCCTGTTTGCAGTGGTGATGGACAGGTTGACGGAACGGGTCAGGGAGGTGTCTCCGTGGACTATGATGTTTGCGGATGACATTGTGATTTGTGGTGAGATTGGTGAGCAGGTTGAGAAGAGCCTGGAGAGGTGGAGGTACATGCTGGAGAGAAGGGGAATGAAAGTCAGTAGGAGTAAGACAGAGTACATGTGTGTGAATGAGAAGGAGGGCAGTGGAGTGGTACGGTTGCAGGGAGAAAAAGTGGAGAAGGTGGAGGAGTTCAGGTAACTGGGGTCAACAGTGCACAGTAATGGAGAAAAGTGACAGGAGTGATTTGTGATAGAAGAGTATCTGCGAGAGTGAAAGGGAAAGTTTATAGGACTGTGGTGAGACCTGCGATGTTGTATGATTTAGAGACAGTGGTATTGAGTAAAAGACAGGAGGTGGAGCTGGAGGTAGCAGATCTGAAGATGCTGAGGTTCTCGTTGGGAGTGACGACGATGGACAGGATAAGAATGACCCTGTTCCGGTTCACCACTGTTTCTCCCTTGGAGCCCTTTTGATAAATACTGAACACTACAGACTGGAAGCAGGCCACAAGTTTTGGAGATATTCTGACCCAGTCATCTAGACATCACAATGTTGCGGGGAAAACTGATTTCATTACCGAACATATCACTTAAGAAAAGAGACCGTACAAAAACACGGCGATATTCAAAAGCTTAAAAATGCTCGTGATCACATAATAATAATAATTAAAAAAAAAACAGCATGAGTGAATTTGTATAAGGGGAAATCCCACATGCATGCCAACAAGCAGAAACTATAAGCTTTAAAATATCTAAATTAAAGATGGCTAAATCTCAATATGTGGCTTTTGCATTTTTTTTTTAAATACGTTTATACATAAATACCCTTATTTAACCTTAAGTTAGGTTTTATAGAGTTATAAATAAGCAAAACAACTAATTTTTAATCGGATTAACCGATTAATCGAATAAGAGAAATAATCGTCTGATTAATCGATTACCAAAATAATCACAAATTGCAGCACTATTTGTTTTAGCACTGGATGGTGGTGATTGAATTTGTCTGGTTGCATAGATTCATATAACTATACTCTGTGTAAATTTTTCCATGTCTCTAATTCACGTTGGTTCCCGCAGGTTGAGGGACATGGCAAGAGGTGGACTAATTGCCCGGGGTGAAAGTGTTCACTCACAAAGATCCTGCAACATGTCCCTCCTCTGCACATGTCCAAACCATCTCAATCTCGCCTCCCTCACCTTGTCTCCAAAACGTCCTACATGCGCTGTCCCTCTAATAAACTCATTTCCTGTCCATCCTCGTCACTCCCAACGAACATCTCAACATCTTCAGCTCTGCTACCTCCAGCTTCACCTCCTGTCTTTTACTCAATGCCACTGTCTCTAAACCATACAACATATAAAACCTAAAACAGCACTCGGTTCTCCTTGAGGCTGCCAGAGGAAAAGATGAGAGGGAATGAATCTAAATCTCTCAGATCTTGACTCATGAGACAATGAACAAAGCTGTTCCAGTAGCTAATGCATAGCAAAGTCAGATATTTTAGCAGAGACTTAAAGGCATCATTTCTACTTCATCGACAGAGTCAAAAATATTTGTGTTGGCATAAAAACCCCACTGAGACACTTCACCGGTTCTACAAAAATACCGCAAGGCATACATATTACAGATTTAAACGTGTAGATGTTTTTAACCAATGGGATCCAGAGAAGCTAAAAACAGCCAAACATGTAGCTGAGGAGTCAAGAGATACATGGGTACAAGCCTCCTGCAATTGAACATGAAATGAAGATAAATTTAATAGGGCCGATAATTTATCGTGGATGTCTTTAGCGAAGAAAAGGCACACAGAATGCTGGGTTAATAATGAGGGGATGTACAAGGATTCGTGCAGTTAGGATGAAGCAGCCGCTGTTAGTTCACTACCAGGTACCAGAAATCTGGTTGCTTGACTCTGTTGTGAGAATGACAGTATGTCTTAGACCAGTCTTACATCTCCAACAATGTAGCGTTTGGGCTCTTCTCCCTGTGACATTAACATGATCAAAGAATAGCACTGTGACACAGTGGCTCAGATTTCCATCTCACAGCTCCAGGGTTCCATCCTGAGTTTGGGTTACTGTCTGTGTTCACCTTCCAAAAACATGCCAGTAACTAATTGCCCTTTGGGGGGGGAGGGAGGGAGGGAGGTGTGTGTGTGTGTGTGTGTGTGTGTGTGTGTGTGTGTGTGTGTGTGTGTGTGTTGTCTTATCCAGCAGCAAAAAGCCTCTAAAACACAGTGACATCTTTAGACACTTCTTAAAATGGTCTATTTGTGATTTTGTATCTATGCTGCACAGGAGGTCAACTCATATTTAGATATCAGAGCAGGCGATGGCCGAGATATATATATTTTTTTGGCCGATATGTTTGGCCGGTTTTCTTTCCTTCATTTCAGAAAATGTTACGGTTGATTCATAAAACATGAGACAGAAAACTGCTTAAATGAAACATTTATTGAACAACACAAGCCTCTCCAATCAGCGCACTTGTTACCAGGTTTTGTTACCTGTGACTACCTAATGTTACTCTCGTCTGGGAATGTCGGGTGGTTTTTGAGGGTCGGGAAGCTTTGTTTTTTTTTTTTCCCTTCACCGTTGGCTCTGGGTGAACCAGTGAAGCCAGTTGTTTATTTGGCTGATTCTGCATGTCGAATCAGCGGCAGAGGTCGTACGCAAGAAAGACAACTCTGGTTGGCTATTTAGCTTAGCGAATGAGCACATGAAAAGAAAAACGAACACGCTGGATACCATCCTTGCTCTCGTCTTTGCAAATTAGCAGACATGATTGGAAAAAGCTGCACAGATCCGCTAATAATAAGCGGGGCAGGTTTAAACGCTGCTTTCTATATATTCACAGTTCTAGCTCTTCCGTTTTCCCTGTTTGGATGCAGAATATGCACTACTGCCACCTGCTGGAATAGAAGAGTTTTCTCAACCAAGCGCGGAATGTACACGCACGGTTTGGTGTCTCGGATTGGTGTTTGGTGTGTAATTTGCAGCACAATCGGTCGATGTCGAATAATTAAAATGCCCAAAAGCCAGCTGATCAATCAGTCAAAATCTAATATATACACACACTCTAATACCAACATCAATGTCACACATTGAGATCACACATTTTCCTTATTCTAGTGTTTGATGTGAACATTAACTGAAACGCTTGACCTGTTTTCTACACAATTTCTTTTTGCATTTCGGGTTGCTGCCACAGGATTGGCTGATGTGTTCCAAATAAAGTGGACAGTGAGTGTAACTGTATCCTTTGGTTGCGAAGCACCAGGTTCCTAATGACGAAGGGAATGAGGGTCTACAGCTCTGGGGAAGTCAAACACCTGGGCGTCTGGCAACCAGCCAAACTGGCTCAGGAAATTAGCAGTCATTACTGAATATTTACACTCAGCCTAATAGAGCATGTTTGAATGCTATTACTGAGCTATGTAAACTTATTCCACATTTGTTAGTTCTTCAGCCTAAAGAACTCCTTCAGTAATAGCAGGTGCTAGAGATGAAGCCTGAGGGGTCGGCCGAGTCGGCAATGAGGGGGAGTGATTCCCACGAACAGCGGGGCGTCTCAGGAATGCCATGGGCTGCTTTTCCCTGATGCTGTCCAACAGCAGGAGAGAAGCACCAGATCCTCTTACTGTGTTGCAGAGATAAACAGTGACCACAGACACCATTGCATTTACTTTGTCTTATTAGTTTTCCTGTCTTTCTTCTGAAGGAGTGCTAAAACTATTTGAGATCTAGTAAAGATTGAGGATAAAAAAGCTCTGTCACATTCCTTTATAAACCTCTACCACGAGAAGTGTAAGGACTTATTACACTTATGCGCATCTCTATTAAGAACGTTTTTGCAGTTGTGTGTATAGGATTAAATTTTTGGAATCATCATTGCAACCAGCAGCAATTAGATTTTGGAACTAATCTGACTGAGGGTCAAAGTCACGGCAGGGTTAATTGTCTGAAATTGTTTTACTTCAATGGCTTCCTTCCTGTTTGAAGTATAGGCGGGAATTTAGGCAGAGAAATTAATAAATAAGAAATAGGCGTCCCTGGTGGCCTTGAGTTCTACTTGCTTTTATGTGCATGAATTGCTGGACGCAGTGAAAAACAACAGAATGATTTCGAGTTGGTTCGACAGCAAACCCGGGCAAAGTGCCAAAAAACAAAATTGAACATGGCGATGGCATCATATTTTTACATTGATTTTCCTTTTATGTCCACAAAGAGTTCAAAACCATAGCGATAAGAATAACAGCAATAACAACAAATAATAATGGCAAATGTGATGGTTAAAAAAAAGAACACAATAATTGGAATATTATTAAAATAAAGAGAGAAGGGGTGTTTTAAACATTGTCTTTTGTTTTAATTAGCTTGAAAGTCTGAACCATGGTGAGCGAGCTGAAAGCAAGCACGTGTGTCTCAGTGCTTGGACAATTGAAGTTTTCTCACATGTATCAGTTTCTCTGCACCTACATATAGGTGTCGAAATTTGACTCCGTTTTATTAAGTCGAGAGTATAGGAGAACTATTTGTATAGGAATTAAACAAGGATTTACTTAAAAAGATGTACATGTTTAAACATAGATTTCTTGTCTCCAGTGAATCGAGTGAAAATGCTTACATCAATCGCTAAGCTGTGCCAAGAGAGCTTTGGTCTGTGTCATTTCTGTCGGACGTTTATTTGTCTCTTTGAATTGAAACGGGAATGGAGAGGAAAGTATTCTGGGTGACCCAAAAATATAACGATGTTTGTGAAGTTGAATGAGGGGGTTGCATGAGGAAAAATGTGTGATTATTTTTGAACATCGCTATACCACCATCGCTAGTCCGCTCTGTATCACAAAAGTGCGATTTCTAATCTCAGCTCTCATTGCACAACAAAAACAGCATGCATGAAGAAAAACAAAAACGTGTTTGAGAAGAATGTATACAGATTGATGTGGAGGTAGCATTAATGTCAAGTGAAGGGTTTGTTTTTGTTTGAGCATGAAACTACAACTAGGGGTCTTTGCAGATGCTATCTACATTACACACAGAGGTAAAACAGCACCTCCCATGTAAGCATGTAAGTGTGTGTGCGCGAGAGAGAGAGAGAGAGAGAGAGAGAGAGAGAGAGAGAGAGAGAGAGAGAGAGAGAGAGAGAGAGAGAGAGAATGTGTGCGCCAGTCTCAGATATCTTCGATGTACGAGGGCAAACAGAGCAAGAGGGGTGTGGCAGAAATGGAAAGAATGCAGCAAAATATAGCAGTGTTCTCTATATTCGGACATGCTAAAAATCACTGCCCTGTCCTGCATCCATTCTCATAGTCCAAATGCATTCCAAACACAAACACACACACTGCTCAGATGACACACAGTCCACTGATCGTCCACCTCAACTGCCCTGAGGTGCTGACATCATGCCAGCGGTATGATATGGCCATGCCAGTGATGAAGCTGGCACAGACGAGCCGCTGGCGCCTCCCTGCTAAAAAAGTTTCTCAAAATCCAGACACCCCCCCCCAAAAAAAATATCACGCTTCACAGCTGTCTTCCGCAGCAACACACAAAACGCACACTTAATACACTTAAACTGTCATATGTCCACGGTTTGGAAATAACGAGTGCACTTTGTCACTCTGCGTCTGTAACACAACTCCTAGAACAGCTCATTAGCGTTCAGACGAGTGACTGTGGGAAAACTGGTTTTGGCTGATCCGTCTTTATCGATGATGTATCAACTCTCTAACTACGACTTGCTCACACGCTTAATATAGACACAGACAGACAGTCACAGAGAGCCGAATACCTCGCATTGCCTTCGCTAAACATAACACAGCTCTCCGTTTAACCCCTTTGAGCTACACCCTGCTCTAGAGGACATAATAAACATAATAAAGGGGCACGCACAAGGAGCCCCCCACCCCCCACCCTCACACACATGAACATACTCTCTCGGAAAGCATACATTCCACTCAATTCAGATTATTTAAATGCAATTACCCATGTACGCAAATAAACACAATGTGCAACTACTTCACACTAAATAACAGTGGAACATGCAAAAGCAATTTCACCACAGGATGCAATCACACACACACACACACACACACACACACACACACACACACACACACACACACACACACACACACACGTGTGCACACAGGCATAAGCACTATATGAACAAAAAGTACTGGGACACCTGACTATTTCAGAAATATGTGCTTCTTCCTCAAACTGTAACAACAAAATATTTTTCCCTTCACTTGAACTGGGAGACACAAAACCTGTTTCCTTTGCCCAAAGCAAACTCCATTCAGTTATGGTTTACATGGGTTCAAGTAGATCTTGAGCGGCCTGCTATAGAGCTCTGATCTCGACCAAACAGAACACCTTTGAGATGAACTGGAACGCTGACTCCACCACAGGCCTCCTCACCCTGCATCACTACCTGACTTTACTAACACCCTTTTGCTTGAATGAGCGCAAATCTGCACAAAACAAGTCTAACATCTTCCCAGGAGAGCGATGGTAACGGCAAATGTGGAGTAAATGTAAAATTGGATGATATAAGAAAAGGGACATGAAAATGTTTCCTTCACCAGCCTCCTTTTTTTTCACCAGCCTTCCTTTTTTTTCTTACTCTCAACGGTAATAATAAAAATAAAACGCAGCTTACAATGTTCTGTAATGGAAAACTGACCGTTCTGAAGCAGCGTCACTGAGACTCTTCCCATACACGTTAAATAAGAACCTTACGGAAACCTCCAATGAATATAAAATGCTTCAATTTCCAAGCATCTGAAAACATGTATTAGAATCTGTTCAATGGGTTTACAGTATGTAAAGTGTCCTCCATACAACTTGCTGTGAATGAGCTGTTACCATAGCAGCAATTACATCTGAAAATGAACATGCAATATACACTGAATACATAATGTAAATGCTCCTGTCAGAGCTGCTCCTAAAGAGAATCGACACATGCTGAAGGGTCGGATGGGAGAATTTATTAGTGCTGTGGAAAAACGTGCATCCCTGATATTTACAATTTGCATCGTTGATCACCATCGTAATTAGCAAAAACGATTGAATAAAACTTAGATATAATAAATAAGGTCCAATAATGATATTAAAATCATCTTTCATTATATCAGTATTGTATGGTTATAATCGCCCAGCCCTAGAACACTAGTAACATAAAAATACAAGCAAAAATATTTCAATAAAACAGATGGTTTTTTTTGTATAATTAGGATATATTGGACATTTGACTCCATAATAAATCCCACATTTCAAACACAAACACACTCACCATCTTTTCTCAGGGCAGATGAGAAGACGTCACCTGGAACGCGAGGACTCTCCACATATTTAGGTTTCCTGAGTGGTCCTGGTCATACAGAGAAGACGAGAGAAGAGGAGAGAGAGTGAGTGAGAACGAATCGGGATTCAGCGAGACGCCTCGTGGAATGCTGGCTTAAACTTTTGACATGGAATCAAACTGACTGGTGGGCCAGGCTTGGCAGAGTTCCCTCTCCCTCTGACACACACACACACACACACACACACACACACGTAACACTGATAGTAAGGCTAATTACATGGAGTCAGGAATTGCCCAGTCTCACACACACACACACACACACACACACACACACACACACACACACACACACACACACACACACACACACACACACACACACACACACACACACACACACACACACACACACATTCAAACAACTGCAGGAACGTAAGCTATGCAAGAAGCCACTGCAATTTGCGCTCGGACGTGTAAGAAACCGTGTCCGCGTGCTCTTTTAATATTCATTACATGCAATGATTCTCGTGTTTTCCTCTCGGTCCACCACTCTGCTGCAAACTCTCTCTTGCACACACTCACTTATAAGAGAGCCATTGAATCTTGGCAAGAGCGCACTAGCGAACACTTAACATTGAACAAAGCCAAAAGGCTTCACCATGCTGAATCAGTTACAGGCTTATTGGTTTTGTCATGTTGAATCAGTCGAAGCGAAACATTTTGCCAACAATTCAGCCTGAAATCGCTGCATGTACAAGCTTGTAAATCTCAGACAGATCACTTTAATGCCTGTAAAGTGCTCTGTTTTCCACTGTTTATTGTTAAGAACCACAGGAAACCCCAGACCTGGAGACTTGTCCAAATAAAGTCATGAGGGTAATAATAAAAATAATAAATCCTTTTTTTTTTTTTTTTAAAGCCAGTAGTAAAGGGGACTTTTCGGCGCTGTGGGAGCGTCAGAGCCAAGCATAGAGCGATTTGCCTCTCCGTGTGGGTAAACCTGGTTCTAATAACCTGATTTAAGTGATTTAAAGTTTACTGTATCACGGTAAACCTTGCGCTTTCTCTCTTTCTGCTTAATATTAAAGCACAAAGATACATGACTTGACAGCAATGCGTGTCAGCTGTGCTGTAATCCTTTAATCCTCACGGTAACGTGGCAGAAAGTTGGAGGGTGACAGCTGTGCTGTAGGGGAGACATGGTGTGAGTGAGTCTGAGGCACACTGCCCTCTATGGAGTCATGCCATGAAGTGCAGCACAAGTGAATGCCAAACGCATACACGTTCCCCCTGGGGGGCATTCAAATCAAATGTCAAGCCTGGTGATACAAAATACCATGTTTACAAACATCTGGATAAGTAGCGATCATGACTAAAAGGTTACACTTTAATACTTCAAATTGTAATTAATATTTTGAGGCTATAAATAAGACCATTTGAAGTAATTTTAGTTTGTAGTGAAGATTACCCCCAAGCCCCTGAGTGACTCTAAATACAAGAGACATTTGCTTGGAATCAAAAAGGCAAAATAAACTCAGAATTCTCTGCTCGATCATTCTGTTTTCTACATCATTCTTTCTCCAAAACAAACCGTTGTTGTCAGTCCACAGAGCAGACCATGGTGGGTAAATATAATGTAAACAGAATCAGCTAAATTATTTACATTAATGCACTGGACTGGATAATGAGTAAAAGGAGAATCTATTGCCAGCTGTCAGTTATAACTCACCCCTGCTTTAGTACTCACACCGTACTTAAACATTATTTGTGGCTATACATTGTCAGGCATTGCCTTTATGCATGCACAGCTCTGGATTTTTGCCCAAGATATTCATTACATCCATCCAGTGTTCCCAGCGTTTTGAAGATGTGTAAAGTATATCTGGTAACTGATCATTAAATTATTTCATTTTTGTGTTTCAGATTCGAGCCGAGTATTGCCTGGATCTCTTGAGGCCCGTCAAACCCTAGCAGATGAAAAATCTTTCTGGTATTAGACACAGACAATAAACGCATATCGCTTTATCCAAGTCGTGTCATCGCTTCACTAATCACACCCCAGAGAGAAAATAAAATATCTATTCAAGTCTGGGAAGATGCTCTAACTTTCTGACTAGTTCTCTGCCCTCTAGCTTAATGAGCTGCCTCCAGCTGAAAAACGGATATAATTGCATCTGACTGGATAAGCTGCTCTTTCCTGCTTTATTATACTGTGGTCAGTTTTATAAATTGACTCTGCCTAGGTATTTTTTAACGCATTCAGTTTAACTCTTTGCTGAGTTCACATCCGGACTGCAGTCTGTAAGTTAACAACCACTGAGAGCATACAACCAATCAGGCATAACATTATGACCAGTGAAGTAAAAAAGACTGATTATCTCTTCATCATGGCACCTGTGGGGTGGGGTATATTAGGCAGCCATTAACATTTTGTCCTCAAAGTTGTCCTTAGATGTGCAAGCGTAAGTTTGACGAGGGCCAAATTGTGATGGCTAGACGACTGGGTCAGATCATCTCCAAAACTGCAGCTCTTGTGGGCTGTTGCTGGTCTGCAGTGGTCAGTATCTATCAAAAGTGGTCTGAGGAAGGAACAGTGGTAAACCGGTGACAGGGTCATGGGCGGCTGAGGCTCAGTGATGCACATGGGGAGTGGAGGCTGTTCCGTGTGGTCCGATTCAACAGACCAGCTTCTGTAGCTCAAACTGCTGAAGAAGTTCATGCTGTTAATGCTCGACAGGTAATGACCAACATAATATTAGGCAGGTGGTCATAATGTTATGCCTGATCGGTGTATATCTAGTATAATATATACTATTGTAGATACAGATTTTTTTTTTTAAAGGGAAAAAAAATCCATCTCCATTTGCAAAAGCAAACAGCAGCAATGAAACCTCCAGATTGACTTCTTATAAAAATAAATAAATACAAGATGAAGGCCATCACATATTCAAACTTGGTAGTAGCAAAAGACTGTGTGAACGTGTTCATTCGTTACAAATTCTCACCTGTGGCTAAATGCATACCAGCAACTGTGTGTGGAATTTCACACCTGCAGCCATCTCTGACACATTTCTCATGCTTTACTGTAGAATAGCAGGCATTTAAGAGGTGTCAAAGACACACACACTTAATCAGACACCTTCTGACTGTGTGTATAAAACAGCAAATATACTGAGAGTCTGTACAGTTACAGAATTACAAAATAAGAGAATGAATAATGAAGTGAATGCTTAAAAACTTCAATAAGAGATGCAGCATTCTTGGACTTGGACTCTGACTTTTTCACATTTCCACTTCACTCCCCAGACACCCAATCCTCTGTATGAGAAACAAAAGCCACAGGAAGAGAGAAGCTGTGACAATACTCCGCTTTCTCCTTTCCCCCTCTCTCTCTGACAAATATCACTCGTCTGTCCAGTGTCTGAAATAAAAGATTCAGAAGGACGTGGCCCCTTAAGCTGAAAGCTCACTTGTCGCAGAAAAGACTCATAAGCATGAATACAACGGAACCAGTTTTTCCATGAGCCATTCAGTCTCTCTTATACACAAGCCACCCAGTCCCTGAGCTGCATCCTAATAAACCATCTAATCACCCTGAAGGAACCATGCATTTTGAGTAAGCTGGATATGCATTTCTATCATTCTTCTGAATGTACATTATGCAAATTTGTAATGCCGGTTGGAGACTTCCGAGCAGAAGCACATTTCAGTCTAACTCCAGTCTGTCTTTAACGGTCACATCTGTTATTGTGCTTATGAAAAGCTGCTTGCTCCTGCAATTCACTATGTTCTCTGAATACAAAGTTGCCTCAAAAATGAGTCCGAAAACAGAAATAACATACCAAGTGGTTTAATGGATGCGAGATGGGTCTGAATGAAGAAAGCCAGACAAGCAGAAATTGCTTAAAATAGACTTATTTTTCTTAGGTACTCAGAATCATGAAGCCAATTTCAGGAAATGCTTTAGAAGATATACTGCAAAAAATAAAAAACAACAAAAAAAAATGTATAAGTGACAGAATGGTGTGAATGAGCCTTTAAGTCGATTCATTTCCAAAAAAACTGCCCATGAAATGTGTGATATCTGTAGCATTATAGATCATTTCATTGGATATAAAACTAGTTATTCGATATGTCTGCATGTGAAACAAGACATTCAACACGCTGCATAATATAGTAGGCTACGCCTGAATTAAACATACGACTTAAATAAGGAAATAAACTCTGAATTCAGGGAGCCTTTCTTCACCAATTAAGTCCAGGCTAAACGCTGCAGTGCTTTGGGAAGTTCCTATTGGGTAGTGGAAATGTAGGATTTATAAACAAAGCCCATATAAAGCTCTGTGACTGACAGCACAACAACCAAGCAGCAGATTGGGAAACAAAACCCATGTTAAAGAAGCTTAACCATGTTTGACAGTTTCCAGTTTGTTACATGTGAGCACGGCTTTGGTTTTGTCATATGGTTCTAAAGAGTACAAAAGTGGTTTTAATTCTTGTATGTCGAATGCATTAATTAATTAAAAATTAAAATGCTTAATTTAGCTGTATTCTGAAAGCAGGTATTCCCCGACTTATAATGGAGGTGTTACAATGACGCCATCCTAACTTGAAAATGTTGTAAGTGGAGATATGGCCTAGCTTACCCACGAGTCTTAAAAAATAGTGATCAGTATTGAGCAAAACAAAGCAATTTACAATATCATAATGACTAAACTTTATAGTATATATATTATATGCATGCGGGCAGGCGGGTGGACGAGCTCCTAATCGTGAGTGAAGGGCGGATCCGGACGCGCACTGTTTCAGTGTCTGGCAACGCTAAATAAAAAGGAGAGACACAAGATCTAAAATTGGCCACAAGTCTGTCAGCCACTGGAGAGTCTAATGCGTTTCACAAGGTGGGAAATTTTTTAATAATAATAAAAAAAATCGCTATCATCATCGTAAGATCGAAAACTCCTAAGTCGAACCTTCATTCTACCTGTACAGTATATCATATCAAGTCCTCTGGGAGGATTAAAAGAGAAAGAACTTCATTACATAGTTTAAACACACTGATTCTGATACACATAACAATATCAATCTTGAATAACTGTAGCAGTCTGACACCAAACCACTGCATCCAACATTCTGCCCTGTCCAGAGCCACTGCATCTACACACAGAAGAATACAGTAGTGAACAGCGGTCTGTGCTTCTAATACGGACAGGGCTGTATAATGTATTCCCTCTGAGAATCTGTTCAACATCTGCTACAAGCATACAGCTGAAGCAGCTCTGTTAAATCGCTGTCAGTCAGAAGCCAGCTAGCCAGCTCTAGTGAGTTTGGCTGTAAGAGGGTTTGGCTTCTTACCACATGCATGGCTGCTAAAATGCCAAGCTGGACAGAGCGGTAAAGAATGTGAACATGCTCAGAAAAGTCTTGCATGCCTGTCCGACAAACCAGAGCTGTTAAATCACACTTTTGACGCCACTTGAATGTGTGCATGAGATGGAAAATCATTGTGTTGAACACTAAAGTAAGCATGCTGGAGAGACAGATTTGCTGCCTAATAACAGCTCGCAGTGTTACATTATGAGCTCTAACTCTATTAGGAGCTTAGACACTAGATGACAGCACCAACAGTAGTAGCATACAGTATATTTGTAAGTAGAAACCAAACTGCCTCAAAGCATGGTTATTTATTAGCCCAAAAAGAAGTCAGCGTTATGGCAACCGTGACTAACACAACACCCACTTCTTGGTACACATTTTTGGTTCATAAAGCAACAGTTCAATTTAGCCGGACAACGTTACAATATGATGGTATTAAATTCGGGGCCGTCTGATTATTGAGCTGATCTTAGCATTCATTTGGCAATAATAATAATTAAGTTATAATACTAGCAACACTATAATATTCTATGCAATGTAAGAATCAATTTATGATTGTTGATTGATTCAATTTAGTCACTGACCTTCAAATCTATGCATCTATTGATTATAACAGCTGTAATAAGGATCGGGAGATTCTCTAAGGTTGTACAGTGATGTACTCTCGACTTAGAAATATACATGAAACTCAAACAGCCTCTTAGGGATGTACTCAAGGAGCTGATTAAATCATGACTTCAGAATAATTAAACAGATCAGGAGGTGTAGTTAAGAGGCACAAAGCTGATTATGTGAGAAATTATAATCCTGATTCACCAGAGGGAGGCAGTGTGGAGTTAAGTAGCACCTTCTATCCATTCTATTCACTGCCCCCCTGCTAAGCTAGTAAACCAATTAATTAAAGATCCCCGGCCCTGTGAAACATCTGAGAGCTCGGTGCTGATCAAGTGCACGTGTCACAGCCACTGGATGTGTGTTCAATTAGAGCAACGACTCTGCGGTGCTCCTTGGGGCAGATTAATAGAGGCTGCCACAAAACATCCAAAGACTTGTAAGGAAATGAGACACTGGGCTGCGGAAATGAAGGCAAAGCAAGGAAACCATTTCAACCACCCACACGAATCACGGAGTGTCTTTAAACTGCGGATATTTGTGTCAGTATTAAATGGATACCTGGGCAGAAACTTCAGATGTGAGGTTGCTTAATGCTGGGAGGAATTTCCCAGACACAGTCCTCACTCTTTTCACTGTGCTTTGGACCGCCTGATTTGAGTGAAGTTTTATAGACAACACCGCCAAACTAACCAGCTCTGACATGCTTCTCATTCATATCAATAAATACAGTGACAGTGTCTGTGTGTGTGTGTGTGTGTGTGTGTGTGTGTGTGTGTGTGTGTGTGTGTGTGTGTGTGTGTGCGAAGTCCCAACAAACACTTAATACGACGGCACACAATCGCACAGCCCACAGTCACTCCTATGAAGTGTCTCACTCCCTCACTCACATTCACAGACACACACTGACACAAATGTACAAGGAGAAAACAGAAATGCTGCCATTCTAAAAGTCTTGGCATGCGTATTTTCTGAATTGTGTATAAAACTCCGATGTGTCGTAGCTAAAACACCTGCATGAGACAAAGAGAAGAAAAAAGATCTGAGACTCTCTCTCTCTGGAACGACGGACTTGAAAGCATTAGTCAAAATCCAATTTCACATGTAAGTGATAAACAATTGAAAGCTGATGAAAAATAAATAAATACTAAGACATATTAGTACATTTTTAGGATGGGTGAAAGTGATATTGTTTTGAAGGAAGCATGTCGTGCAAGAAAATCATATTTACAGCAAGAAATAAAAATCGTAAAAATCATAATAAATAAATCCAAAATAATAAATGCATCAAGAGACATGAAAATTGCTTTATAATTCCCTTCTGGAATTTAGAGTACAACTCAAATTCAAACATGAGGTACATGGAAGCGCTAGAGTTATCGGAACAAATCGAATACAAGTCCATGCCCTAAGGAATTTTCACGAAACATCTAAGATAAAAGGTGCTCGTTCCTGAAATGTAGTTTCCATTAATCATCGACGGACTCGAACGTGTGAAAGGCCAAGGGCTCAACGGCCCGAACATGTTACATTACACTTGTAAAAAGCTCAAAGCATTCAGATGCTTTCAAAGAGAAGTGTTGATTCAACACACCTGAGCCCCAGATGTGAACGTGTTCACACCTCCTGCAGAAACTCCCGCAAACAAGCTTCATGATCAAAAATGCTTAATATCAGAAGATGCAAAACTAAGCATGACCTGAGAAACACAGACACGCTTCATGCGTGCTCACAAAAGATGTAACATCTGTATATGTATCTGTCCTTGATCTATCTAGCTGAGGTGGGTGTGGCCTAAAGCACAAGAGTCTGTCCAACTGTCTCTGGTACAGTTACATTTTGTTAATTTTAAAACTCATTTATTTGCCTCCCAAAACAAACAAAAGCAGTTACAAACAATAAAAAACAAAGAATTTATAAAGAATGTGACCTCTGCTTGTCCTGCGAGCTTCAGATGCATCAGCTTGCTCAACAACTGCATAAAAGTAACCAGATGCCCTGTGAACATTTCTGCTATGTTGTTTTTTTTTTTTTTTAAAAGAAAAAAATATGGAGTATGATGTACATGTGTGTATTCATATCAATTTAGAACACATTATCTGTTTATTCATATTTGTTGACTAATCAGTGCTGGTGCATTCACATCAATTTAATATGAGAGATCAATCAGTGTTCCCATTTCTCCTCAGCGTCTTTTTTCTTTTTGTGCTTCTTAGTCCTCTTGGGCCATATAGGTCACCATGTGTCCAGCAAATGCCCAGAGCATTTTTACTCAATGACCTCTTTATCTGCAGCAGGCCATTACCACACACACACACACACACCACACACACACACACCACACACACCATCACAAGAGTAAAACGTTTCTTCTCCTACTCTGTTGTTATCACCACTGAAGCCACTCAGATGAAGATGCTTCAAATCATGTGGCTTCTCATTAAGTGTAGAAACAATTCTTTTTCTCATGCATTTACCCCTTCAGTAGGAATCTAACGATCCTACTGAAAAGCACTCAGGTGTGGACCAAAACAACCAGTCTGAAACTATCTGAGCAGGGTTGTTTCTGTCTGGTGCAAAATGAACACTAGTTATGCTATTTCTAGAATTGAATGTATGATGTGAGCTGGTGATCTGAGCCGAAGCGCTCAGCTGTAGCGCTGCAGAATTACGTTTTTTGGATATTTAGCCTAAAGAATCATAAACATTTCGTAATCATTTTAAACAAAATTTTGAACTTACCTGGAGATTTCTTGCAGGCTTGTGACTGCATCATGTAGTTCTGTCGTGGGAACAGAGGTGAGGATGGCAGGGACATCGACACAGCTTTAGACAGGGACAGTTTCAACGCGTCATCGGGAGGGCAAGCCACAGCAGTGTTCGAGTCCTGCACTCCACTGCCCAGTCCTCTCCTCTGAGCACCGAGCAAGTACGGCTCCCCGACTGGCAGGAGAAAACAAGGAAAAAGGGAGTCAGCAGTTGGCATGTAAAGCCTGACTAAATAAGAGGAACTATACTAGTCACATGATACTTATTTAATCCATCTGACTGCAATCACCTGCTTCATGGAACTATAGACAAACAGCTCTTCTCACAAAAACACCATCACACAGTCCTGTTAAGCAGCTGCTGACTTCATTTTCATCAAGCGATTATATGAAACCCAAACAAATCTAAAATACAGATACTGAAGTCTCAATTAGAACTGATGAAAACATATAGCTTATGGGTTGACATTGGTGCTTCGAAGCCTAACAGGTTGAAACCTATATTGTAATTATCTTCATCGCCTTTTGAAAACGACGACTGCACTCATTTATGTAACGTGTCTGACATGCTTTCAACACTGGTATTAACTGAGCAAATTCCAGCAGTCATAAATGAAAAAAAAAGTTAAATAGGCGTGCAGGTTCCCATTTATAAAAACACACACAAAACATAAGAGAGGCTTAAATGTTTCGTTGCAAATAAAATAATGGCTTCAGTAAAATCCATAAGTGCAGCCCATAGACTAGCACTTAATGACTAGTTTATGAGTTTCAAGTGCAAAATGACTATACAGCACGAGTATCAATCCTCCACACCAACAACTCACATCCAAACTAATCAGCTTATTGCAAATTAATTCTTAGTTAAAGGGAGTTATATATGATAATTCTAATTCTTTGACATTTTAAATACAGCAAAAGGTTGCTTTAGGTTTTTTTCCAGTCAGTTCCCCTGATGCAATGACACACATCAGATCAGAAACACCTGAGCAACCAAAAGCATCATAATTCATTCATTTACAAAAAAATAAAAATAAAAAAAGAGAGAGAGAAATGTGTCTCATTCAGTATTTCTCTTTTTAATTTTATCTCAAAGAAAACATGGTCTGAATTCTGACAAATCACAGCTACACTATATGGACAAAAATACTGGGGTGTCTGACTTTACCAGCTACATGTGGTACTTCCCAAAATATTACCACAAAGCTGGAGGAACACACCTGTTTAGCATTTCTTTGGATGAGGCAGCATTAAACTTTCCCTTAACTTAACTAGAAAAGCAGAATCTGTTGCAGCATCACTATACCCATGTGCACAAAGAGACCTTAATGGGTATCAGTGAAAGATTTTGAGCGGCCTGCTATAAAGCTCTGACCTCGACTCTGATCATCATCTTTGGGATGAACCGGAATGCTGACCGCACCCCAGGCCTCCTCTCCCTACATCAGTACCAACAACACCCTTGTAGCTGGGACGCGTATATTTAATATTAAATTTAGTGGGACACGTTCCTAAAACAGTGGAGGTTTTATAAATGTGGAATGGGATGTTCAAAAAGCATATAGAATCTTGGTCAGGTGTCCAGAAACCTTTTCTCTGTATCTTCAGCTATGTATCTCCCCTGTCATTCAACAAGACACTTCAACCAATTGCAGTTTGCAGAATGCACATGTATGTGGAAGAAGTTCAACAGCTTTCCATGTTAAACTGCAGTTCAAAAATGCACTCCATGTGTTTCAGAGGAGAAATCTGTTGGTAGCTGTAGTGTTATAGAGGAGAGCTGGATAGTAAAATACAAACTGTCCTAATTAGGCAAAAAAAAAAAAAAAAAAAAGGAGAAAGAAAATGAGTGTATTTGCAGACATTTGTTCACAATATAATGTATATTTCCATATGGACATGCCCTTTGGTCTTAATCAGACATAATAACTACTACAATTACTGATTACATCTCCATAGAAAAATCCAGACGTCTAGAAAGCAGGAGATCGGCATTCACATTGTAGCATCACTAATCTGGTGTCAAAATCTTTATACTTTACTAATTACTGCATAATTCACCACATTCTCACAAAAGGCTGAACACCTGTAATGTCAGACACTGTACTGGGGTTTTGAGAAGAAACACACACCCACACCCACACCCACACCCACACCCACCCACACACACACACACACACACACACACACACACACACACACACTCCACTCGACTCTGAAAGCATGTAGCTGTCTACCTGCCTGCCTCAGAAGAGTCTCTTTCCTAAATAGGGAAAACTAACTGAATCCAGTCTGACAGACCTGCTGCATAATCAGGATTTATGTCCCTCAAGACTAACAGGACATTTTAAATCTTTTTTAAAACCTATTAAATGAGAAGATGTACTACACCAGCACACACGGCAGTGTCCTATATGAAAGCAAACGATGTTGACAGATCTGTGTAAACTTGAGGTAGGCAGACCTCAGGGTTAAACTTATATGGTTTACCAGGACAACATCCTGCTTGTGTCTGTAAGACAGAAATATGAGCGCTCTAGTCCCTCAGGTCTCACTGGCATATTCAACAACACTCCAAGCCGATAATGATTTAATGCCTTGTAGGCTGATGTCTCTTTCGGCTGGTCATGACAGGCCTGACGTCTGCATCCTTTAACTGTCTGAGTTACGCTAGGCTTCTGCACGGTGAATGGGTTTAGCACGCTCTCTGTCTCCGCTCTGGCTGGGAGAAACTGATGAGAAAGTCAGACATGCAAACGCAAGTGTTAGCGCTATTGCAATATGCAACCTTCTGCTTCGGCTACTCGTCGACCTCACACGACATGAACTTTGCCTTTACAACCTGAATGCAAAACCATTTAAATTTCTACTTAGATAAAATGTTTGTCTTATTTAGAACTAAGCACAACTTTAATACAGGCTATGATTTTATCATTCTCGGTCACTGCATAATTCCATGCGTCATACTTCATAGTGTCTTCATTATCTTAAAACAGTAAGATGGTCTGAGCAAATGGGTCCAAATCTAAACTCAGAATGTAGAAGAACGGCAGCAAAAACAGGAAACGGTGCATCAAGTATCACTTCGGGCAGACAACAGACCTGCTCTGTCACTGATAAACCTTTTGATGGGGTCACAAGGCGCTGATCCTTATGACCCCGTAGTGCACAGCAAATATTCACAGTTAAGCCATAGAATAGACCTAAAGTCAAAAGGCTGGTGAGTTCACATCAAAGAGCTCAAATCACAAAACCTCATTTTAACATTCATTTACAAATACAACCTGAATATCAAGAGATGGCAGTAATAGAATGTGAGAATGTCCGAGCTGTGCAAATTACTGACATGCTCCAAAAACAGTGAGAAAAAAAGAGAAGCAGACAGACAGAAACAGAGCATCTGTGAGACATACAGTGAAATACAGATACAAAGCACAAACAAAAAAAAAGTGAGTGAGAGAAAAGAGTGAGAGAGTGAGTGACAGACAGAGCAAAAAAGTGTAACAGAAAGAGTGAGAGAATAAGAGAAAGAGAGAGAAACAGAAAGATATGACCAAGAGAAGGATCAAAACAGCACAAAAAAATAAGAGAGATGAAGACATAAAAAAACAGTGATAGAATGAGAAAATACAGCATATAAGAGAGACATAGTGTGAGAGGAGGGAGAGAAAGAGAGGAAGACTGCAGCAATAACATGAAAATATGGCACAGTAAACTGCTGGAAGTGAAAAATGAACATAAAAGGGCAAGAGTGTGGTGCAGTGTACAGGAACTGCAGCAGTTCTATTCTCGCTTTGATGGCGTGGAGCCGCCCGGCCCACAACACTACAGCAATTTCAGTGCTGCTGAGGCAGTGGAAACCAGTGTCTGCTAATAACACACTGCTGCCTGAGGTTATGAAAATGATTATAGGCTCACTTCATCCATTTCCATTTCTAGACAGCGAGACCACTGCCAAAGAACCCAGATTCTCCTGAACTAAGAGCTGTTCTATAGAAATATCCATCTAATGACCAAAACTGATCACTGAATGATTTATGGTTTGGTATGGAAAATTATAAGACACATCGGATCCCATTTTCTGGTAAATTCATGAATAGGCCAACTTGTAATAATAACTTATAAAATGCTTATTGATGATGGATTAGCCTCTAATGTTACGAACTGCGCCTTCCGTCGCCCATGCATGCTCACTCTCCTAACAAGCCACGATTAATTGGTGTGTGAGTGATGCAAACTCACACACAAGCAATCACGGGCTTGTATACGTGCAAACTCATGTCTGTTTGTAAAACGGAGCGAGGATTGTGTGTAATCTAATTTCTATTAGTCTCCCATCAGTTAATTTGATAGATAAATATAGAAGAGAGGAATCATGAATGCAGATTGGCTTTGTCATAGGCACAAAGCAGGCCGAGTACAGGACAGTGCAGTAGTGGGAAATTCTGCTGCAAGACTGCGTCCCAAAGAGCTGCTTATATCCACTACAGAGAGCTGAGAGACACACTGACAAAAGATCCCACACTCATCATGAGGAAGAGGAGAAGTGTAAGTGTGAGAGAGAGAGAGAGAGAGAGAGAGAGAGAGAGAGAGAGAGAGAGAGAGAGAGAGAGAGAGAGAGAGAAAGAGAGAGAGAGAGAGAGAGAATTATTAGAGCTGTGTATCAGAATTTGAGGGTTATATGTGCTTGGATTACACAGTATAAATCTTACTTTGGACTCAGTTACAATTACACCCTACTGTTTCTCTCTCTCTCTCTCTCTCTCTCTCTCTCAAACTCACACACACACACACACACACACACACACACACACACTACTGTAAAGGGATAGTCATGCAACTAGATCCTTATTCTGTATCCAAATAGTGTTAAAATCATGCCAATATGAATACATGCATTAACATATGAGCAGTTGGTCCTCCTGCAGCAGACATTTCAGCTGCCCTGAACAAAAGATTCTTCAGCAAGCAATGGTTTCTACAAAATCCTATAAAAAATAGAAAATGTTCTCACTGCTACACTACAGTATTCAGTTCTCCACAGAAAACAAGCTCAGACAGAAGAGGTTCGACAAAGGGTATAGAAACATGAAATTCTATATACACTTGGCAAGTGAATACTGTGCTGAACCTGTCTTTACTAACCTGAGGCTGATTTCTCAAAATGAGACACCTGATACTGCCTCTTTCAGGCAGCCTCACATAAGCATAGTGTATAGCATGCTTGCTGTCTAACCCTTACATAATAAGTACACGAACAAACAAAAAGGCTTCGCCTTATGTTTATTCACAATGTAAATTCAAATTTAGCTTCCAAAAAAAAAAAGGAAAAAAAAAAAAAGGGGGAAGTTTTGAGTGTGGAATAAAAGTATCTTTTGCTACTTTACACTGAGCACAAATTAGGAAGTCTGGAACTTACCTTTTTTTTTTTAGATAAATTGCCATTAAATGTGTTTCTCCTCAATAACTAAATAATAATTTCTTCCACAATAACCATTTCCCAGAAGATAGGTTCAGCCGACTCAGCAGCATACAGAAAGTAAGTAAGATTTAGTACGGACAGCTTTAGAAGCCTGCTGTTTTTTAGGGAATTAATGCCTCTCCATTACAAGGCTTTTCCAGCTAGGATTTAGAACTAGCAGTTTCTGCTAAAGATCCTTGATGTGGACAAATGAGTCGATCACTATTAGCCGCACGCTGTAAGCTGCTGGACGATGTGGTTGCACTTTAGTGCAGAGAGGAATGTCTTTCCCAGTAGCCTTGAGGGAACAAAGACAGTGAAGGCCAAGAGCCATGACATTTCCCATTTCTCATTAGAAAGGGTTGATTGCCACTGGTCTGGGAAAAGAGCCTGATGTTCAGCTCAGCCATGTTTAACTCGCTGGAAAGCAAAGGACGCCACAGTAAAATGCCAAAGAGCTCTGTATTTAACATTTTATTTAAAGCAACCACCTTTACTGTACCTATATTTATTGCATTCTTAGTATAAGCATTAGATCTTAAAGTCTATTCAAAGCAAGACAACAAAAGTGTGAGCGAATGTTCTTTATTTGGTGGCTTAAACCCCATTTCGAGGGCTTAATCCATGCTCAAACATTCACCTGTCTAACAGCTACAAGAGAAGCCTGAGTGACTCAATTTAACCACACTGGGTAAATAGAAGGTGACAGTGACTCTACTCACTCTATTCAGAGTTTACACAGCCTCTTTTTAATGCGAACAATAGGCAAAAAAGCAGCTTTACTTCTGAGTTGAAGAGAAACCGAGAATATCAAAATCTTATTCTGTGTTTTTTATGTTTGCCGTTGAATGTGTTTTCTGAAAGCCGGAGAGGTCACTTCCTGCTTTCTGTGCAGGCCAGCGGTTTATCATCGCACACTGTGCCTGAAGTTTTTCCACACACAGGACGTGTTTTTCGGGGTGACCCTAGACAGGTCAGAGGTTAATGATAGATTTTGATTGGCATTAGAACGGGCCATTAAACAAGAGTTCAGCATATCGGACAGAGTGGTCACAAGAACAACAGCTCCCAGTGAACAATAGGAAGTTTCAGCTGAGGCTCATTTACTGTGTTTAAATAGACGTGAGCAGCGGCACCTTTCTCACAGAGGCTTTTCTCAAACTATCCTTTAAAATGCTGCTGTTTCCACGGGATCATGTGTCTGAGATTTTCAATTGACTACTTATTATATTTAGTAAAAAAAAACGGGAAATTTACACTATATGGAAAGATTTGTGGACACCTAGCCATAAGATTTGTGTGTTTTCTGACCATTTCATATTTAGTCTCCATTTGCTGTTGTAATAACCTCCACTCTTCTTGAAACAAGTTCCACTACATTTTGGAGTGGTCTTGTGGAGATTTTTGCTTATTCAGCCAAGAGTGTTAGTAAAGTCAGGTACTGATGTAGGGTGAGGAGGCCTGAGCCTCACTGCAGTCAGTGTTCCAATTCATCCCAAAGGTGTTCAACAGGGTCAACGTTAGAGCTCTATAACACACCACTCAAGTTCTTCCCCTCCAGCCCATGTGAACCATATCTTCACCAAGCTTTTTTTGTTCGCAGGGGCATTGTCATGCTGGGACAGATTTAAGTGAAATTGAAGGGAAATCTAATTTTAGCTAAATTGGAGGCACACAATTGTTATTTCATGCAAATCCAAAGACATCCATTACAATTATGTGCCTGCAATATTGATTTACAATTTCTATATATGGCAAGAAAAGTCAGGTGTCCCAATACTTTTGTCCATATAGTGTAGGTATTTCACCAAGCCTTAAAAGCTGAGATGAAGACCAGGGTTGAACTCCTAGAACATACATTCTTTTCCAGTGAGCAGGGAGAAAGTAGAACAGAGTGCAGCACCACTGCCACATTTCCATCCATGTAAACCACAACCACACTGCATGCCTGTTAGAGATAAACATTCGACTATGATTTCCAACTCATTTCTCACTGTTTCTTGTACAATGCAGTTTATAATTAATTAAGACACAGGATCTGTTGTTCTGCCAGGGTACTGCATGAGTAACAGCTCCCAAAGAAATTAATACATTGGCTTACAGCACAAATTTCTCCTCAGTTCGAACTGATTCTGAGAAAAATGGCCAGAAGTCTGCTTTGGGATATGACTTTTGCCCTTAAATTCTTCATTTTAATGCTGAAAGAAAGCCGCCTTACTACAGATCTTGCTGAGAACATAATGCCATGAAAATTAATCTGCATGCTGCGGTCAGAAATTCCTTAGCAAATGTGTGCCGGTAAATTAGACTATTTGGGGATCCTGGTGAAAACAGAGGGAATCGATTTCTACACTAATCAGTAGCATGACTTCTTTTGTGTTCAACAGCATTTTGAGGGAAATCACATGTATGTGACTCCATAATGTAGTGCAATGAGATTAATCAGAATCAATCAAGTGTTTTACACATTCACAAATGTACTTTTTCTGTGGAATTATTTTCCCTTCTCTCTTTTCACTTGGATCATATGAAATAAGATACTGACGTGATGAAGGCTGTTAATTTTCATATGCGTTGATATTATTAAAAATAATTACTGAATGCAGACTGAAAAATGTATTCATGTTCAGTCAGTTCTGTCATTGTCTGGTACGATTCTGATCTCATGCTAATGTGTGTGATGTTCCACATGTTCCCCCTCATGCCCGAGTTCCCTCCAAGGTTTTCTGGTTTCCTCCCACCTCCCAAAACCTGGCTGGTAGATGGACTGTCTGAATGCTAAATTGCTGTAAACGACTCTGTGCATATTGATTATAAGAGAATTAAAGCGTCACATAAAATGCCATCATTTCTGTGAATGCACTCCTGTGCTCCCCTGATAAGGCTTTGTTTGGACAGCCTGGTAAATAACAGGTACTGGATTATGGTATGTTGTGAATAAACATCAATAACTCGTCAAAGAATTCTCCCTGCTCATCACTGTTAATAACGAAAAGTGCCTCAACTGTAGTTGCTTTTTTTTTTTCTCAAAGCTCAATGAACAGGCCGAACCCTTTCATATGCATCACTAAATTCTTCACAGTAGTCTAATAACACTTGCATCTTATCACTTCACAGTATATAGTTCATCTTCCCACGGCGAGGCTGAACTAAGATAACACTACTGTTCTGAAGGACTTTCCACTCTGGGAATGACATCACTTGCTTCTCATCAGCCAACTCTTACGTAGCCTTTATTTGCCCTTGCTTTCAATACACAGGCGTTTCCATGCCAATGGACGTGTTTTTCTTTTTCTACAAGTAACAACTCTTGCTGCCTACTGGCCAACTTAAAAGTACAGAACACAGTGGTCAGTCTACAGAGACTTGAACGTTGATCTTGAGTCGATCAACAATTTCTAATTTAATCATAAAGTCTGTTGTGACCAGGAGAGCTTTAAAATAGATCAAAACCCCCTGACTTGCTCTGGTGACAACAGCACATCTTACTTAAAAAAAAAAAAAAGAAAAATACAAACGCGAAGTGCTTCAGGGCTCCAGACAAAAACAAATAAATAAATTAAGGAGAATTTGGCTTCTATGAGGAAAAACACTAGCAGTCATTCTGTCGTGTGTACATCTGCCATCTTTTTACCACATGCCCTGGGAATGTAGGAACTGAATATTTTTTCACGATTAAGTGATCACTAGTCTTTTTATGCTTTTGAGTTTTGCTTTGACTGTCCGGTTATTTAGGCGCTTTAACTCAAGCGTAGGTGTCGCGTGCGTCATAAAAAAGTCATAACATGCAGATTTTACGATCGTAACATAAATGTATATGGTCAGAGGTGGTGATCTCGGCAAAAATATTATTCGCAAATTAATAATTTCGGTCGCAAACGCGCCCATTTTGTCACAATCCCTGTGCGAGCCCATTAGAAGCCAAAATAGCCTATATAGGCTATCAAAATATATTGTAGTCTATGTAGGCATGATTGCACCACGTATTTTTATCTGATTTTAACAGCTGAATATCTCCCATTATACTGAATCTTCACATTTTTATACTACTTCTTCTTCCTTGACTTTTTGTCATGCAATTGATCCTAGTTTGAAACAAGTGTTATTTGTCTTGGTGAATTATCATGCTAGAATAAGGAAGATTAATAAATTGCACACAGTGTACAATAATCAAACTGTTTGTGACATTCAAGTGAGAGATTGGCATTATTAGGCCCAAAGTGTAACAAGAAAACATTCCTCACACCATTACACCACCCCCACCAGCCTGGACTGTCAACACAAGGCAGATTCTATCCATGGATTGATTAGTCCACCTGTTTTGCTCACCACTAAGTAATTTAACTAGCTATCTAGGGTCAAACACATGTGTGATTGTGCAAATGCCTTTCTACTTTAAAAAGAAAATATATGATGTTCATAGGATTTGAACTTAAAGCCTTAAACACAGTCACAGCCAGCCCATGCTGTGCTGCTAATTTTCAAACATCAGGCATATTTAATGATGCCATTTGCAATTTATACCCATGGGACTAATAAAATGTAAGTGTGCTGGTATAAGTGAAATTTGTAAATTAGCTGGTGTGAACTAGCACTTTAAACAAGGTCAAGACATATTCTTCCCTCAGGAAAACTGGTAAATCTCTCTTTATAAATATACACTGTGGTAAGGATTATTGAGACAAGAAAGAGACAGAAACTCCTTTGGGAGGGACGGGTTTTTCCCCCCCCATAAAAGCCTGTGTATGTGTATATGTGTTCTCAACCACTAGACAGAAAACACACTGAAAGAGTGAATATTTGACAAAAGGGAAATATTTATGAAAAGTCAGAGAAAATAAAAAGAAGTTGGCATCTTTCACAGAGCACCAGGAATAAAAATACTAAATGAATTTAGTGTAAAAGACTGATTTGAAATGGACAGCTGCAAAACACAGCAGATGAAATGCATCAGAGATATAAAGTCGCGGGGGTCAAACATTCCTTATAACCACAAAACAAGGAATATTACATGTAACACTTTTTTAGAAACACTTCCCCTGTACCACTGTGAGAGACTCGCGGCTTCTCAGAGTGGCTCTGTGGTCAGGGTTACCTGAAAGCGTACCGGACGCCACCTCAGACGGCGTTTCTGTTTGTTTCTGTAAATGACATTTAAAGGAAACATAATCCCAACTTGTTTAGATTAAATGTGAAAAGAACTAAAAAAAAAAAAAAAAAAAAGGGAATCAGCGCACCAGATGTTTGCGATAATCCTGGGTTAAAAAGGCAGAAAATATCATTGCAAATGCTGCAGTTGACATAAAAAAATAATAATAATACAGCAAAGGGCATTTATGATTTTTTTAACACCATATTATCTTTATGTAAGTGTTCCACCATTTAGAAAACCAACTTAATGTATTCCAAATACATTGTCCAACTCTTAATGAACAAGCTAAGGTCAGACATCATTATCCAACAAAGACGTAAGCATTTTTTCCCCCAAACCCAGATGACCCCTGAGATGTGTGACTGATAAAAGAGAAAGAATTTCTCTTCTCTGTAGACGAAAACACTCGCGGTCCAGTTTATTAAAAACACCTGTACATTCATGTCAATTATGTGGCAGCGCTGCAGTGGACACTCAAGTCAAGGTGATACAAGTAAACAGCTTTGGTAAATGTTCACACCAAAGACCACCAAAATGAAGAAAAAATTTGATCTCTTTGAAAGTCTTACGGTTGTTTGTGCCAAATGAGCTGGTTTAAAAAATGTGTAAACTGCTGGAATCTCCTGGGCTTATCAAACATGGAGATCTCAACAAAAAAAAAACAGTGAATGGGCATCGGCTGTGTAGGAGGAAACCCCTGGTTGATAAGGGAGGTATAGGGTAATTATAATGCTAGATAGCTTTAACTAGTTTACCTCAAAGTACATTATTGATATTAAACACTAGTGATGTCAGGCAGGGAAGGCCTGGAGCAGCTTCGGTGTTGCAGCTTATCCCAAAGATGTTCAGTGTGATTGAAACCAAGGCTCTGTTCGGTTTGTTATGCTGGAACATGTTTGGGCCTCTTAGTTTCAGTGTATTCTATAGCAATGCAACTTCCCTTCATAGATATCCTGGAAAACTGTGTGCTTCCACCTTTGTGTCAACAGTTCAGGGAAGAACCAGACATGGGTGTGATGATCAGGCATCCACAAACTTTGTGTTGCAAGGAGTATCCTTTTCAAAAGAAGAAACTTGACTGTCACCGCAGCTGAGCAACCGCAGATGTTTCCCAAATCAGCAAACAAGCTAGATCAAACAGAAAATCTCGTTCTGAAACTTAAACTGTGCTGGTCCAAATTTTGTTGACCCACTAAAAATGGTTACAAGAAAGTGCCTGGACTTCCGAGTCTGTCCCCAAGTCGCCCCCTGACGCACAAGTGGAAAAATGGGCTTTAATACGCCAGCATTGAAAGAAGATTTACACCATAAATTTGCAATCACAAGTAATCAAATTTAAAATAGAATAATATGCTCTACACAAATCACCCAGGAAAGACATCCAAAAGTGGTCACTAGTTTCCATTTTTATTTGCTTCTCTCTGAAGAACAAGAACCCTGTAATTAGTGCTAACTTGGCTACATACACTTAAAAAGGATTTAAACCAACAGCTCTGTTTTCAGACTGGGTTGACCAAGAGGGAGGAGATAGTGGTGAGAATGGAAAAAGCAGCCAGGAAGAAAGCCAACCTGAAAAATTAGGCCTCTGGGAAAGCTTGGTTTTTATTCACTGTTTAATATCTCACCAAAGGGTCTGCACAACGGTTATACTGCATTGTGTTTTAGATCCGAATTGAGATCTTTAAAACATGCAAACCTGGTTTGATATTAATCAGACATCCTGTACAGTCACGTATATCTTTTATCCAGCGCACAAAAGATCCTATGCCTATAGTATGCCTGTATTTCAATATTCAATATCTTTTGATTAGACAAGCTAATAAATACTCCAAACAGGTCCATCAAGCAGAACACATCAAAAGAAAAGGCAAACTTTATTCTCTCTTATCTGGTGATAAGTCACCCTCTGAGCCATCTGTCATGTCCTGTTGCATAGAGATACAGCTGAGAAAAACTGCTGCAGCTAAACATACACACAGCTGAACCAACAGTGAGCTGGCTTCTTAGTGTAGGATTCACTCGTTTAGCGCCACTCTTATGTTTAGCACATGGTATATGTGCACATATACAAAGGAAACAAATTAAAGAATAAAAAAATAATAATAGATTTGGGTCTAAGCTCAAAATCAAACTTATGCACCAGGGTGGTGGGGGTTTGGGTGTCATCATTATTTTATCATCACCACCATAATCATCATTACTATTACTACCATTAATAATAATAATAATTATAATAATAAACTTTCATTTGTATTCTGGAGCCAATCAAAAATAATTCTCTACTCAATAAAAATATGCATGTATTTTTCAATTACAAGTTAGAGAACTTGAAAGTAATATAATTTTCATTTTCATTATATATATATATATATATATATATACATATACATATATACATATACGTATATACATATATATATATATATATACAGTGAGGAAAATAAGTATTTGAACACCCTGCTATTTTGCAAGTTCTTCCACTTAGAAATCATGGAGGGGTCTGAAATTGTCATCGTAGGTGCATGTCCACTGTGAGAGACATAACCTAAAAAAAAAAATCCAGAAATTACAATATATGATTTTTAAACTATTTATTTGTAGGATACAGCTGCAAATAAGTATTTGAACACCTGTCTATCAGCTAGAATTCTGACCCTCAAAGACCTGTTAGTCTGCCTTTAAAATGTCCACCTCCACTACATTTATTATCCTAAATTAGATGCACTTTTTTGAGGTCGTTAGCTGCATAAAGACACCTGTCCACCCCATACAATCAGTAAGAATCCAACTACTAACATGGCCAAGACCAAAGAGCTGTCCAAAGACACTAGAGACAAAATTGTACACCTCCACAAGGCTGGAAAGGGCTACGGGGAAATTGCCAAGCAGCTTGGTGAAAAAAGGTCCACTGTTGGAGCAATCATTAGAAAATGGAAGAAGCTAAACATGACTGTCAATCTCCCTCAGACTGGGGCTCCATGCAAGATCTCACCTTGTGGGGTCTCAATGATCCTAAGGAAGGTTGAGAAATCAGCCCAGAACTACACGGGAGGAGCTGGTCAATGACCTGAAAAGAGCTGGGACTACCGTTTCCAAGGTTACTGTTGGTAATACACTAAGACGTCATGGTTTGAAATCATGCATGGCACGGAAGGTTCCCCTGCTTAAACCAGCACATGTCCAGGCACGTCTTAAGTTTGCCAATGACCATTTGGATGATCCAGAGGAGTCATGGGAGAAAGTCATGTGGTCAGATGAAACCAAAATAGAACTTTTGGGTCATAATTCCACTAAACGTGTTTGGAGGAAGAAGAATGATGAGTACATCCCTAGAACACCATCCCTACTGTGAAGCATGGGGGTGGTAGCATCATGCTTTGGGGGTGTTTTTCTGCACATGGGACAGGGCGACTGCACTGTATTAAGGAGAGGATGACCGGGGCCATGTATTGCGAGATTTTGGGGAACAACCTCCTTCCCTCAGTTAGAGCATTGAAGATGGGTCGAGGCTGGGTCTTCCAACATGACAATGACCTGAAGCACACAGCCAGGATAACCAAGGAGTGGGTCTGTAAGAAGCATATCAAGGTTCTGGCGTGGCCTAGCCATTCTCCAGACCTAAACCCAATAGAGAATCTTTGGAGGGAGCTCAAACTCCGTGTTTCTCAGCGACAGGCCAGAAACCTGACTGATCTAGAGAAGATCTGTGTGGAGGAGTGGGCTAAAATCCCTCCTGCAGTGTGTGCAAACCTGGTGAAAAACTACAGGAAACGTTTGACCTCTGTAATTGCAATCAAACAAATATTAACATTGACTTTCTCAGGTGTTCAAATACTTATTTGCAGCTGTATCATACAAATAAATAGTTAAAAAATCATACATTGTGATTTCTGGATTTTTTCTGGAGACCCCTCCATGATTTCTAAGTGGGAGAACTTGCAAAATAGCAGGGTGTTCAAATACTTATTTTCCTCACTGTATATATATATATATATATATATATATATATATATATATATATATATATATATATATATATATATATATATATATATATATATATATATATATATAAATGTTAATGTTCCGGTAAATTACAGACATGTTTCTAGCAAAGAGCACCAGAACTGTGATTGCTCGAATGCTTAACAGGGCTTAACAGAGCTCTAATGCTTAACAGTTAAATCAAAGTTCTTAATAAGCCTAAAACTGTAGGAGCACAGTTCACTGGTTAACCGCAGGAGCCTGAATTACATTAAATTACATTCAAATAACCATGAGCATGAGCATTAAACTGAGATAGACATGACTTTAGACCTCTATCAGAAGATATCTAACTGCACAAGATAAAAGAAATGATTTGCAGCTTAGTAACAACAATAGTAATAAAGTCCTTCTGTGTGGTAAAAGGAATAAAAAACAAAGAGTAAAAAAGAGGAAACAAACAGCTTTCAGGTCAGGGCAGCATTTTGTGAAAACCTAGTTCTAGTAAGCAAAAAGTTTGCCTGGGTGGATTAAAAAAACTAAACCAAAAAAAAAAAAGTTAAATTAAGGATTGGGAGGAGGAGTCTAAAAACAGATAGACTGAAAAACTGCTTGGCCATGACACTCCTACACACAGCGTTAATGACTGTTCTGTAAGTGGGAGGCAGGCAGAGACACTCCCCAAGATTACAGCATAACAAGCGACACTAAATTCACCTCAAGAGAATCAGTCACATCTGTTTATCCTTAACCAGACCTCCAAGAGAATTCAAGGTGCCTGAGGTCTTAGCAATGAAACCATTATGATTTAAGGCCAGGGTAGCCTTTAACCTCCTTTAACTTTTATCTCTAATGCTTTATAGATTGCTTAATGTTTCCAGTTTAGTGACAATTATACACCAAAGCAAATACACAAATACAAATACAATTTCTCCCCCTACTCCCTCTGTCTGATATTGATAAAAAAATCTAATAAAAAAAGAACTAGATATTATTTGGGTTGTGCATCGTTCTCAGTTCTCAATGCTAGTGACAAGGCAGTGAAACGTTATTGTGTGTGACTCTGGCATGTGGGCGTGTCTGTTATCCAAACGCTTCAGAAACCAATACAGCACAATAGTTAAAACAAAACAAACCATTTAAAGAAGGTATGACTTGGGTAAACTAAAAATCTGCCAACTGACTTGATACAGGAGATCAACAACAATTCCCTGGCATATAATAAAAGCTCAAACAATAGCTGTTGTGTGAATAGTGCAGAAGTGTTGATTTTAACAGAATGTAGAACTTGAGCTTGCAAAATGCCACAAGCTGAAATTGATCTGGCATAAGGCTTCGGAATTAAAATGTCAAAGTCATGTTTGGATGTGAACTTTCCAAAGCAAGTCTTGGCCACGGAGCAAAAAGCACTCCGATTTCTTGCAACATGACCTTCCTAGTAGATATTTTTTATTCCCTCATCCACAACTTTCCATTTAGAAGAATCCACATTAATGATAACCCATAAAAATGATCTAATTGATTTATGCATAAGCAGCCACAATGGCTTGTAGCGATGAGTGGAATGTCTGCATGGCTCTCAGCACTACCAGGCTGCCACCGAATTGGATCTGCACCAGGGATCCTCAAATACCTGTTGGCCGACTTACAATTTCACATATTCTAGTGGGTATAAACAAACAGTTTCAAGTGAATGAATAAAGAAGATGAATTCGCTGTCAGGGAATGATGTGGTGTCTGGGCGCTGGAGCTGCTTTAGGCAAGATGATAGCAGTGGTTCCTGGCGAAAAAACAGACTTTCCATGAATCTAATATAAACTCCTTAGAGTGCAGTGCCTCAGTCCCATAAGCGATGTACATACTTTTCTGTATACTCTGTACAAATGCTTTTCCCTGTAATTTTATTTTAATCATAAATAAACTCCTTTAATTTGAAATCATGACCAAATGGTTGTGGATGCCTGACAAACACATATGTAGTTTCTTTCTCAGATTGTGTTAAATGTCTTTGCTTGTTGTTTTATTATAATTTAACATTTATGGAATTTGGTAGACGCCCTTATCCAGAGCGACTTACAATTGCCTCATTTGCAGAATTGCTCAAGGGCCCAGGAGTAGGAGTTTGTTGAGGCTGGGATTTGAACTCATGACCTTCTGATCCAAAGACCAATGACTTAACCACTTAGTTGGTTAACCTGATCCAGTATGATAATTACCCTGTCTAAAAAGCAAGGTTCATTAACACATTGTTTCATTTGGGATAAACTGGAAGACCAGATTTATACCAGGATTTCTTTTCCAACGTCAGTGCTAGACCTACAGATTTCTCTGTAACATAAAGGGGTATGCGGTTGTATCTTAACAACTTCAAAACGGAAGAAAGAGAGGCTGGAGAAGGAGTGATTTTTTTTTTATAGCTGTTATATAAGTGAGAACAGGAGCTAACATGTTCTGCAGATGTTCCACAACAACAATAGATGCCATGTGTTATTATTAGATCAATAAAAAATCTATTAATTAGCAAATCACTATGGTAGAAGATAAATAAAACACCATGGTATGACAGTAGTTTCAGAATTCCGATAAAAATTATATTAATAATAATAATGATGAAACTTCACATCAAGCCACGTCTGCCTTTGATCATTTTCATGCAACAGCATGAGCAATCATTTTTTATTCATTACATATTAATCTGCAATCTGCATTGCACCAGATGGTGGATTAGGGGTGTCCTGGCTGTAGGCTTATTTGGAAAACACTGACATTCAACAGAAGGTCCTGTGCATTTTTCATGGGCAGCCTGTTACTGTAAGTCCTCAATCCTCTGTGACGTGTATGTATTTGATTACCTTGCTGCTTTCCTGTTATGTTCCTGGCCTCTCCGAAAGGAGGAAAGAGAATAGAAGAGCTGGGGCAAAAACACTGCAATGTTTAGATTATAAAAACATTTGCTGAATAGACTTGCATACATGTCTAGAATTCTCAGCTTTTGAATAAGAAATGATCAAAATGTTAAATGTTGCTCCTTGGCACTATTTGACCTCTCTGATCTTGCATAGGCTCCACATATCTCAGTAACATTCTATGAAAGAAACTCAGGATGACAATAATATCACTGTAAAGAAAATGGCCATTCTTTTCCAAGTCACTTCAAAGCAACTGCAGACCAGCGCTAACTGACCCCCTGAAGGACAGGAAAGAAAAACAGATCATGAGAAAGAGACAGGATAATGCAACAGGATGTAATGTAACGCAATGTTTAAATCACAATCTGGGATAAAAAAAAAAAAAAAAGACCTGCTCAACTTCAACTTTCTTCACTGGGATTTCAGACACGGACGCCAGTTTGTTATGACTAGTCAGAGAACAAAACAGAGCCAGCTCCTGAAAACCTGTAAAATTACAGACTTTTACAGTTCTATAATTAGTGTTATACTGAAACCAGCTTAAACAAATATTCAGCCAGTCGTGCAGAATGCTGAGTCAGTGAGGTCAGAAAAGAGATGCACAACTCCAGGTCTGGTTTCTCTTTTAGTCATCCAGATGCTGTACAACAAAAAAGGATGTGTGTGTGTGTGTTAATAAGCACTGGAACGAGAAGCTGTCTGGGAAGACTAGACAAACCTTGTTCTTATTAGTGATGAGTTCACTGCTGACATGTTTAAGCTTGAATTACTCTGCCTGAGAGATGCTCTACTGAAAGTACACAGAAGCATCACAAACACCACCAGAAACATTATAGTCACTGCTGGTTTGCTTACAAATATCTAAGTCTCTTAAGTGTTTCTATTAAATAAGCCTGCTATATGCAACCCAGTGTGTTTACATTTACATCTTCAAAGCAAATGTGACTAAAATGTCACCTATCTAGTGCTACAGCTTAAATTAGACATATTGCACTCATTACATATTTTCAAAACAACCACCCACACATGGGGTATAAATAAAAATCTGATTGCTTGCTGAGCTAGGCTCAAATCTCATTCAGTGCTTGCTACTGTTCAGACCTGCAGCACAATGTCAGTTACAAAGTGAATAACAAGAAAAACGTGTTAAACCTACATGTCACTCATCACGATTAATATAAGATTTAAAAACTCCTTCAGTGATTTCTAATGACAAAGCAAATACAACAATGAGCATTTCTGCCCATGTGTACCTAAACAAGGGTTGTTGTTGTTTATTTTTTTTTATCTACAAAAGGACAAGCTTTGGGTGATTAAAAAAAAAAAAAAAAAAGGTACATTTTTATATTTATTTATATTTTTTTAAATATATTTATACATAAATAAAATATACATATATTTATACACACACACACAGCTATGCTATAATACACATTATCTATTGCACCGTTTTAAAAAAATGCATTAATACCTTAAAAGAAGGTATTTCGTAAGAATATTTAGTTCTTATTACAGCTCAGATATAACGAATGTCATCACCCCCAACTTCATGCATGGAATAAATCCAATTACACTGTGACAGACATGAGCTGGCAGGCAATCACAGAAAAGAAAGAGAAAGCAAAGACATGATAGACAGATAATGCATGTTGCAGAATGTTTATCTTTAGCTAAGAAATATTAGTCCGCTAGTGAATAAAAGGAGCTGTTTGTCCATTTCTGGGGGGTTTTTCCATATACAACTACAAATCGCAAGAGTTTCTCATACACAAAATACACAGATTAGCTATTAAAATACATGGAAAGCACAGATCAGGCAATAAAAACACACACATTGGATGTGACCACACGTGATGTATTTCAGAGTTGGTGGTTTATCTCTGCTCAACTTCGAGATGGCAGCATGCTTTAAGATCACTAAGCTGTTTTCCCTGGTATCCCATAACTGTGACAATCACACCAAATATAAAAAATAAAAATAGTTTTAATTCTAATGATGGTTTTGTAATATTCAATAAACATAAGATGATGTATAATTATATCCTCACAGGTTTAAATACCTGGGCTACATCCTTAACTGCATACTGGCATACTAAACAACAACTTATTTCGGCTGCTCCTACTCCACCCTGCCTGCACTCTTTTCTTCACTTCTCTAACACACTCTCCATTACTTTGCACTTTTGGTACCTGAACTCCTCCACTTTCACCACCTCTTCTCCCTGCAACCGCATCACTCCACTGCCCCCCCTCTCATTCACACACATGTACTCTGTCTTACTCCTACTGACTTTCATTCCCCTTCTCTCCAGCATGTACCTCCACCTCTCCAGGCTCTTCTCCACCTGCTCACTACTCTCACCATAAATCACAATATCATCCGCAAACATCATAATCCACAGAGACTCCTGTCTGACCTCGTCCGTCAAACTGTCCATAACCACTGCAAAAAGGAAAGGGCTCAGATCCGTTCCTCGATGCAGTCCAACATTCACCTTGAACCAGTCTGTCGTTCCTACTGCACACTTCACTGCTGTCACATTGTCCTCATACATGTCCTGCACCACCCCGAAAATACTTTTCTGACACACCTGACTTCCTCATACAATACCACAACTCCTCTCTTGGCACCCTGTCGTACGCTTTCTCTACATTCAAAAAACACACAATACAACTCCTTCTGAGCTTCTCTATACTTCTCCATTAACATTCTCAAAGCAAATAATGCGTCTGTGGTGCTCTTCTCGGCATTCAACCATACTGATGCTCACAGATGGTCACCTCTTCTCTCAGCCTGGCTTCCACTACTCTTTCCCATAACTTCATGGTGTGACTGAACAACATTATTCCCCTGTAGTTACTGCAGATCTGAACATCTCCCTTATTCTTAAAGATCAGTACCAGCACACTCCTTCTCCATTCCTCAGGCATCTTCTCACCTTCCAGAATTTTGTTGAACAACCTGGTTAAAAACTCCACTGCCATCTCTCCTAAACATCTCCATGCTTTACCGCTATGTCATCTGGTCCAACTGACTTTCCACTCTTCGCTGGCATACTACATATAGGTGTCATTATAATTTTAGCACACAATTTACAATCCCCTACAAATTATAGACTAAAATGACAAACGTATTCAACTAAAAGTTGGAAAAAATGTTTGTGTAATTCATAGAAATATAGATTTTCTTTGTTTTTGCTAATGCACTGGATGTACCTGTCTCCTTTTTGCTCCCCTTCCCTCCGTCTCGGTTCATTTTGAGCACTGCCTTAAACATACTGGAACCCTGTCAACAAAACACAACAGATTTCAGAATTCACTTCAACAATATCATTTACATAGGACTCATAATAATCTGGACAATAATGCATTACTTTCAAATTAAATCTCATACGATACATTTCCGGGATATTTCCTCCAGACTTTGGAATTCAGGAAGAATGCCCTAATATTTAGATAGGACCGCTGCATGCTGCTTTTTTGTTATGCCGGAAAACAAGCTGTCAGATTCTCAGCATTCCATCATCTAATTGATGCTTTGCGAATGAACTTGAGCTTTGTCATGATAATATTAACATTTCTGCAAAATATGCCTGTTCTTTCTTAGAAAGAGCTCAATAGAGTCATTCATTGGCATATACCCATTATTAAATGTGCATTAAATAAAACTGTCTGACAGGTTGAGCTCCATCTGGGCAATAGGTCTAATCAGGGTCATCGAGGTAAGGAGTGGACTACAGGGTACAATTACATGTATTGAAAAATCCCCACTGGTATAGCATAGTCACATAATTACACAAAAACAAATGACAACAGACTTTTAAATCATTTCTGTCCTTTGATAAAAAGTAATTTTGACTCATTTTGCAAACTTGAGTTTCGATGGAGATGGCAAACGGTGACCTCAGACATGGGCTTATTTCATTCTAACACTCTCAAAACACATCTTTGCGCTCCCCAACTACTTACACCAGCGAAATCCCTGAAACACTGTTGTCATTTAACTAAGCAGGAAACACTTTCTTTCTTTGCACTCACAAACCTTAAATTGAAATTTTACTCTAATTTAAAAGAGTACAAATGGATCAAACACGCAATATCTGGCCACGGGTATGAGGACCCTAACAATCTCTGACCCATACGTGTTTTTTCTTGAAACTATTGTCACAAATTGGGAACAATAATTGTAATTATTTTCTACATAACTAAAATTTCCCTTTACTGGAACTAAAGGGCCTAAAACTCCAGCATGGCTACACCTCTGAGCACAAAGCGAGTTTGCCAAGGTTGGTGTGGAAGAACTAAAGCGGCCTGTACACAGGCCTGAATTCAACCTCACTGACCACTTTTGTGATGAATTAAAACACTAACTGGAAGCAACTGATGTGGTCACTGATGCTGGCGGATGAGAAAAGAAAAAATTTATTAATTAATTAAAAAAACAGCTAAACGTTCCACCACATCCTTCACCATTAGCGATGACTATATTCGTTTTCAAATCTATTTAGTTGTAACTAGACAAATGATAATGTATTAGAATGAGAGCATTAAAATAAACATTGCAACTGGAGATAATGCTCAAATAATGTTGCGGCGCATTAATCAACAGCTTATAAACAATACCACAACACTGTTGAATTCTCTGAGAGTTTCATGAGGCTAGTTCTTATTCTGTACTGTGTAGTCATGAAGCTGTACTGTTGTCCTGTTGTCTTAAAACTTTAAGTGGATGTATTCAACAAAGAAAACTGCAAACACAATACAGGTTGTCTTTCTGAACATTTCAATCAGACTGGCCTGCTTTTTAAAACACCCAGTTTGGTCTTCATTTGCTGTTATAATAACCTCCACTCTTCTGGGTAGATGTTCCACTAGATTTTGGAATGTGTTTGTGGAGATTTTCGCTCACTCAGGCATAAGAGTGTTAGTGATGTCAGGTACTGAGATGTAGTGTGAGGAGACCTGGAGTGCAGTCAGTGTTCCAATTTATCCCAAAGGTGTTCAGTGGGGTTGAGGTCAGAGCTCTATAGCAGGCCACTCAATATCTTCTACACCACACTATGTAAACTATATCTTAACGGAGCTCGCTTTGTGCACAGGAGTATTGTCATGTTAGACCAAGTTTGGGTCTGGTAGGTCTGGTAAATGAAGGGAAAATTTAAGGATATAAAATCCAAAGACATTCTATACAATAGTGTGCCTCTAACTTTGTGGTAACAGTTAGGAGAAGAACCAACAAACAGCTGGAAATTGTGTCCTAATACTTCTCTCCATATTGTGAATGTGGTTCAATGTTTCAAAGTCTTTCATACTTCTATATTTGCATTTGATATAAATTGCACATCAATTCCACAAATAAAAACTGCCACTTTTATGAGATATTTCAGCAATACAAGCATCCATATGCAGTCTTGGTGGCTGGACATATTCACTTGTCGTGAGGTTCAAATCTGCTTGCCAGACCAGTTTCACTAATGCTAGCCTCAGTCATCTTTGCTGACAACTAACAGTTGCTTCCTTCATATGACAGCAGTAGTCCTCTCACCGGTCGGCTAGGCTACATATTTAATTTCTAGACTCACGCTTTCCTTCACGTTGTCACAACTTCATGCTTTTTTAATGTAAAGTGTTGCACATTTGAATGAACTGCACCTTGAGTCACACTTTCATGAATTTCCAATTTTGATTCAAAATCAATTAAACATTGAGCTAAGGTTACACACAAACCAGGGTTTAAGTGCATTGGCAATCTGATAGTCTTTTATCCTCTCCATCAGAACATGGTCAGTTTTAGCCCATTATAATGAACAGGAAATGCCAAGCATTCATACAGTATTGAAGAACTCGTAGCAGTTCCCATGGATAAATCTCCTAAACAAACAAGCAAATGAGTTTGACGGTAAGAGTGCATTTTTTCCTGCTGCAAAAAATAGAACAGAATGGGCAGTCTGATGTGAAACTGATTGTAACCATGAGTCATATTTACTATTCTAAACTCTTCTCACATGCCCATCCTTAGCCAAGTACTTCTAAATACATTTCTTTCATCAGACTGTCGTAGGGTCTTGTTCTGTTCTATTAGGTGACTTTCAGATCACAATTACATACAAGAACATCAGAAGCATAACGTGATCATGGCAACGTTGGATGAAGGTAATGCAGGATGAGCTTAACATGGGTCAGAGATCCTAAATCTATTATGCTATGCGTTGCATAACATTGGTTACAGAATGTAAGCACATGAACGGTTTGTGTGCATTTTTTAAGACAAAATGGCCAGTTTCTTAAAGTTCATGTGTGTTTGGAAATGAACTACAGATTGTTTAAAACCATGAAGCATTCAGTCCATCCATTCTCTCAAAAAGAGGAAAGAAATGGACTGGGAGAAGAGTGTACATTCCATACCAGAGCAAAGTAAATAAAGACATAAGGTGAACAGACTCAGAGATTGAGCTACAGTGTGTCGAGAGTTGTTCATCCCTATTTAACTATAACTGCTACCATACGTGTCCTTGAACGTTATGAAAAAAGAAAAAAAAGAAAGAAAGAAAATACATGTCTATTCATGTCAACAAAGATGGTGTACAGAGACCGGGGACTAAAGAAAAAAAAATTGTGGAAAAAGTGAAAAGAAAAAGAAAACAGACCTTCAACGAAAAGCAAAGTGAATCTTAAAGTGCAACAGAGGGAGTTTATCCACGTGTGTGCTGAGAAGAAAGCTTCTACTGCCATTTGTGCTGTGTGTATTAACTTAAAGAGCATCTCTGGGAATGCTATGTCTGTGAAAATGTCTTTTTATTTCTTCAGCAGCAGCATGGTACAGAGACACAGCACCATCATACCCAGACAGAAGGGGTAGATCAGAAAAACAAAGAAGTAAGCACAGGCACAATGTATCACATGCGGCCAATAGATAGGCAGATAGATCGCAAAATTCTAGTGTAACAATTGTCTTTTGTGCTGAAAAATATCTTGTCATATATAGAGATGTGTATAAACACGTCTGTGCATGTCTAATGATGCAGTCACCTGCTGATCCATAAGGTTAACAGCTCAGTTTAAAATGTGAAAACTCATACGTAAAGCATCTAAAAGCAGGGAAGTTGAGATTACGCGGATGTCGCAAAGTGTAGCAGATAGCCTCTATTTGTGTGTGTGTGTGTGTGTGTGTGTGTGTGTGTGTGTGTGTGTTCGTTCAGAGAGAACAATAGGAATTTAGCATTCCTTATTTGCCCTCACCCTCGCCTAACCACTGCTTCTTTTCATCAGACCTATTCTACGTGAATGATTCTTCAGGATGGGGAGAAGTTGTCAAGACAACCGCAAAACCAAACAAAGATCTGTGAGCCTTTTCTGCGCTCAAATCAGAACATGTTCAAACTCTGGGAGTAAAAGATAAAACCCAGTCTTTGATTAATTAATTTCAAATATTTGCCAAATAAATAAGGGCAAGTATTCAATTAGAAATGTCATTCTGAATAATAGGTGGATGCGAGAGAGCATGAATTCTTTACTTTCGAAAACGGGAAATGAGCAAGCAGAAAACAATGGACTGCTAAGAGTGCGCTTCACAGTTTCCACTAAAATTAAACAGAAGCTGGTAAAAGTCACATTAAATAACACAAGTAGAGATAAAATGTGATCTTGGGGACTTTGGCAGACTTTGTTTGTTTGGGTAGATAAGCATTTTAAAAACTGCTAACCTCAAATCACTACTGTACAACAACAGTGAGCGGAAAAGCATCTCAGAATGCATAAAATGCCAAACCTACAAAATGATAGACTACAACAAAAGTATGAAGTCTATCTCTATATAGGCAAAAACAATTATCCTTTTCCATATTAATTCTCTGTTGTTATAATAACCTCCACCCTTCTGGGAAGTGGTTCCACTAGATTATGTAGTGTGCTTGTGGAGATTAGTGCTCATTCAGTCACAAGGGTGTTAGTAAGGCCAGGTACTGACAGGGACACTGGCATGCTGGAACAGGTCTCCAAGTTCAAGTAAAGGAAGACTGAAATACTACCACATCCACAGACATCCTACACTACTGAGTGCCTCCAGGTGTGTGGTAACAGTCTGAGAAAGAACCACATATGGTGTATATTAGGATATCAGAATATATAACAGTGCTTCTACTGAGCTCTACATCCTGTAAAACTGGCTTCAAATTCTACTGACACCAACCACGGATACATTTACAGGCCAGTTTTTTTGTGTAAATGTGAAAACAGATCTGCCTGTTTATTGACCAGGTGATGACGTCACAAAGAATTTTTAAATCGTGAACAAGGCTACGTTTCATGAAGTTGTAATCTAACGGAGTCCCATATGTCTGAACGTCATCATTTTAAGTCAAACCTATTTCACATCCACTATGAGCTTGGCTGAAGTTCTTGGGTGCCAATTCTCTCTACATTTATGTGTATGTTGACATGAGTCATTGACTATTGCCATAGAAACAAACTCCACACGCTGACTCGCTTTCATAGGCATTCAGAACGAAGGTCAAACTGTCATGTAAGCTGAAGTACAAAATAATTTGTTTAAAATGTTAGTGCAATTTTAGAACTAATTAAAGCTATCAAACAAGAAATGAAAATCATATGCTTCATTTTTTTTTTTTGTTAAATACATTAAAAATTGCAAGATACGAGATTAATGAGTGTTTATTTTGGACCAACTTTGCTAAGTAAAAAAAAATAATTTAAAATAATTTTGTTAAATAAATGTGTACTCATTTTTAAGGATAACATTCAAATACATTTTTTAAAAAAATTGTATACACTACATGGACAAAAGTATTGGGACACCTGACTTTTCCAGTCATCTGTAGCTCCTTCTCAAACTGTTACCACAAAAATGGAGGCACACAATTATAAGTAAGCAATTATAAGTATATGTCTTTGGATGAGTTACACTCACTTCACTTGAACTAGAAGACTCAAACCTGTTCCAGCATGACAAAGCCCCTCTGTTCACAACTGCAATTGAGTGAAATGTGAAATACAATGTACAAAAAGCACATAGGACACATTTAGGTGTCCAAAAACTTGTTCGAACAGTTTATTTCAAACTTATATATGCTAATCATCAATGTTAACAGTATCTAGATGAATTATTGGACTGGCATATGTGATTAATGCTACCTTTTCAAATATTCTGCTATTTAAAATGACAAAAACATGTGGCCAGTGTTTTGTTTTTAACTCTGAGAAAGAGATCTAAACAACACCCTTTGACTCATTTTAGAACTGACCCATCACCATGACATCATTATGTTCCCTGAAGGGATGAGAGATTAGTCTCACGAAAGTGTGTTTTACACTCAGGTGGGTTTTAGTACATTGCTGAGTTGTCTGTGGTGTGTAAATAGCCTACATTTAGCTGGGAAGGAAAACGTATTCAGAAAGCATTGGTCTGGATCTAAGCAATCTCATGTGTTTTTAAGTGATGCTCATTCTATGTCCTCAGCACAGGCTTTGTCCTCACTGCAACCCACAGTGCTCATGTCTAATTTAATTTCCAAATCTGACCAATTTTTTGGAGGGGGGGGGGGGTGTTGTTGTTTTTTTTAACATTATCTTTTTCAACATAGATGATATTCAACACCCATCTGAAAACATTGCCCTCCTAAGCATTAGTCTATGATTAAACCCTGGGTTTATATTGGGCAGATACATTTTGCATGTCATAAAAGGAGTCTTTGGTTGTGATTCACTGGCATTAATCTTCTATTAAAGGATTTCAAAAGGATTTTTCAAAATGAAAGAATGGCAGCTGTGTGACTGCAATGATACTCATCTAAAAGCCACTAATAAAGCTTGCAAGTGACAACAGAAAAGATTTCATTCTCTCATCAGGAGATCTGAACTTCATTCTCTACAATGTTACGTCCATCTGTGGCTTAAAGCCAAGTGAGTAAAACGGGCTGTGCACTCTGGGTGGTAAAGATGGCATACTGCGACTCTTAACAGCAACACATACTAGTCATGGGTGTCTTTAAAAATCATGCATGGGGAAGAGGACAAAAGGCGCTCTCACTCTGTATGTTATTCCTTAGAGCAGCAATTAAAAAGGGGACATGCTTGTCTGGCCTCATGTGTCTCGAAGAAAGTTCTTATTAGTCTTCACTCTTCCTGACTGGTAGCTGTGGCATGAAGAGAGTTGACTGGACTGGTTGGAACTGGCAGAACAATCAAAATTGTGGGCAGGAAGTTGGAAAACAGGACGGAAACCAAGTCCTAAAGAGGACAGCACCAGGTTACACAAAAATCAAGGGCCATGTTTATGCTTGAACAATAATCTTTTACAGTTAATATAATGGTACAATATCAGCATGTCTAATAAAGAAAAACAATTACAACCTGCCCCAAATTCCTCTTCATCTTACATCTCCTCTATAGACACAACACTGCTACTGTTACACCGACAGATTGTTTCTGTTGATCCAATATGCCAAGTCCACACTGCATGGTTAAAAATGTAAGCAGAACATAATAATGTTGTTTAATCCCTGGTGATTAATGTATCGTCTTTTTTAATGTTCATGGAGAACATAGTGCACAGTCTGTCAGAGGATCATCTTGTGCACAGTAACAATTAATAATCTGCTGCATTTACAGTACAAAGCAAGTGCTAGTAAAATCTATATTAAAGGAGTCCCTGAAACGCTAAAACACAGATTCAGAGATTCGGCCATCAGAAGGCTGTGTTGTTTTTTGTTTTGCAATAATCACCAATGAGAAAGATTTGAATTACAAAACGGAAAAAAAAAATTAACTAAACTATAATTTATAAAATGCCTTGTTTCTGGGAGAGTTTTTTATCAAGACAAAGTCAAACATAATGTATAACAAGGAGTAATAGAAACAGTTCTGTTGAAAGGCGTGGCATTTTTGTTACATCAGTAAGGTAGCAAGTCTGTGTTGAGACACGTTTTCTTGTGATTTACTGCTAGATCCAAGGCTGTGGAAACAGGGTCAACTTGACATGACAGTAGAGTCAAAATCAAACATATAATGAGTAGCGGGCGACATGAAGACTCACTTTTGCCTGCTACAACTATTACAAAAGTTTACAATCTATTACCTTACAATGCTGAGATCAGCTTCCACATCTGTGTAAAGGAGAACAATATCTCTGCCAATCAGGGCAATGAGAAAGTGTTAAAAAAAAAAAAATCATAAACTGTCCTGCATTGTACTTGAAACGGGTGTGGCAGAGTGAATGCACTGGTAGAGATTGAAAAAAAGAGGGGGAAAAAAGGATTTTTAAGGATGTGAATGCTTGCCGGAGTAGAAGAGGCAATACTGCACCTGTCTGTCAAAAAATGGTACCTTAAAAATTTGTTCTCCATGTGGCATTTTAGCATTAAGAAAAGAAAAAAAAAAAATAAACATATTAACAAAAACAAACACAGCTCAGGCTTGGCCCACCAACAGACAAATTAACTACTAAATATGGAGAACGTTAAGAAGACTAGGCTTCAAACACAGCTTCCTGATCACTGTTAAACATTAACCATCCAAGCAGAAAGCTCTCACTTATGATCCTGTACACTCCATTACTCTGTTCAGTACTTTCATTTCGCCTCAAGTCAAGTGGCTTTTATTGTCATTTCTACTGTACACTGTGGTACACAGTAAAAACGAGACAACGTTCCTCCAGAACCCTGGTGCTACACTAAACAACATAGAACTACAACACACAACATAAAGTGCATCAAGTGCAAACTGACAACACAAGACAGTGTAGGACAATACACATAACACAAGATAGCACCGACCAGTAAACCTACTGTATACTCTGTATATACAGTACTGTGCAAAGAGGACTATAAAGACTATAACCAGGAGTATATGTAAACAAACACAATGCAGTGCAGAGGTCGAGAGGTGCAAAAAAAAACAAAACAGCATGTAAACGGTATAAGTATAATTAAGTATAAATAATAAATAAATGGTGTTGGAATGGATTGAGATGAGTAATGAGTGTGTGCTTGAGTTCAGGTTGACGAATGAGTAGGGTTTAGACAGAATGATCCAACTTTTCTGATTTGTGCTTTTTCTGAGGACACGCAGTGAAAAGCAATGAACTCGATGTGCTGAACCAAACCCTGCTATAGACAGGCAGTAGATAACCCTACATGGGAAAAGGCTGATGGGTCAAGATCTGCAAATAACACCGTGTGAATGATCAATTCGAGTGACCTTTCAAAATGAACACAAACATTCAGGTCTGGACCCTGACTGGTATCAATAACGATCTAATGCAATCCATTATAAACGTTAGGAGAATGACTTTTGGAATTTGAGCTATCAGGTCCGATCTAGAGTTTCATAAATCATCCATGATCGTCCATTACTATCCATTACAATCTAAAAAGAAATTCCTTGCCCACACACACACACAGACACAAAACCAATCGACTGAATGTTATTACACAATGCAAATAGTTTACACATCATTTGAGTCACATATCCAGACCCAACTACAGCGTTTAGGGGTGATAAATGTTGCGGCACTGCGTTCTGCATGCACCCTTACATTATCACCAAACCTCACAAAGCATGTCTTTAGAGAGCAGCACACTCACCGGTTCAAGCCACAGGCTGTGTTATTAATCGTGCTGTTCACTACAGGCCACCAGAGTCACCAAGACAACCACGGTGTCATAAAAATGTCCACCTTGTGATCTATGAGTCCATTGACAAACGTAAACCCTGTTTTATTAGTGCTGGTGAATGAGCCAAAGAACTCAGCCATTAAGTTTCATTCATATGGCCGTTTGGGCCGCTTTAGACAAAGTGGCTCTTCTTGGAATGAGTATTGGTGCACTATTTGTTTTGACCTCATTTTCATACAGGGATAGTAAAAGTATGTCAATAATCGCAAAAGTCATCTAAACAAAAAATATCAAACAGGATGAAGATATCAGCTCTAAACTCATGTCAATTAAGTAATGCAATGATCTCAAAACATTTCAAATGGTAGTACTGTCATTCTCAACGAATTATCACTCAACCATGAAGGCCGTCTTATCTGAGTTAAAAACGGACTCGTCTGCCACACAATACACATACTGTAGGGGCCGTAACTGTCAGGTCAGTGCCCCTGTTCTCTTGCTTCAAAATCAACAGTATGTGCTCAATGCCAGCACCTGTTATTTGACAACTGGCCATGGGAACCATTTAAGTTAAAGAAAATAGTTCAGACTCAATGACTCTATGGGACAAGACCACATTTTTAGTATTGAACACAAAGATTTCAATGCCCATCATTATCTAGTGTCCTCATATGTATAACGTGATGGAAATCATTTTCAAAACAAAAAAAATGTACCAGGTGCAGTAATAGTGCCACTACTAATCAAACTCAACCACACATATAACCCAAAACACCACGTTCATGTGACTAGGGATGTGTGATAAATAAGAAATAAATCTTTATATTAGCAGTGTGATGGGAGTTATTTGTAACACAGCAGGTTACAAAGCAGTTCTGACAATTACACACATTTCGTGTGTGTGTGTGTGTGTGTGTGTGTGTGTGTGTGTGTGTGTGTGTGTGTGTGTACACTGTCCTTTAATTTGATTCATTAAATCATCAATGCTATCAAAACAATTACACTACTCAGTATCTAAAAGCCTTCATATGAAGGGAAAATTAGCATACCAGAGTGTCTTTCAAAATTTTTCATCACAATAAATGTGACCTCAATTTCAAGGATGAGTCTTGCAGATATTTAAATCGGATTTTTTTCAATTCGAAAAAAAAGCCTTTTTCAGACAAGCCTTAATTAGTAAGTTGTTGATAAATGTCTTTGGGTGGGGATAACAGCATAAAAAAAATTGTCCTTTCACTTGAACCAGGGGACCCAAACCTGCTCCAGCATGACAGTGGCTCACAAAGCAAGAAAATCAAGTGCACAAAGCGAGCTCCATGAAAATATGGTTTATATGGTTGGAGAAGATCCTGAGCGGTCTCCTATAGAGCTCTGACCTCAACCCTATTGAACACCTTCTGGATGAATTGAAACGCGGACTGCACCCCAGACCTCCTCACCCTACATCAGTACCTGACTTTACAAACACTCTTGTGGCTGAATGAACACAAATGTCAACAATCACACTTCAAAATCTAGTGGAACATCTACCCAGTAAAATGAAGGTTGTTATATCAGCAAATGCGGACTACGTATACGTATGCATTTTATTTCCCAGAGAGCCTTTAGGAATGCCTTTGAGACAAGAGGAACACATATTACACTTATCCTTATGATTAGATTGGGAACTTGTCACAAGGTTGTGAAGAACAGGAAACATAACAAGCACTTCACACATGACAGTGTTGCTAAATGGGGAGCCAAAGAAATGCAAAACATGTTATCTCATAAATTCGGTTAATTCCCCCCCCAAAATAACTTGCGCAAAATAAACTGGAAAATGATCTGATTAATACAAACATTTATTTTAAGATCCAGACAGTTGTGGACAGAGAAGAAGGAAGCAGCCAAACCTCTGAAGACAAACTGTAAATCAGGTCCATTCAGTAATGAGAAGTTGCATTAAACAGTGAAGAGGAGTGCCTTAGGTCATCCAGTGCACGCACACACACACACACACACACACACACGCACACGCACACACACGCACGCGCGCACACACACACACACACACACACACACACCTAATAACTTAGATCCCTGTGGAACAGACACAATTGGCTGGTGAGTATTAAAACTACCAAAGCTCCTATAAAACCAGTCAATATGATCTCATCCTGACCACATGTAAACTACACACATCTCCACTTCATACTTATAAAGCAGGATTTTCACTTTTTCATATTAAATCCACAGTTTCTGCTTCCAGCTGGATTTGTAAAGTCCCAGGAATATCCTTTCTCTACTAGAAGAAATAAGAGCCACATGTCTTAACTAACATTTACACCCTTTAATTCTTGACCAAGTTTACATTCACCTCTTAAATAAACATCTACCATGGTCACAGGAGGTCAGACCACAGCACTGAGTATCCAGGGACGCCTCTGGAATAAACCTCAGATTTTCGCAGGGGGGAAATGCATGAGATCTAAAATCTTTTCACTCCAATCTATTCTGCTTTTTAATCTTGTTTAGAAAGTGACCTTTAAGGTGTCCACTGGCGGCATACAAATGAACTTTAACCTGTCAAACTGGTTTGGCTCTCTGGCTTATAAGTTAACAGCATAAAGTTTCGCCTGAAACCTTTAAGAACTGCACATCATGACTACTTAAAAAACAAACTGTCCACCTCGAGCACACACTTCCTTCCCTGTTAGGAGACAAGTCCCGGCACATTCCTGTTGTCCCAACTAAGTTAGCAAGCTAGTTCCATTTTCACATCAGAAACTGAACTCCTGCGTTAGCAGCGCGTTTTATCCTCTAATTATCCCTGAAGTCCAATAACTCACCCAACTCGTTAATAAATACAGTCTACACGTGTATACAAAATATTTCATAAATACCTGTCGTGTGTCATGAATTATCCTTCAGAGAAAAAGTTTCTCAGGCACCGCGTTACCTCTCCGGTAGAACTCTCAAGGGCTGAGAGTCAATCCCTGTGAGTCGACTCTCCCAACTCAAGCGCTGGAGTCACAGCAAATGAGTTGGAGTCGACTCCGCAATGTGACTCAGTTATAAACTGGGGTATGAAACATAAAAAATAATGATGCATAAAATTCCCATCACTCGCGCTATTATATATATATATATATATATATATATATATATATATATATATATATATATATATATAGTGATTATTATTTGAGTTATTAAACGTTTGCTTTGATTACTGAAACATTTGTTTAAATTTACTTAAATAAAATCGTAAAAAAAAAAAACATTTCCTGAACATCCCGAGTCTATAGGAGAACCTAACAAACGAGTACTTTTTACAAGGAACAAGGAACATTTTGGTAAATGTTCCTTGTAACCTTGTAATGGTGTTTTTAAAGTTCCTAAACTAAACTAAAACTAAGATTTGTATTTGTATGGATATTGAGTAATATGTGTATTTAATGTCTATGTATTACTTTATCATTTTATTTGCCTAGTTTTTATAGGTTTTTATATTTTTAGAGCACCACCACGTCATGACAAATTACTTATACAATACATGCAACCCATGATACTTAGCAATAAAGGTGATTCTGATTATAATTTCTAGTAATTAATAAAATTAGTAGTACAAAATATACAAAAATACTCTCTTAAATGTGGTTTGCATGACAATAAAAGCCTATTAGACTTAATAGACGGTAGTTAATACGCCAAAATCCGTTTTCTCTTTTCCCTACTAACTCTTCATGGTATATTGTATTATGTAGTTAATACATTTTGGAGCGTCGCATTTCATTTATTTACCTGGGTTTCATTGTTTAAAATGAGAAAATGACCTGAATTAATTCAAATCTTTGAATCGATTCCTAACACATTGACTAAGTGTGAGAGTCGATTCCAACTTTTCTTTGGAATAAAACAGCCCCTTAAATCCTTCAGGGAAACGCGCGTGTGGCTCCTCCCACTCCGAGACAACTGCGTGACGTCACTGTGAAGGCCACTGCTTTTTTCAAATTAAAATGAATTCTCATTCAGCATGTGTTAATAAGAGAAGTAATGATAGATAGATAGATAGATAGATAGATAGATAGATAGATAGATAGATAGATAGATAGATAGATAGATAGATAGATAGATAGATAGATAGATAGATAGATAGATAGATAGATAGATAGATAGATAGATAGATAGATGCAAAGGCTATATTCAGTGTTTTCTCTGTGATATACAGAAAAAACGAAGTCAAGAACTGCACACTATAAAGTCTTGATTTTGTGAAAGTAACTGAGGTACTTGGCTTTGTCACCTTAAAACAAGGCATATGTACAGGGAATTTTCAGAACATGTTAATGAGGTCATGAGTGGAGGTAGTGAGTGCATGAGGCCTTTAATGTAGTTTGACCTTTGCAGTTATAGAGTGATCTCAGTGCTGAGCGCTGGGCCCCTGCAGAGGGACTATGACTGATGTGGTGTGCTTAATGACAGACTTCAATTCTGAACCAGAGGTTAACAGCAGATGTCCTGCACATGTCTGCAATAAGAAGATGTAGTAAGAACAAATCAAAGTGAAGCTGAACATGTTTTAATTGGGAGTGTGTGTGTGTATGAGTGTGTAACTGAGTGAGTCAGTGAGTGTGTGTGTGTGAGTGTGAGAGAGAGAGAGAGAGAGAGAGAGAGAGAGAGAGAGAGAGAGAGAGAGAGAGAGAAAAACGCAATGTTTATGAATACAGTGGACACAGACAACTTCCAGACTGAATGCATTAAATACAACCACATTCAAAACGATTTCTTTACAAAATGATCCAGTTTTAACTCTCTTTTAGTCCCCAGCAAACTTCCTCATTTACTGGGCGAGCACAGAGAAAGCTACATACTACACACACCTGCCACCAGGTGAGAACAGAGAACTCGTATATGCAACACACACACACACACACACACACACACACACACACACACACACACACACACACACACAAATTATGTATCTTATTTTTGTTATATCTTTGTTTTAATACAATTTTCTTATCATTTAAACTACTTTTTTATTTATACAGTTTTTACACTGAATTATGTTTTATTGTTTTAATTTTCACTTTATATATGTAGTTAGTTCTATAGCTCTGTCATGCGAATAAAGCAATCTTTGAAACTTGAATCCTGAATCTTGAGCGAGAAAAAGAACGGGCATATTAGTAATATCAACACTGCCACCATTAGGATAAAAACGTTCATTACAGCTACAATCAATTACATTTTACACACATTTTACTCACATTTTACTCACATGCTTTCAGAGTATTTTTTATGAGTTTCTCAAGCTTCGGTACAATTTATACTTTTAGTATATATCTCTTAACCAAAAACAGACACAACCGACACTTTTACAAGAATATTTTAAAGCATGAGTATCTTTACTTCCTCTCTCTCTCTCTCTCTCTCTCTCTCTCTCTCTCTCTCTCTCTCTCTCTCTCTCTATATATATATATATATATATATATATATATATATACAGTAGAAGTAAAGATACTCATGCTTTAAAATATTCTTGTAAAAGTTGAAGTACTGACTATACTTTTAAGTTAAAGTAAAGAAGTGTGGGCTCTGACTTGTACTTAAGTAAAAGGTAGCTATTACTACTATCTGTTTTAGTGTCACGCTGGTAACTGGACCTCACGTCATATTAATATTAGAGCTATCAATAGATTAAAATATTTAATTGCGATTATCACATGATTGTCACCAGTTAACTCATGATTAATCGCAAATTTCTATCTATTCTAAGTGACCTTAAATTAATACTTTTCACGTTTTTAATACTCTAATCAACATGAGCCAAATATGGATGCTTTAATCGATTGTATGCTTATTTTCAGTGAAACTGTAATCAACATAAAACATGAAAACAAATTATTCTTGTAAATGTTTTAAAGTAATTACTATGAAATTATGTAAATCATTAACTTGATATGTAAATCAGGACACCAAATGGAAACTTTGCTAGGTTTCCACACGGACGGTTAATAAGGTGATACCGCAAAAACTTTCTTTCATACAGATGAAATCAGAGAATATTTGTTTTGTGAATTAGTTTAATTAAAAAGATATTTCAAGCTTTCTATTCATAGAAAGCTTCTATTTCGAAAGATAGATAGTATGTGAGGAAAGTAATCACTGAGTTTCAGGTTGTTTTATTTATGTTAAGTTAAAGGGGTAATGATTTTGCTAAAAGGATGGAAATGGCAGTGATGAACACTTATTTTAAGAAGAAGGAGGATTATAGGGTGACGTATAAGAGTGGAGGAAGGTGCACACAGGTGGACTATGTTCTATGTAGGAGATGCAACCTGAAGAAGATTGGAGACTGTAAGGTGTTGGCAGGGGACAGTGTAGCTAGACAACATCGGATGGTGGTCTTTAGGATGGCTTTGGAGGGGAAGAAGAAGAGGAGGAGAGTGAAGACTAAAAGAAGAATAAGATGGTGGAAACTGAAGGAGGAAGACTGTAGTGCGAGGTTCAGAGAAGAGGTCAGACTAAGGAGAGTGTGTTAAGAAGATGGAGGGAGTATTTTGAGCAGCTGTTGAATGAGGAAAATAAGAAAGAGAGAAGGTTGGATGGTGTGGAGATGGTGAAGCAGGAAGTGTATAGGATTAGTAAGGAGCAAGTGAGAGCAGAGATTAAGAGGATGAAGAGTGGAAAGTCAGTTGGACCACATGACATACCGGTAGATGCATAGAGATGTTTAGGAGAGATGGCAGTGGAGTTTTTAACAAGATTGTTCAACAAGATTCTGGAAGGTGAGAGGATGCCTGAGGAATGGAAAAGGAGTGTGCTGGTACCGATCTTTAAGAATAAGGGAGATGTGCAGACCTGCATTAACTACAGGGGAATTAAGTTGATCAGTCACACCATGAAGTTATGCGAAAGAGTAGTGGCTAGGAGTAGGGAGCAGGTTGAGAAGAGCCTGGAGAGGTGGAGGTATGCGCTGGATAGAAGGGGAATGAAAGTCAGTATGAGTAAGACAGAGTACATGTGTGTGAATGAGAGGGAGGGCAGTGGAGTGGTGCAGTTGCAGGGAGAAGAGGTGAAGGTGGAGGAGTTCAGGTGTTCAGAGTCAACAGTGCAAAGTAATGGAGAGTGTGTTAGAGAAGTGGAGAAAAGAGTGCAGGCAGGGTGGAGTGGGTGAAGAAGAGTGACAGGAGTGATTTGTGAAAGAAGAGTATTTGCAAGAGTGAAAGGGAAGTTTATAGGAGTGTGGTGAGACCTGCGATGTTGTATGGATTAGAGACAGTGGCATTGAGTAAAAGACAGGAGGTGGAGCTGGAGGTAGCAGAGCTGAAGATGTTAAGGTATTTGTTGGGAGTGACGACGATGGACAGGATTAGAAATGAGAAATTATAAGAGGGACAGCGCATGTAGGACGTTTTGGAGACAAGGTGAGGGAGGTGAGATTGAGATGGTTTGGACATGTGCAGAGGAGGGGCATGGGGTATATCGGTAGGAGAATGCTAAAAATGGAGCCACCAGGGAGGAGGAAAAGAGGAAGACCAAGGAGGAGGTTTATGGATGTGGTAAGGGAAAACATGCAGGTAGTTGGGTTGAAAGAGGCAGTGGTAGAGGACAGGGGGGTATGGAGACGGATGATCTGGTGTGGCGACTTCTAATGGGAGAAGCCGAAAGAAGAAGTAGAAGAAGAAGAAGAGTATACAAATAAAAGTAGCACTTTTACAGATTTATTTTAATGTATTGTTCTCAGAGTTCAGACTAATTTAAGTTCGTTTCGGAGTTAAGAGGAAACGGACTTAAATTACTCTGAACTCTGAGAACAATCTTTGAGAAGCACATAGTGAGTATTACAGGAGTTTCAGTGTAAGATATACCGCATTCATGCACACTACTTCTATATGTCATTTTGTGCAATTCATTCTATAAATAATAAGTGCTAGACAGATATAATTAGTACACAACATACAACCAGCTCCCGTCAATAAACTAGTTTTTTTATTCCCTGTCATGGCAAAGTATCTCCTGTAGGTGGCAGCAGTGTGTCGGTTCGTTGTTTCTGCTGTATACAGCCTAGTACCAGCATCTACATACATCACTTACAGTGTATTGTAGAAAAATAAATAAAGCTTTTACAGTAATGACAATTTCTGAAGGTTATTTTATTAGATTTTGTAAAACATTAGATGTGTTATAGACAAAAAATATCAAATATCATGTATCATATGTAATTTAAATTCATTTAATGTTATATATTTTTAACTAAATCTTTGACAATAAAATAATTATTCATATAACATTTATTATTAGAACAAAAAAAAATATATATTTTACGTTTTCCAATTGTGTCTTCCTAGTACGGAACATGACGTCACTTCCTGGTTGAATTCCGGGCGCGTCTTTTTGAACTCGGAAGCGGTCATATCGACTCGCCTTTATACAGGCAGGAAATTTGACATTTTTCACATCTTTGTGATGGATTTAAAACTGTATCTACCGTGTGTGTAGTTATATAAGCTGTACTGTCATTAGTTAAAACTATTCGAGCTATAATGTGTAATCTGGGAGCTCTAGCTAATCTAGCTTTGCCGTTAGGAGTTTATTTTTGCAGGCCAGTCCCACTCTTCGCTCTGATTGGCTGGTAGTGTCACCTGCGCGTTCTGATTGGCTAAGGATTCACGCTGAAACTAAACATTCGTCGTGTTGTTCGCTTGTATGATCAACAAACCAATCCCAGCACAGGGGGCGGGGCTTGTCGGAATTTGAGTCTGAAGGAAAAGTCGATTTATGAGAGCTGAAGAAAGCTTGTAGCTGATATAGCCGTTGTATTTCTCTCCGCTCAGGGTGGAAATGGCTTCGATCAAAGATCTTGACGTCGGGGAAAAGTTCAGCAGCAAGCTGGAGGAGATCAGGATTAAACTGCTCTCCCAGGCGATGGGTGAAGTGCTGAACGAGGCTACAGTGGAGTTCTGCCAAGCGCATAAACAGTACATGAAGTCTGTCCTGGGTGAGAAAACTCTTAACATTCACACATAAACATGTACGCATACCTACAAACACCTGGTGGTGGTGTAGTCTGTCATGCTGCAGGGGCGTGTGTGCTCTGATTCCTCTTCACTACAAATCAATACAGTCTGATCACATTTCATTCTTTCCTTATCATTTCTATGATCATGTGACGAGAGTGGTCTCTCCTCAGAACAGGACAGATCCTGTCTTCATCCACAGGACACTGAATGCTATGACTTTCACAGTCAGTAGATCTTAGCCCAAGTAAATGGCTCTTGGATGTTTGGAGGGTGTTGTGAGATGATCGAGAGTGATCCTATGGTCAAAACACTAATAGAAGAAATAAGAGTTTTCAAGAAACTCTAGGGGGAAAAAAACGTTTTCTAGAGTTTTTAGTAGTTTTCTTTTAGAGACTAATAAACATTAAAGCTCCACTGGGGGCTTTTGTTGGCTTTACTAAAACACACACATGGCTTGGTGGCTTTTTTTTTTTTTTTTTTTATCAAATTAGATCAAATAAATGAAAAAAAAATTTAAAGATCATGATAAACAACTATTGTATTTTTTGTTATTTACAACTAAGCATGTATAATGACCTCTTTAAATACAATATACATAATGTTTTTCTGCATTTGGCTGCTCTCCTTAGGGGTCGCCACAGCTGATCATCTATTTCCATATCACTCCGTCTTCTTCATCCACGTCTCTTCCTTCACCACATCTATAAACCTCCTCCTTGGCGCTTCATCCATAAAATTCTTCTACCGATATACCCCATGTCCCTCCTTTGCCTCCGTCACCTTGTCTCAAAAACGTCCTACCTGTGCAGTCCTTTTAAAAACTCACTTTAAATCGTTCATTCTCGTCATTCCCAGTTTAAATCGCATCATCTTCAGCTCTGCCACCTCCAGCTTCACGTCCTGTCTTTTAGTCAGTGCAATTGTCTCTAAACAATACAAAACACAGTGGTGTTCTTGGAGCCCTAATTACTACAGAGGCATTTAAGAGGCTTCAGTAATCAGACACTGTTCCTTCTGTTTTCGAGATAAACAAAGGAACAGAAAATCCTAACTTTTAATATACTATTAAATTCTGTTCTACAGAATGTATTTGCATACAGAAAAAATAAACTCGCATTAAATGTTGTATTCAGTTAAATAGGATACGTTGTTAGCATCAGTACAAAGATGGTGAACAGGCAGCACATGGTGTGTATTACAGGGGTTTCAGAGTAAGATGTACTGCATTCATGCACACACAATTGAATCATTATATCAATTTATATATGTTTGGTTTAAAAGAGGCAGATGTAGAGGACAGAGTATTATGGTGACGGATGATCCGCTGTGGCGTCCCCTAATGGGAGCAGCCGAAAGAAGAAGAAGAAGAAGAATATCAATATATAAATGCGAAGTTCTAGACAGATGACATAGTACACGACATAGAACGCACGTCATTGTCATCTCCTGTAGGTACATACAACCATACAACCAGTCTCTCGGACATTATTCCCAGGTTTAGAGGTGATATGAGAAAATCATCTTCCATTAGCTGAAGTGCCATCAGGTTTGTGTGACACCTCAAAACCATTTAAAGCTCTAAACCAGGTGTGTCTGATCTTTTCCCTGAAAGGCCGGTATGGGTGCAGGTTTTCATTCCAAGGGCCACACCTTTGAAAATGAAGATCTAGGGTGGAAGGTGGATTCTGGTGTGGCTTAGTAGAAATGAAAACCTTCACCTACACTGGCCCTTTGTGGAAAAGATTGGACACCCCTGCCTGAAACTTTTCGAGCAGGATTTAGTAAGCAGTGCAGGATGTAATAAGCAGTAATTGTAGCTTTAATAAGTCTGGATAATGTGCTCGAACCTTCTTTTCAATGTAATAATGCAAGCTAGCTGAAGCATCCATAATGAGACACCTGGACTTTCAGCCACACTGCAACACTGGAACTGTACAAACCCTGAGGTTATAGTGACAGTTAATCACATGAATCTTATTCTACAGATACCTGTGCAAAAAAATGCCGGGAAGATGAGACCATGTTTGAGACCATACACGCTTATACAGAAGGTATGTTCTCTTTTCAGTGTTTGTGTTTTAATATGGAATCTTTTTTAAGAGAAATGAATGAAACAGAGGAAACGTCATTTTACGTTTTAAGAGCTAAAACGTCAGAAGTCCATCATGAAGGAGCGAAACGGAGAGCGGCCAGAAATCGTCGGGTCGATCGAGGACAAAGAAAGCCATAAAGAACTCCTAATAGAGAAGATTGAGAAGCTGAAGCAAGAGCAGGCCAAGAACAGAGAATGTATAAAACACAAACATCAATATCAACATAAATATCTGTAGGTTACCGTCTTTGGTCAGTGTTAATCAGTTACTCAATTAATGTTTTTTGCTTTTGTTTTCCATTTCAAATGAAGTGATTCACTCCCAAAACAAGGCCAACAAGGACCGGCTCAAGAACCTGAACAAAATTAAAGAGATCTTCCAGGAACAGCTAAGCCTCGAGATCAGAAAAATTCAGGGTGGGGTTTTTTTTTTCTTTCTTTCAGTTTCTAAATTTCTTCCTAATGGATATGAATATTTGTTTCACCTGGATGACACTCATAATTACTGACTGTATAAAGATGCTAAAATTTCCACTTTATGCATGCGTGTGTGAAGGTGAGAAGTTGCAGTTCATCTTCAGAAACATCAACCACAAGAGTCCCCAAAGTGCCTACACTTTTCTATTAAGGATAAATGAGGATGGAGTTTACCAAAGTAAGTCACTGCAGTTACATTACTAGAAATCACGAAAGCATATGCTGCATCCCAGCTGGCCTAATGTCCGTCCTAAATAGTGCATGAGATCAGAATAAATGGAGCCTAAATCATAGCATTATGAATAAATAGCTAAAAGATACCCAGATGGTCTGCTATTTAAGTGTGAATCAGTGGACATTACAAAATGTAACAGTACCTCGGTTTTTACGTCACAATTCGGTTAATGTTGGGTACGGTTACGGGAAGAAATGCTAAATATATCGGCGTTTTTTTTTTTAACAACTCAGTTTATTTATTATTATTATTTGTGATCAACAGTTTACATTTTAAAACAACTGTAAATAAAATACCTGCTTGGTTAAATAATAATATAAAATATATTAGAATTTATATAAAAAATTAAATGTAATTAATCAAATAAATGCAATACTTATTACAAATTACATTGATTTAATATAATTAAATAAATAAAAAAATTTAATTAAATAGTTTAGATTTGTTGTGGGTAATACAGATTTGTGTGTGTGTGTGTGTGTGTGTGTTTTGAATTTTACTAAAGATATGATCTTTTTAACTGTTCTACTTATTTTAGCATACTTTAACAAACATCTTTTAAAAATGCCTTCCATACGTCAATCATTCACTTCCTGGATATGCAGAATTCCCAGAATGTTCTCCTTTTAAGAGAAATTCTTGAAGCTAGACATAAAGCGCTAAAGAATCCATAGCTAACGCTAGCGTTTTCATGCATGCGCAAAACAAATCTGATTGTCGGTACGGAGTAAGTATCCACAGTGACACTGCGCTAACTCTAGATTATTTCTTTTATACCCCTGGCCTTTTTGTATGTTTTTAAGTTTAATAACAATTAAAAAAATGTGCTCAAAATGCGAGGCAGAGACTAAACAAACTTGCAGTCCACTACTTAATACGTTCCTGAGGGAATCTCGGATTGTAACTATGTTCCGCATGTAAAGAGGATTGCATTCAGTAAACTAACCGAAAGCCCTGTACCGACAAATTTCGGTGTACTCTTACGCCCCTAGTGGACACCTTCAGCTAATATTGTATATACTGTATTGTCTAAAAGATTCCACCTGCTTCATTTAGTTACTTTAAAGCTTCATTTCAGTAGCCTTGGTAGTGTGTGAAGTGGAGCTGCAGCTATTGAATATTTTAGTAATCTAATATTCTACCAATTATTCCATCGATTATTCGAGTAATCAGGTAAGAAGTGCTTTTCTTTATTACAGAGCAATACAAAATATACAAGAGAAAATAAGACAGGTTTTTGTTCTTTAAAAAAAGAACAAGTAATTTACCTTTTTAGAAAAATTCACATTTTATTGCTGAAATTGCACACAAAAATATCTGTAAAAACTAAACCCATTTAGTGCATTTAATTGCAATATTACATCAAAATGCAAATACAAATATATATTTAAAAAAAACCCATCAATATGAAAATCTACTTCAGATTACTCTTTAAAAAAAAAAATCCTGTTTCTTGCACATAAAAAAAAAATAGTTTGCAACTTTATTTCTCGTAATTTTGACTTTTTTCTTCTCTCAATTTTGACTATTTCTTTCGATTGCAACTTTATTTCTTGTAAACACCATGGTTGGTGCATCCACCGGTAACCATGTTGTCAGCCTGAAGTTTAAAGCTGTTGTATGTAATGTATGTAATCGGAATTGCCGGAAATAAAGTCGGAATCGTTATGAGAAAAAAACTTGGATTTAGGCAAACGTTTATATTTAATGAGGCAGAAACGGGTTTCCATATGAATCTTCTCCTTGCCCTTCGCTGTTTTGACCCTGTTCCTCCATTTTTTTAATTCTGCAGTGTCTTTTTTGTTACCTGTCCAGAGCGCTCCAGAGTTTAGCGGGTGGTGCGTTGGTAATAATGGTCCGTGGGGAAACAATGCACCGCGTGTAGTTAACTGGACTAAACGAAGCATCAATGATTTTTGCCTTAAATTTTTTTTTTTTGTATTCGAATTACTCATGTTACTGGAGGAATTGTTTCAGCCCTAATATTAATTCCACATGTGCAAAAAGCACAAAAACTGGTCTTTTAGGAGCCAAGAAAAGGTGAACCATTTTGGAGGCTTCCTGAAGAAATGTTATTTAAAGGATATGATGGACCACATTCTGCCCATTGATTGAGTTCATTGTATAAACTGTCATTTTGAATTAGTTTTAACTCTGAATAAAAGCCGAAGTCTGAATGCAACGCGAAACAGGATTTATTACATCGATTATTATTATTTTTTGTCTCCTTTCAGTTGTCTCATGTGATCCTCCTCTGGTGCAGATGGATCATCTGGAGCGTCGACTGCAGGAGACCAACAACCTCTCTGCCTTTCTGGCTAATGTCAGGAAAGAGTTTGTGGCACTATACACTAGTACAAAGACTGCCTGACTACATACGGATATTATTTGATAAACTCAGTCCCCGACATTTTTAACTCTTAAGATGTTTAAATGCAGTTCAACTTTTATGGAAGACTCTGTGGTAGCCAGTACGTGCTTCTTTTATTTGTATTGTACTTCAATATTCTTATTGTTCTACTTGTATATAAGTTGTTTTACCTAATAAAATGTAAAAAAAAAAAAAGTTTGAATTTGGTGAGAGTGAATTACGCAGCGCAAAACAGTTCTGATGTTTTTGTCATTCATTTTTGTAAGCATACAGCGCACAGAAAATAAACAATACATAACTGATTAAAAATGCACTAGATATAATGTCATTGTTTAGCAATCCCACCAAGATCTAGCTTAGTTTGCAAATATAAAATCAAATATTCAGTTATTCCTAAAGTATATAATCTCACAAAAACGTCGCATACGTGTAAGTGGGAACTTAAAAAATCAGTACATTTTGTCCACATTTTGTGCAATTAATGAAACCTGTACCTAAAAAGGCATTTTATTTAGTAATATTGTATTAGTGAATAATATGATGTAGTTATTATTAATAGTAGTAGTTATTTTATTTGTTTTGGACAGCAGTCAGAAAGTCAGTAAACAGTATAATGAGCTTTGAGGTTGTTCTGAAATTATTTTCATGTTTTCTTAAAATACAGATAAAAAAAACATTTGGACTTTTTAAACATTCAGCCACGATTACATCCAACAGGTTTCCCAGACCTCAGACACACACCTGCACATTCATGTAATTATCCAATCAGCCAATCATGTGGAAGTGGTGCAGTAAATAAAATCACAGATACAAGTCAATGGCTTCAGTGAACATTTACATTAAACATCCAAACAGGGGAAAGGCTGCTGCTGATCAGACAGGCTGCTGGAGTATCTGAGTTACTGTATACTTCCTTTAAGCTTGTACCAGTCTGCTCATTCAACCCTAATCAGCACGGTGTTTCCACCTACAGAACTGCTGCTCACTGATTATTTTTCACACCTTTCAGTGAAAAAATCCTAGCGACTCTCGCATGTGATAATTCCAGGAACCAGTAATTTTGGAAGCATTCAAAACAGCCTGGCACTAAACATCCACACTGCAGGCAACGAGGTCTTATTTTTACATTGTGTTATGTTTGATGTACCAAAGCTCTCGACCTGAATGTGCAATGTATCATACAGCACTATATCAAAGGAACATGAACCACAAAGACGAATAAACCATACACTTGAAACATTACTCATTGCAATATTATACCATCAAATACCCTGATTAATAATGAAACCCTCTTTTTATTTGATTTATGCATCAGAAGACTTTGCCATTTTCAAAACAGGCAGCTCTTCGACGTAATTATAAGGAAAGTGACCCCTCTTCCCGTTCAGCTCTCCATACCACCACCCGCTGTTGTCTTTCCTTAGGATGTTGAGAAGATCTCCTTAAATTTAAAATTGGGGAAAAAAATAGTATTACTACTGATTTACTAGTAATTGAATTGAATTGAATTAGTATTATTACAAATGTATTATTAACGTATATAACATACTGGTATATGCACTCCTGGGTAAAAAAAAAAAATGAAAAGATTAAGTTTGAATGGCTGCAACAACGAATCATTGGTCAGTAAATAAGAAAGAACTAGATAAACACTAGATCTCTGGCTGTAATCCTTGTTATCAAGGCTTTGATAAGCTGCCTGAAGTAACAGATCACCAAATATGTAATCTAATGTTTCCACACGGACGGTTTTATTTGCCGGATGTGTGCACCATGGCGGATTTTGGTGCTTGATTTGAGACTTGGCGCACCAGTTGTTTACAGATGTTTACTGATTAAAAATATATATATTTTTTGTATCTGAGTAAAGAAAGGACGTCGTGAATAAATGTGTGTTGCGGTAAAGGTTTTAATTTAGAATCTTTTATATAAATTTTTTAATATTTTTTATAAAAATGGTAAAAACTAAATTCTCTCTGCAAGAAGCTTATTTAGAACTTGGTCCATTTGTTTTTGCCCAGGAATCTTATACACTCAGCCTACAATGAAGCGGATGTCTTTAGTAGCTGTAGGTTTACCTTCTTTCATGTTTAACTCGTCCTTATTTTCTGAGGAGAAGTCATATAAAGCCTTACATTTACCTACACTGCAGACCTCAGCACCTGGAGGAAGGGATCACCATGTAAACATTCCATATTCAAATCTCTGACATTTTAAATAATATAAGTTTATATAATTTATTGGCAATATGGAACAAAAAATTTAGTGATGTAATGGCATAAAGGAAATATTTTTTAATAACTGCAAGAGGAAATAAAGCATCTACTTTTGGTAGAACAAATAAAAATCTATACTTCTTTAAAAGCGTATATGATCCAAATATGTAGGAAAATAGGTCATTTGAACAACAGAAGCTGTCATAAAGCAGCAGGAGATCCTTACATTTCCTCGTTTCCTCCTGAGACCTTGATGATGCTCTGTTGAACTCAAACTTGCGTTTGTACGTGTGCATTGCTGATCCACCTCTGGCATCTATAGAGGAACCAGAGTCCTGACAGTCGATGCCATTTTTTGCCGAAGCCTTAAGAACCATTGAAGTCCTCAAAGATTGACATGCTCTGAATGACGCCTTTTTGATGTGAACCGAACGAGGCAGTTTCGCTATGCTGTGCTCAACTTCCTGTTTAAAAAAAATGAAGGTAAGATAGCCTTAAATACATATTACATACTAATGCTTGTAGATGAAACACATCAAATCATCTTATTACCTTCTCTTTGAATTTTGTGACGCTGTCGTTGAAACGATGGAAAGGTTTCAGTTTCCCGTCTAAGTCCATCAACGATAGGTTCAGTTTACAGTATGTGGCCTCCAAAAGGTCCAGTTTTAGATTGGACTACAATCACAAACACAACGCCAACTGCCACAAGCTATGTTGTTTAACATGAACATCACACACAGAGCATTATTCCCATAATACCTCGTCAAGCAGCTGCTCTTTATCCTCCATGTTTTTTATACTCGTCTGTGAGATATCTTTAGTGTCTAGACCTGCCATTGTTTTCAGCCCTGAGATATATCAGTGAAATACATTGATCAAACAGATAGTACAACTTTAATATCTAATATTTGAGAACATTTGAAACAATGCTTATGTTAATGTGTTTCCCATTTAATCTTTATTTCCTAGTGAATTTTTTTTCTTCAAGTACCTTCTATGTCTTTCCTGGTTTTGAGAATGCATTCCTGTAATCGCTGAAGTTTCACCGTCAGTGCTTCTCTCCATCTTTCTTTTTCCATTACTGTCTTTCCATCTTCCTCCTGGAATGCCAATACACACAGTCCGCAATATATCACTGAATAATAGACGACACTCACAGTTCCATGATTTACTACAATATTCCGTACATGAAGTATGGATATGCATATTAGGATTGACATTTCTCACAAAGTAATCAACGATGAGGAATTCGGCCTTGTTATCGTCTGCCGCAACGCAGGTGTTTTCCACTAGAGTTTGAATGTCTTCCTCCACGTTCACTCTCCCGACAGCCTCCTCGATCTGCTCCTGACTCTAGAGATCATCACAACTTCTATGCATTACATTCACTTGGTATACAAGAAATTATAAAGGGATAATTTTTTTATTTCATTAACATTCCAATATTAGATCTGTGTTTCTAATCATGTTGCAAAACAAATAATATTTAAATATTAGTAAAACATTACACTTCAAATTCAAGGGCGTTTAATTTAATTAGATTTATTTGCGTAGTTACTTTGCATGAACTGGATTTAAGTTTCGATCATTAATGAACAAGCCAGAGGTGACAGTGACGAGGATGAAACCTGGAGAGAAACCAGATTCAAAAGGAAACCGTTCCTCTTTCGTGTGACACTGGAAAGTGAGATTATAACTCATTACACTTCTACAACCATGTACTCTAAAGTTAAACTCATAGAAAGTGTTGAAAACGATATACTATGAGCATACGGTAAATAGGGAAGAGTCCTTGGATAAGTCTTTAGGATTACATTTGCACTCCTCATTTTACTAATGGTGAAATATTACACTGTCATTATTAATCAGAAATAGGGTTTGTATTAGAGCATTTACACTGACTCACGTGGAGAAGCGTTTGGTTGTAGCTGCACAGGTGGAGGTTGTACTTATTCAAAGTGTTGCTCAGAGTCTCTATCCTTTGCTTCTCAATTTCTTGAACAATCTGCAATAAATGATTTTATGTCAGTCAAATAATCTGCACCGGCCATTGAACAGTTCTCTCGAAATAACTGATGAATAAGCAAAGACCTGATAGCAGCTTTTAAGTGTGTTCTCCCACTTCAGTCTAATCCTGCAGCTGTCCATATTCATATGGAAGTAGTCCTCGTCAACTTTCACTTGAAGCTCTGCTGATTTACTCAATCTGTTAAGCATCTGGACACAAGCAAATATATGTAATATACTCTCTGCTTAATAATCTGGTTAAACCAATGACATTTTTTTTCTAATATTTACAAACATATAAAATTAATATTAAGGAAATTGAAAAAATATATAGGGACAAATAAATATAGGGTTCTAAGGTTCTAAGAACATTGTAGACCCATGGCTGAATTTCATTTTTAGATGATAAATTGATGATGATGATACAGGTACACAATATCTACAAAAGTATTCGGACACATTACTTTTCCAGCCAGTTGTGGTTCTTCCTCAAACTGTTACCCCAAAGAGGAAGACAAACAATTGTACATGATGCCTTTGGATGTGGTAGCATTCAATTTTACCTTCACTTGGACTATGAGACTCAAACAAAGCCAGCTCTATTAGATATAGTTTATATAAGATAAGTGGAAGATCTCTAAACTCAACACCTTTGGGATGAATTGGAATGCTAAAGGCACCCCACGCATTCCTCACCGCACGTCAGTACCTGACTTTACAAACACCATTGTGGGTGAATGAGTACAAATCACAAATCACAACCACAACCACATGGCAAAATCTAGTGAGGCATCTTCCCAGAAGAGTGATGGTTTTTGTAACAGCAAATGGGGACTATAGTCAGAGGGGCATTTTCATGATTGATGTTTGTGTCTCCTATTTCAAGTGACCGCAAAATATAAATGCTACTACATCCAAAGACATCCTATACAAGTGTGAGTCTGAAACATGGTGGTAACAGTTTGCAGAAGAGCTACATATGGCTGGAAAGTTTAGGTGTCCCAATACTTGAAATGGCATTGTAAGAATTCCAGAACTACAACCAATACAAAAAATACCTTCTGTTTCTCTTTCTCTGTGCAGATGTGTTTGTTCTTTTCCACAAAGCTGAAAAGTGCTTCATGCTCTCGGGTTAAACTGTTTAACTTTTTCTTTGCCTGCAGGAAGAACCATATATTCTGCTGAAAACCTCCTAGCATCTGGCTGTCAAGAAAACATGTAAACTAATCGAAGGCTTCATAAAATTGTAGTATTGAAGATGAAAAAGCATTCTATATGCAGTAACAGCTTTTCTGCCAAACAAGGCAAGGTTTATATATAACATTATTACATTACATGTATTAGAGTGTACGTAGGCTGCTTTTATTTCAAGCGTTGCCCTACGTCCAGTGCCGTGCCCAATTGTAGGTCTCAGAGAAGCTTTTTTTTTTTTTTTTATTATAAAACAACTGAAAATATCTTTATACATTATCTTACCTTGAGCTGTTCATTCCAGTTGGTCAACACAAGTTTTCTTGATTTTTCAATGCCATTTTCCAGCTGCAAACAAATAAATAACAGACATTTCTGACACAATGCAATGCTAAATCAGGTGGCAACATTTATCTAATTAGATAATAGTCTCACATATAAAAAAAGTAATGCAAGTTTTCTGCAAAGGTAGTGTGTGTGTGTGTGTGTGTGTGTGTGTGTGTGTGTGTGTGTGTGTGTGTATGTGTGTGTGTGGGGGGGGGGGATGGGGGGCGGGGGGGTTGGGGGGAAGTCACATACTGGTCTCTTCTTCTTGGTGTGTTCATCCAGCACTTGACGAATTTCCACAACAGCATCCTGTTGAAGACTTTGCCCTAGTGTTCTGGAAAGAAAACTTAGTCTAGCATGAGATGTGTATAAACCCAGAACCTTTTTATTACATTTACTTCTGTTACATCTCACCTGTGTGCATCTGCTGTTGAGAACATCTCATTCGATACAAGAGACCAAGCATTGTAAGTTGAGCTTAGAAGAGAGCAAATTTTTTAAATCCAAAATCCAGAAATCCTCCAAATATTAGATTTTCTTGAGCATGTTAAAACAAGATTGTGATGAATAAGCGCACACTCACTTGCTAGTCATTGTTTTGGAGGCACTGATGAGCTTTCCAGCAAGTTTCTGCAGCCTTTTAGCATAGCTGATCTCGAGCTCGGATCTGTATTTATAAAAGCACACTTATCTGTCCGTGCTTAACGTGCAGCATTGAGCAAATATTTATTAGAACTACACAGTTAGTGAGTGACCCCTGAAAGCATACAGAGCAAGGTGATACTGATACGTACCTCTGTTCTGCATGTCTGCAAGCAACCTGATACAGCAACATGTCACTTAAATTGATGCAGGTTATTAAATAAATGTACAACACTAACTGTAGATCACCTCCATTATTATTATTGTAATTATTTAACACTGCAGGATGAACACTAAAGATTTTTAGATATAAACGCTCTCCTTCAAGGACACCAACTCAGGCAACGGGTAAAAGAATAACCACAGCAGTAATTAAAATTCAATCCACGACTACAGGGTGCAAGACTGTCTCTTGAGGGAGGAATTTTCATATCACTTTGTACTTTATGACCAAATTCTTCAAAAGATCAAGCTTTTATTGCAAATATAAAGGAATAAAGAAATCACCCAGGGAAGTCAGAGTACCTAAATAGACTATTACCTTTGCTGGAATACAGTTACAAGTTCTTTGCAGAAATATTCTCCATTTTTTGAGAATGTCTTGAGGTCTTGGTAGAGCAGGTTGTACTGTAACATGTGACATGACTTTAAACACAGAAAGGTTTAGATAGATAATAACATTCAAAACAATTAAAATGGATGAATATCGTTTTTTTTCCTCTATGTTGTGTTTGTAATTAAAAACAGTTAAGACCACTCACGGCACAGGTGCTCAGCGGCTCCTTCATCTTCACACTGGCTGGCTGTTCAGTTTGCACTTTGACCATTTTTCCTCAAAGCACGTGTGAGGAAATCACCTGGATGGCCTTACCCAATACACAACTACTCCACCTGAGAGGTTTCATTCATTCAGTCACATATAGCATACAGACGATAATGGTGCAACAGTCACTCCTGTTCTCAAAATGTTTGCTCTTTAAAAAAGGAGAGAAATATACTGAAAATAAATTTACAATGTACATTTAAAGTCAGATCTAATAAGTAATCAGTCAGAAGTAATTCACTCATATTGTTCAGTGCAAATTTTAAACTCTATATATATATATTGGTGGTGTAACAGTACACACACACACACACACACACACACACACACACACACACACACACACACACACATATATGTATATAATACAAAATATACTAAAATGATTGCTGTAATGTCAGGGGTGTACATTCCAGACATTCCAGCAACCATTTTAGTATATTTTGTCAAGGGACAGTACTATAGAAATGAGTAGTACTATAGAAATTAGAGTAGTCAATGTGCAGCTTGTATAGCAGTGTAGATTTACTGTCCTTTAAAAATGACTCAACATACAGCCATTATAGTCTAAATAACTGGTAACAAACGTAAGTTCACCCTAAGTGAACATGTTAAATCTGTGTCCAAAGTGACAATATTTTGTGTGAGCACCATTGTTATCTCACATTGCCTTACTCCTCCTGGACATGGAATTCACCTGAGCTGCACAGGTTGTTGGATCCTCTTTTACTCCTCCATAATGACATCACAGAGCTGCTGATGTTAGACGCATGGCGCTTCTCTACCTTTCCCTTGAGGATGCCCCACAGGTGCTCAACAGTGTTCATGTCTGGAGACATACTTGGCCACTTAATCACCTTCATCTTCCTCAGCAAGGCAGTTGTCATCTTGGCGATGTGTTTGGGATTGTTATTATGTTGGAAAACTGCTGTTCTCTGCAGTCTGACTGAAGGCAAGACACAATTTTCTTGGTTCACCTCAGTGTCACCACACATTTTGGAAACCATCTGAACCAAACAAGTTTATCTTAGTCTTATCAGACCACAGGATATGGTTCCAGTAATTTATGTTCTTAGACAGGTTGTCTTCAGCAAACTGCTTCAGAAGAGGCTTCCTTCTGGGATGATGGCCATACACATACATATTATATATAATTATATATAGTTATGTTACAACCCTAGGTAGCCCCATGTCCATACTGGTGTTCTGTATGTGTGCTTTGTGTGCAGGTCCGATCCACTCCAGAGTTTGAGGCCTACCCTACCCTGGCTGATCCCACCTCCTTCATGATGACATCATCCACCTGTTTCCTATTTAAGGAGGAAGGAGTGAAGCAATTGGGAAGAGTTGTTGTAGTGGCGTTTGGACTGTTTGTTTTGGTGGTCGGGGTATAGCTTGGTTGTTGATGTTCGTGATTTTGACTGTTTACTGACTTTGAGCCTGTTTAGCCCCTTGGACTAGTGTTGTTTGTATATATTTCTTTTGTATTATATTGTAATATCTTTGGGCACTGTACATATTTATTTCACTGGCATTAGGGGTGTGGCTGCCATTTACTTTGGGTGAGGGATTGTTTTGTCTTTGTTTTTGTAGCAGGGAGTTAGGGAAGCTGTTTTTGTTTTCCTTTTCTTTATTTTCAGGAAGGGTAGCTTTCCCAAAACAGTCCTTTTTGTTTATTGTTTTGGCTTCGGCCCACCCTGAAGACAAGCCTGTGAGTCTGTGTACATATATTTCTGTGTTACAATATACCAGCACCTGTGTAGCAAACCTTTTTGTGTGTGTTTGTGGTTTGTGGTGTGTTTGGGTTGTCAATTTATAAGATCCATTCTTTTGAATCCCGAGCTAAATACTCTGTCCTGCCTAACCCTAGACTGGGTCGTAACAGATTTGGGGGCTCGTCCGGGATATCTTATATTTCGTGTGTCTTCGTGTATCAGAGTGCGGTATAATGGCATTTGATTTAATCACATTCACTGTGTCCTTCATTAGAGGTATTTGATGGGTGTAGGAAGGATGATCTCCTCCTCTTGATTGCTGACTTTTAATGTGTCCCTTTGTCGGACTGCTAGCAAGAAGGTAGTCAAAGCGGCACTATATGAGGCACTCGTGGCTCAACAGGTCTTACCTGAAAGGGAAGCACCTCCAGGAGGTGCTGTGCAGATTACCCAACCTACCCGGGCTCCTGGCAGAGCGGAAGCTATGACTGAGCCGGAGGAGGTTGAGTTAAGTCGTGAGCAGCCCCATGCTCGTACAGTGGATCCCGGTTGGTAGCTTGCGCTCAAAGAGCTTGAAGTGGAGATTAAGCGGAAGGAGTACCAAACGCAGTTCTTGCGAGTCAGAGAACGGGAGTTGGAAATTGAGGGGACAAAGCTTGACCTGGCAGATCAGTGGCGGAAACCGGTGCCTCTGCCACGGACATTTAGGTCCTCAACCGTTGCCTCACGGTCTCCTGTTGCCGCTGAGCACTCCAGGCCACCGTCCACCCCAGCCGAGTCCTCAACGGTAAGCCCGCTTGCCTGTGATGTTAGCCGACACATTGGGTTAGTGCCAGTATTTCGGGAAAACGAGGTTGATGCTTACTTTGCTGTATTTGAGAGGATTGCTACAACTTTTAAACTGGCCAAAAAGTTTGTGGACTCTATTACAGTGTAAACTGTCGGGTAAGGCACAGGAAGCGTGTTCTGCACTTACTCTAGAGCAGAGTTTGGATTATGAGACCGTGAAAGCTACAGTGCTCTGTGCATATGAGCGTGTGCCGGAAGCATATCGGCAAAACTTCAGGAACACTGTGAAGGCTGCTAGCCAGACTTATGTGGCGTTTGCTCATGAGAAAACCACACTGTTGGATAAATGGTGTTCAGCTAGTGGGGTTAGAGATTTCAACCAGCTTAAAGAACTTATTTTGCGTATTAACTCATAAAGTTGTATTCAGTCCTCCGTCATTTCGGAAGGATGTGTCTGCCCCTTTGGCCAATCCTGCCAGTAAAATTCGTACTGTCCTCTTCGGATGGTTCCCGCCGCTGTTTTTATTGTCATGAGGCAGGGCATGTTATCGCAAACTGTCCAAGTTACAACCCTAGGTAGCCCCATGTCCATACTGGTGTTCTGTATGTGTGCTTTGTGTGCAGGTCTGATCCACTCCAGAGTTTAAGGCCTGCCCTACCCTGGCTGATCCCACCTCCTTCATGATATCATCCACCTGTTTCCTATTTAAGGAGGAAGGAGTAAAGCAATCGGGAAGAGTTGTTGTAGTGGCGTTCTGACCGTTTGTTTTGGTGTTCGGGGTATAGCTTGGTTGTTGATGTTCGTGATTTTGACCTCTGCCTGTTTACTGACTTTGAGCCTGTTTAGCCCCTTGGATTACTGTTGTTTGTATATATTTCTTTTGTATTATATTGTAATATCTTTGGGCACTGTACATATTTATTTCACTGGCATTAGGGGTGTGGCTGCCATTTACTTTGGGTGAGGGATTGTTTTGTCTTTGTAGCAGGGAGTTAGGGAAGCTGTTTGTTTTCCTTTTCTTTATTCTTAGGAAGGGTAGCTTTCCCAAAACAGTCCTTTTTGTTTATTGTTTTGGCCTTGGCCCACCCTGAAGACAAGCCTGTGAGTCTGTGTACATATATTTCTGTGTTACAATATACCAGCACCTGTGTAGCAAACCTTTTTGTGTGTGTTTGTGGTTTGTTTGGGTTGTCAAGTTATAAGATCCATTCTTTTGAATCCCGAGCTAAATACTCTGTCCGGCCTAACCCTTGACTGGGTCGTAACAGTTATCAAGATTTGAGACTAGTATTGTAACACACCAACAGATGGCAGCACAAGGCAGCACGCAGAGTTACAGGAAGCACCGACCTTCATAAGTCAGTGATCCAAAAGAAATCGTCCTGTGTACATCTGGAGCTGTACAGCTGGTGATACTATGACCACGTGTTACCACGTCTGCTATTCTGACCACATCTGCTGTTCTGACCATGTGCGCATCCTCATCGAGCTCTCCTCACACGTGAGTTTCTTACCAATCTGATCATTATGATCCCATTTTGGCACCCACCCTAGTCGCCAGATTTGGCTCCTTGAAGATGAAGATCCGTCTCAAAGGTCACGATTTGATAGCAGAAGCTGCTTGACACGCTTCGAAAAAAAGATTTCCAGGATGCATTCCAGAAGTGGCGGGAACGCCGGGAGAGCTGTATTGCTGTGCAAGGGGACTATTTTGAAGGTGATTGTGTGTAAACATAGATAAATTAAGAACTTTATTGTAAACAGAGTTTCGAAACTTTTTAATGCCACTGCGTAGCTTTATAGAATACTGATCTGAAACAACAAAAAATGTCTGCCGTGTTTATTTTAAATGCCTGGCAACATGTTTATTTATCTCCCTCTTAAAGGCAAAAAGCAAAAACATTTTATTTTTTTTTTTACCCCTGACATTTAGTTTAAAGCCCAGAATTCAGCACTCACACAGCGACAATTAGTTTAGCAAGAGATAATTAGCTTCCTCTCTTCTCCACAGCTTGCTCACTGAAGAAAAGCAAAGAGTTTTTTTTTTTAACCCTGATTTCAAAGGCATTTTAATGAGTCATCCACTTAGCTCAGTAAAGAAATAAGTGTTACATTATACCAAGAACAGGACAATGGGACAATGAGAAGATATCATTCAAAAGCTGAAGAAGCAGAAACATATCACTGTATGGTGTTCACGCGTTTGGCGACGTGCATACGTGTACAGGGGATTGTGTACCCCATCCACGTGTACGGTGTCTTAACCTTCAGGCGCTATATATCACATTTGAAAGGGTAAATTTTTATGCCTAATGATTAAATATATCCTGATTCACAGAATTTGAGATTAATACTGTGTCATGCACTTGTGGCTACTACCTACAGCATATAACACATTACATGGTCCATGTAAACACAGACCCAGATTTCACATTATAATCAAGGAAAAAAGGGCAATATCATTCGGTTCCTTAAAATCAATCCAATAATGCATTGATAGTTGTTTTACAATTCTTTAACACAATGTAAAAATCACACACGCACGAAAAGAAAAAAAAAAGAAAAAAAAAAGAGTCTGTCCACTGTTTTAAGTACAGGTCCATATGTGATTTAAAGTGGAGGACAATATGGCAGAAGTTCAATCCAAACACATGTGCACATAATACAGTTTTAGAATTCCCATTTTTACAGTTCACTAGTGCAAATACAGCGAGTGGCGTCGCTCGGTTGTGTGACGCACGCCATCCATTTTACAGGTGAGCATTTCAGATTTCAGCGGTTACCTCATCTGCGATAAAACGATTTCAAGCGAAACGTCTTGTGCACGTAAAAGCTGTTGCCTTGCTGAATCCTGAAACAGTGACCGAACTTTAAATAGTGCGCCATCTCAAAAACACTGACAGCAAATTACTTGAAGAAATAGAAAATCAAGTCTCAACCACAATTTTGCAACCTATATATAGATATAAAAAAATAAATAAATACATAGATGTTACCTCAAGAAAACAGCCGCTCCCACGGACACCAAACTACATGACCACAGCAGCATGCTAGCGGGATACGAGTGATGCGTTCGTTTGTTCAAATTAACAGTGAGCTACAGATGGAGGATGGAGCGTTGATATGACATTCGACCATGTGCCTAGAAACGGTCCGAATATCAGAAAAGTAAAAACGGGTACAAGCAACAAGAACAAAATCATTGGACTGAATCGTACTGAAATGCAACTGCATTCACATTATTCTGCATTACGGTCTTCCAGTACTGGATGGGTGACGTTGTTGCTTTGACACGCATGAGTACTGTACAGACTAACGAGCAGGCTGCAGCAGGCAGAAACCACGCGACAAAGCTTAGTGTTCGTCATGGCACAGGGATGACAGGAAACCGTTTGTGCCATGAGACCCATTGGTCCCGTTAGTGTGGTGCTTGTGAGCAGATGGTGCCATTTCCTCCTCGTCAGAACTAGACTCGATGTCGCTGCGGTCATCCTTTGACACCTGCGAAAGAGACGCAGCATTAGACACAATGCTCTCGGCTACGTTTTTGTCAAAAAAAAAAATAAATCCTATTTGCTATCCTATGTGAAATGGGTACCCTGTTAGAATCATTAGGAATAGATGCATTACATACAGTGATTAAATCCTCACTAACCACTTTATTAGTTACATCTCTGCATCTGCACATTCATCAAATTATGCAGCTACAGCTAAAGAGCTTCGGGTAATGTTCACACCGATCATCTAGTGACCTATCGCCTGGAGTTGGAGATTCTTTCATCCTCAACCGAGGAGTGTTGATGAACCTGAACACGATGAAGCCTCAAATTCTAGTGGTTGGCTGACAAAACCTTCATAATCTAAACTTCTGCTGTTGTAACTCATTCATCTCAACATTTCGATATGCGTGTTCTGATATGCTTTAACAATCTGCTCTTCATGATTGTTAAGAGTGTTTAAGTTAACATTTTGGACAGCCTTCCAGTCAGTCCAAACAAGTCTAGCTATTCTACTAGAAAGTAGAATATATGCAAGTTGGAAAATGTTCCTAATAAATGGTCTAGTGAGTATTTAATCACTTTTTTTTAAACAATACATGATTGTGCCAAGGTGTTCAAGATTGGGCCTTCTTATAGTAATGATTACATTTAATAAGTAGAAAAAGTGTCTGGACAGTTTTTAACATGTATCTTATAACAATTTAAAACAGAGATGCCCAAATTAGGGCCATGTCATACATGAGAAAAGAAAGAAAAAAAAAAGGACCAACTTCGTCTCACATTAGAGGTCCCTGAATAGCTGTATTCAGCTGTTGATTGTTTCTCATTGTGCTACAAGTTTCACTGAAGTAGAACTTTGGAAATTTTATTGCATTAGTTAAGCAGATAACAGAGAAATGTTTTTAATATAATTTATTTTTAAATATTATTAAATCATAAATGAGAGTAACTATTGCAACTATAATTTGAATAGAATGTTTGGTACAATGCATCATTAAGACTTTGGATATATATACATTATATATATATATATATATATATATATATATATTTTGTATTGTAACAGTGCATTTGATTTGATGCACTATTTCTGCACATACTTACATGTAAAGGATTCCACTTTCCCACCTGAGGCGGTGCAGGATTAGCAAGGAGAACAAAGACAAGACATTTAAGAGAAGCCGTGAACAGCAAGAGTAGGTTAACTTGGAGGTCAGAAGTTAAACATGCATGTGTGGAAGATTTTTTTTAGCATTCTGGTAACCATTTTTCCCCAGTAAATAAATTAATAAAGCATAAATATTAGGAGTGTAACGGTATACTTGTTCGTACTGATCTATTTTGGAACAGGGCTTTCTGTTTGGTGCACATGTGTAATAAATGCAATGCTTTTTACTGTACGTGCAGAACATAGTTACAATCTGAGTTCCTTCGCAGACGTATTAAGTGGCGGCCGCAAGTTTTTTTTAGTCTGAATGAAGGATGAAAGGAATGAAGACGTTTTGTTAAAGTATGCTGAAATATGTAGAACAGTTAAGTAGAACAAATCTTTAGAAAATTAAATATTAAATTTAAACACACACACACACACACACACACACACACACACACACACACACACACAAACACATCTGTATCACCCAAATTAGATCTAACAATTGTAAACTTTATTAAATTTTTCAATTACTTTCTTTTTTTTTTTTAAGTATTTTAGTTTAATACGGAAATTTAATCAATTACACAATTCACAATATAATAAAAAGTGTATTCCATTCATTTGTTTTATTCCATTTTCATTGAATATAATATCATAAAAGATTATATATTTTATATATTATTTAACCAAGCAGGCATTTTACTTAACATTATTTTAATATTGTAAACTGATGATGTTTACAAATGTGAATAATAATAATAATAATAATAAAAATCTTTAAAAAAAGCCATACAATTTCATGTTTTGCATTTCTTCCCCTAACTGTACTGACATTTCACTGAACCGTTACTTAAAAAAATAAATTGGTGTGTACCGAACCGTAAATTTTGTGTACCGTTACACCCCTACTAGATATGATAGCCAGAATAAAAATGAGATATTAGACACAATGAGAGCAGGTATTGTTTGAGCATGCAGAGCATATCGTGAGTGATGTTAACGTGTGCCGACTTAACCTACCTTGCCTTTGGAGATGGCTTTGCAGGCTATTTTAACTATGAGATAGGACCAGAAAATGTGTAAACCCTGCAGAAGCACCAGCAGCCCATTAAACACCCACCAAGATGGATATGGCCCTACGATCTCCCAGCTCTCAAACAGAGTGGTGTTCAAAATCCTGTGTTCAGGTCAAACACAAAAACAGAATAAATTTACATCATTACAGTTACATTCATTCATCTATCCTTATTCAGTAACCACTTTATTCCGCTCGTCGTCACAGTGGATCAAGAGCCAATGCATGGATACACCCTGGATGGATTGTCAGTCTAATCAAAACACTTGTTTACTGAGTATTGAGTGCACTAACCAGCATATTTCTGCGACATGGGAACAAATCCAGGAGAGAACATGAGAAACTTCACACATAGTAAGCAAGCTCAGGATCAAACATCGCACCCTGAAGCAACGAGGCACCGACACTGCTGTACCTCCTCCTTACATAATCACCTTTTTATAACTCGATAGCCACACATGTACATTGAAAATCTCAAATGGAAGGAACTTACTAAATCTGTAATACACAAACAGAAATTCTAGATATCTCATTAGACATTCTCTGGAACTAAGATGATCTAAACATGGACAAGGATGCTAAATAATGCACACATGATCCAATGCCATCCAAACTAAAGGCACCACTACCAATAAACCTCAAGGAAATAAACTCTCAAGAAAAAACACTGAATATATTCCTGCTTTCAAGTGAAGCATGCAGTGTCCTGATGATTTGACCACTCAGTCGATTAAAAGTACTCAAATGTATAATTCACATAGTATTTGAAATATACGTATCGTAGATGTTCCTCTAACCTACCTAAAAAGTTCATGGTATAAGTAAAAAAAATAAACATTGCAGTATGTATTATAAAGAAATAAGTCCAATAAGATGAGTTCCAGAAATGTGTAGTAACAGTAGGTCCTGAAGTGCTTTTATTCAACATCATACCACTAACATTTTTTAAGTATTGAGGAACATCACATCATACCGTTTATCCGTTTATACTTGCATGCCATCATTAATGTTGTGGAACATCCGTAAAATGTATAAATTGCTATTATAAGCAGTCCCTGAGCAGCAGCACTATTTTTCTCTCGTTCCCTCTTCTGAAGTGATCAAGATAAAAAGAAATGCAGCTTGTCGTGTTCGAGAAACTTCTGAACGTCAACGTTGTGTGAAACATTAAATAATACATTCAGAAACAGACTCTAGAATGCTCACTGCAAATCAACACTCATCCTAAGATGTAAGAACTACTGGGATGAGATGGCGTGCGATTGTACTTTAGTTTCATCATTATTGAAACTGTCTCACAGAAAGAAAATGCCATGACAACAGAGCCCAAGGGAGTATTTTCTTGATTTCTCAGAAACTGGCCACCCCAACACTGTTGTGTTTAGATGTAAACTACTTTTCAACAAAGGCTTTCATTTCCCCGTCTGCTTAAATGGCTAATGCTTACAGATCATTATCAGGGGATGAAGTGGATCAATTCAGATCCAAATATTTACCATCTGCGAGAGAAATCTAAATATTAGCACGAAATTAAAGCACAGTATTACAATATGCTTCAGCTTCTTGATGTTTGATCAACTGCCTTGAATGTTAAAATGTTTCATTACTTTAACTCAAATGATTAAAGAATTTACATAATCAAAATGTGTTTGTATGCCCCCCTGTTAACGATCTGAATTCAAAGCTGACTTTGGCAATGTTGTACAGGCATTCCAGGCACATACACATGTTTAGGTGCAATAAAGTCTAGGTTACTGCTTTTTAACAATTATGAAGCATGCAAGAAGAGTTGTAGATTGCAGCTACTACAAAGAAAGACAACATGAGCAATGCCCCCAATAACCTCTCTCTTACATTTTTTCTTTGCTAAGGATCTATGCTGTAGCCATAGTAACTATCACTTGGCAACAATTTAGATGCCTAAATCCTAAGGGGGATAAAGTACAAAGTAAAGCATCATTCAGACTTCGTGTTTGGTAACATCCTGCCAACAGATGGCACTCATCAACCCCCCCAAAAATGTCTCCTTTCAGGCAGGGAAGAGTGACCAAACGTTTCTAAAAAAACAACAACATATAAATCAACTAATGGAAGTGGCAAAAAGCGACAGCCAGTAAGAAATGTAAGAGGCAATCTGCCACAATGAGGCTGGAGAGCATGTGCAATACTCCACTATCCGACCATTCTGGAATCAGACTTGGGAGAACAGGAAGTGATGAAATCCAGAAGGACACATTACAGGATTAATTGTACAAGAGATCTACTGTTATAGCCTTCTGTGGTGGGGCTTCTAATTATTTCTTTCTACCACATCAATCCATACCCGCATTAAAAAAAATGAAATATCACATTGACATAACATTCAGACCCTTTGCTATGCCAAACTGAGCAATCAGGGGAGAAGGACCTTGGTAAGAGAGGTGACCAAGAATGAAATTGGCCATGTCTGGAGATGGAACAAACTTGCAAAAGGTCAAATCATCACATCAACACTCCACCAGTCTGGGCTTTATGGCAGACTAGCCAGAAAGAAGACTCTCCTTAGTATGACACATTACAATGCACTTGGAATTTGAAAAGCAAGCAAGCAAGCAAGCAAGCAAGCTAGCTATCTATCTATCTATCTATCTATCTATCTATCTATCTCTCTCTCTCTCTCTCTCTCTCTCTCTCTCTCTCTCTCTCTCTCTCTCTCTCTCTCTCTCTCTCTCTCTCTCTCTATCTATCTATCTATCTATCTATCTATCTATCTATCTATCTATCTATCTATCTATCTATTTATTTATTTATTTATTGCTGGCAGCTCCAGCTTTGTCTTTTGTTCCTTTTTTTGCTTTGATAAGCTTATTTGAGTTATTAGACCATTACATATATTCATAGATAGGATCCAATTAAAGTATAGAAACACCTTAAAGTTGATTCAGAGAAATTATATGCACCTGATCTAAACTTTAAGTGTCACAGCAAAGAGTTATAAATACATACATCAATGTAATCCTTCAAAGTTTTCATTTCAAATATTCACAAATATAGATTTGCTTTGTTATTATACGAAAGCCATTATTTTAATGGCTAAAGCATTTCAGGTTCCAACACAAAAAAATATAAAAATATGAAGGGGAATAAATACTTTCTGAATGCACTGTAGATCTGAGTTTAAAATATTTTAAGATTTGTGCTAAAAAAGTACTGAATGTTCCACATCACAGCTCTAATTGACTTAAACCCCATAAAAGGGATTTTTTTTCACCTCAAACAGCTGCCTGTGTATGTTTAACATATAAATCTAGTTAATATCTTGCTAAAAAGCTGAACAGATTATTAGAAAAAGTGTACGGAAATCATTATTCAACAGGTCACCTGTAATCTGCGCATCTGTTGCTATGATTTTGTTTTTGTTAAATCGTTTTGAAAATGGAGAAGTGGGATATCAGCTACTCTAATGTTGAAACACATCCTCTGCTGTCAGACGATATGTCATGCTTCTTAACAAAGAGACACACACTCAAGTATTACTCTACGTCCACTGACATAATTGCTAATGCATTTAATAAATGCTATGCCTACACCATCACCTACACATAACCCTGCTTGTGATAAGCTATGGATTGTTTCATGATCTCTCCCCCCCACCCCCCAATTTTTTTTTTTTTTTTTTTACATTTGTGGCTCACAAAGCGGTGGATGAAAGTGATGGATAGAGCAAAGAGGCTTACCAGACAGGATACAAGCCCAGTCTGGAACTGATGAACACCAGTGCAAACATGATAAACAGGACATTGCAGAACCTTTGATACTTGGCATAGTTGGCCATTTTTGCAGCCTGAAAACAAACAAACAAACAAACAAATTACAGTACGTCGATTTATGCACACTTCATTACATAGTATAATCCGAGCAAGCTGGGATATGTGTAGAAAATAATTTCACTGTGCTGTAATGTATATGTGACAAATAAGTTCTATTCTATTCTATTCTGAAGCCCTGTCCTGTTTCTCTGCAACTTCTATAACACCTATATATTATATAAATTATCGAGTACAAAATTCTGGATGCTCTGGAGGTGTACAGTTATTGAATATTGACCATCTGTTGCTAAGCACAATTTGTCTACTTTGAGAAGAGTCTAACCGCCAAAAATATCTATGGAACGGCAAAGAGGTTCAGAAGCTGAACAGTGTTGCAGTGCTATAAGATAATTACCACAGATTACTGTAGACTCAAACTGTGGTGTAACAATTCATGGCAACATCACTGTGTCTAATACATTTGTAACGGCACCATACAAACAACAATGGCACTTCTATGATAACGTCACACTGAGCCTGAATGATCAGTTACCAATGATTAACAGAAAATAACAAATGGGCTACAGTTGGTAGGTGCGGAAGTCTAAAGAGGCCATACATTATATTATTATTTTCATAATGTCGACATGACAAAAGTTGTTTTCTTGTGAACAGTACCTGATTTTTCTGTGTATTTGGAATAAGAGCATGTTCAAGAGGCAGGATCATAGATAAAAGCCATAACCATTTGTGGGCAAAACAACTCGTTATGTTGAGATCGCGTGAAAATTACGTCGTGATCGCGAGAATACAAGAACAAAAAAATATTATAATGCATGGCCTCTTAGGACTTGTGTAGGTAAGTATATATATATATATATATATATATATATATATATATATATATATATATATATATATATATATATATATATATATATATATATATATATATACACACACACACACACACAAAAAAATAAATAAATGTCTAATGGTGGTACGTACAAAATACATGCATGAAGTGAACTTTCAAGTGTCTACATTTGATTGTAATTTCCTAAAACCCGAACCTGCCTAAACAAAGGACATCCAAACTTATCAAAAATGGTAGCAGACAGCATCTGAAAACCCCAAAGCATTCTTACCTCCAGCAGCACATCTGAAGCATCGTGGAGGCACAGGACGAGAGTTCCCACTCGAGCCATGTTATTCACGTATGATAACATGATCAGAGAGACGGTAGCAACGTGGTGCATGAACATGAGCAGACAATCCTGCAAAGATAAACTCTGTCAAGATGAGAAGCTCACAATTATTATTATTTATCATTTATGTCTATCATACTGAGTTGCTTTCAACAATGATCTAATACAAAATAAATACTGTCCATAAACAGTGTTGGACACTGAACTAAAGATATTAATAACTAACCGGATATTACTTCATATAAACCATCAGTTTTCCAGTAAATTTACTAATGACTTTTGCAGAATTTAAAATAATTGTTCTTGGAGATGATTGTCACAACTTTCACTCGAATTCTTCCCAATGACTATCGTTAAAATTACAGCACTTGTCTCTTTCGTCTCTATCTTTGTGATTTTATTAATAACGCTTACTCATTACATTAAAACTGCATACAAACCTCCAAATATAGAAATGTATTAGATCTGAAATCAGAATAATTGTAAATCATTAAACTATTAATGTACATGCTGAGTTATTTTTGCTAAATGATTTCTCTTAGCTGCTCAAAACTAAATGCAATTGAAATACATAATGTGTAGCCCAAAAATAGTAAATAAAAAATAATGGGGTGATGTAGTGCATGCTCTCATGGTTACTCAGAGGACTACAGTCGCTCAGCAGCCGGCAAAACAGGAGTTGGATGAAGATGGAGGTGATGAAGAAGAGCAGTGGTGTGAAACAGAACGGAAGCATGGAACACAGACAGGACAAAAGATACTGGAGCAGGCAGGGGGGCACAGCAGCTCATCAGTGCACAGTGGAGTTTGTGCAAGGAAAATACTGAAAGGAGAAAGAAAAATAACAACAACAAAAATGCAGCAACATGCCAACCATCAACAAAAAGATGTGAGATATGAAAGGGTGAGTAACAGAATGGCACTGTAGAGCAGAATGCAAGGCAAAGAAAAGAATAGATAAATGAGGGGGTTAAATACAATACCATCTATAAACAATTAGGTAGTGCTACAGTTTTGGTCCAGCAGACTGGTTTTGAAACAAAATAATGAGATTTAAGTGCTGAATGACAGTTTAATTTGTGGGTATTTAAATCCCAATGTTGGCCGAAATGTAGTTTCCTGGTCAGTTCAAGGTAAAAGAATACAGTTCAAAAATAACAGGAATTCTTATGGTTCAATTTGTTTACAGACTGCCTGAGACCAGTATGCGAGTCTTTCTTTTTTAGCACTGTTCAGTGAAAGTTATATAGACAAATATAAATAAAATATTAATTTTGATTGCTCTTCTGTTCATTTACTTTCCATTTTGTTAATTGATAAAAATGAACACTTCCATTCTCGAAAGCATTCTTACATACAGGAATGCATGTGCGTTTTGTTTATATGCAACAAACTAAGTAATTGAATAGTATTAAGATATACTTAGACCAAACAATTACAACATGTAGAGATGTTAAACTTTATTTTCATTTAAAATCCTCAGCATGAATTACAGCTTTGTACATTCTTAACATTCAGACAGATGGTTTCTCCAAACATTCAGCTGATATACTTTGCCATGAAAACTTGCCTAAGGTACAAGTTGGAGATTTCTGACCTTGCAAGCCAGTCCATCCCAGAGCAGTTCAATAGGATTTAGGTCCAGTCACTGGACAGGCCATTCCATTATTATTACATGCCAGGCGAATGTTTGCTCTAACCAAACTATATGCCTCAAACTACATAGAGTACTGGCAAGTAATGGACAGCAACAAAAAGTTTTCACTTTGCCACGGAACTTTTCAAGTATCGCTCTTCATAACATTTTAATGCCTAATAATATTACTTTTCAGAAAACATGCCGCTCCTACAGTACTAGGAAGTGAATATGTAAACTGCTTTTAATGACAACCTGTCAGGAGACCATAACTCTAAACCCACGGTTACTTTCACAGTCTCGTGAGAGTTTCAGAGGAGCAATAGAACGCTTTTTTTATTGCCTGTAACAATAAAAAGCTCTCTTTTTGAGGTAATTGTCAAGTTGAATCATTTACAGTCACAGCATTTGACAGAATTCAGTAGCATGTACATTTTTGTACTGTTAAAGAGTTATTTTGTAAGCTTTTATGCAAATACAGTAATGGTAGTGTCTTACAGACATGCTCATGTATACGAGTTACTGCATTAAAAAATAAAATTAAAACTTATGAGTGAGGAAAATGAGAGAGAGAGAAGGTTGGATGGTGTGGAGTTGGTGAAACAGGAAGTGTATAGGATTAGTAAGGAGGAAGTGAGAGCAGCGATTAAGAGGATGAAGAGTGGAAAGTCGGTTGGAACAGATGACATACCGATAGAAGCGTGGAGATGTTGAGGAGAGATGGCAGTGGAGTTTTTAGTCAGATTTTTTTTACAAGATTGTGGAAGGTGAGAGGATGCCTGAGGAATGGAGAAGAAGTGTACTGGTACCGATCTTTAAGAATAAGGGAGATGTGCAGACCTGCAGTAACTACAGAGAAGAGGTGACCATCTGTGAGCAACAGTATGGTTTCATGCTGAGGAAGAGCACCACAGATGCATTATTTGCTTTGAGAATGTTGATGGAGAAGTATAGAAAAGGTCAGAAGGAATTGCATTGCGTATTTGTGGATTTAGAGAAAGCGTACGACAGAGTGCCAAGAGAGGAGTTGTGGTATTGTATGAGGAAGTCAGGTGTGTCAGAAAAGTGTGTGAGGTGGTGCAGGACATGTATGAGGACAATGTGACAGCACTAGGAATGACAGACTGGTTCAAGGTGAAGGTTGGACTGCATCAAGGATCGGCCCTGAGCAATTTCCTGTTTGCAGTGATGGACAGGTTGACGGACGAGGTCAGACAGGAGTCTCCCTGGACTATGATGTTTGCAGATGATATTGTAATTTGTGGTGAGAGTAGAGAGCAGGTTGAGAAGAGTCTGGAGAGGTGAAGGTACGCACTGGAGTGAAGGGGAATGAAAGTCAGTAGGAGTAAGACAGAGTACATGTGTGTGAATGAGAGGGAGGGCAGTGGAGTGGTGCGGTTGCAGGGAGAAGAGGTGGAGAAGGTGGAGGAGTTCAGGTGATTTGTGATAGAAGAGTATCTGCAAGAGTGAAAGGAAAAGGTTACAGGACTTTGGTGAGACCTGCAATGTTGTATGGTTTAGAGACAGTGGCATTGAGTAAAAGACAGGAGGTGGAGCTGGAGGTAGCAGAGCTGAAGATATTGAGGATTTCGTTGGGAGTGACGAAGATGGACAAGATTAGAAATGAGTTTATTAGAGGGACAGCGCATGTAGGACGTTTTGGTGACAAGGTGAGGGAGGCGAGATTGAGATGGTTTGGACATGTGCAGAGGAGGGACATGGGGTATATCGGTAGGAGAATGCTGAAAATGGAGCCGCCGGGAAGGAGGAAAAGAGGAAAACCAAGGAGGAGGTTTATGGATGTGGTGAGAGAAGACATGCAGGTAGTTGGTGTGAAAGAGGCAGATGTAGAGCATAGGGGGTATGGAGACGGATGATCCAGTGTGGCGACCCCTAATAGGAGCAGCCAAAAGAAGAAGAAGAAGACAGCGTAGCTGAACAATGTACCATCCAGTGTGAAAAAAAGTGTTAAAAAGATTTTAATAAAAGGTTAAAAAAAGGTTTAAAAAATTATTTCTTCAGCAAGTGCACATTCACTGCATCCTCATCCAGAGATAACTGATTAAAACTTTTAGAACATATAAAGTGAAAAACAGATTTATGCCTGGTTAAAAATAAACCCTGTTTTTATGATGTACTTTTAGGTAACTAAAAGCCTGCCAACCCACAACAGACAATCATGTGGAACCAGTTCGAGCAGCTGGTACAACTGATATGCCAAGGATACAGAAATGTTACTGTAGTGTGCATCTATAGCATGTGTCATATACTCCTCTGCTGTGTGTGTGTTTTTTGATGATGAGTAAGCAATGTGGATAAATTTAAACCTGTCATAGAAATGGCCTGGTGAGAGAAAGAGACTTTGATAAATTGAGCTTTTTGATAAAAAGCCAGGATGCTAAAATCCAATATCTATTCCTCATTTGACAATAAAACCATGAGTGTTGTACAATGCATTATATTCCAAGGTATAATCAATGACATAAGGATCATACACCTGACTATCACACAAAGAATTGGCCTGCTGATTTCTCTTCATTGTTACCCAGAGGGTCAAACATATTCTAAAATGATAACAGAGGATCTTGATATGAAAGAAAATTAGTATCCTGCATAGAATCCTGCAATTTTAACTCCAATAAACACCCTTGGTTTGAACTGGGATGCAATAGAGCTACATGCCTCGCTTTCTCACCTGGCCTAATTTCTTCTCGTAGTAATGTACCAAAATGTAGTGAAAAGTCTTCCCAGTAGAGCAGAGGCTGTGAAAAAGTAAACTAATTCTATATGCTCTTTTACTTGGGAAAGGCTTAACAACCATATATGGGTGTCCATATATTTTTGCCCATATATTGTATATAAAGGTAAAAAACAGAAGAACACAAAGGACACTGAATTCATGATTTCGACTGTTATGAACTGTTGAGGTCAGCCAGGGTACCGTCCAAATACCAAACATAATAAGCAGACTTAGCGATATGTTTATTTTCAACCTAAAAAGGAACAAAAATGAATAAATGCTGTATTTTTTTTCTTCCACATTCATTACCAGTAGCTATAAATACATGCACCTTCTCAGTCAAGGCTGATCCTGTGTAATGGATGCGTCAGTAACACTGGCAGAATAGATCAAAAGACAGATCCGATGAAAACTAAACCGTGAGGTGACAGTCTGAATGAAAAGAAACCAACGCCAGCCTAATAAACCGAATCCAAAATAATCTGCATTATGGCATTCGATAACAAATAATCTGATGTGGATCAGAAAAAAAGAACACGAGACATGACAGTTACACAGAATTTCACCATCTTATTATAACCACAGCAATCTAGGTTCTAAACCCCCCCCTCCTCCCCATGCGAATAATTACTTACAGGATGACTGAAATCCATGCAGTCTGTCAAACCTGTAAGCGTAATCGTTTCGTAATCAACCCAAGAGAAAATGTAGCAATTGTTTATTACAGAAGTGCTAAAAAGAGAACAATGTATGTCCTCGTTAATAAAGTTTTTGTTCCGATGGCTTTAGCATGAAGCCACGAATCAGTGGTGGAGAGGAAGTGAACAGACGACCAGACAAACGTTCAAAACTACTGATACTGTCAGTGGAGAGGAAGTGAACAGTGAAGACGAAATTATGAAATACTGATGTCATTCAGATAGTTCCACCAGAAATAAACAAAAAAATAAATAAAATGGTGTTGGATTTTACCTTAGCCTCTTTAATCATTTACGTCATATTATTTACTAACTCCAGTGAATTGTTCCATAATTACAGTGAAGCTCAGAATAAAATGTAGCTGTGGCACTTGAGAGAGTGTAAGGCAGGGGATTTACAGGAGGGGAAGAGAAGATCCAACTTCATACCTTCCTCCTGATGTCTGTGAACTGGGAGAAGAGCAGAGACAAGTAGAAGGACAGCTCCAAAATGTAGTAATAGTGCAGGTCCACTGTTAGCGCCTGTGCAAATAAAATCATTTTATGACTTACATTTTTTTATTATTGTACATGATAAACAAATAAGAACATAAGCAATGTGGGCATTTGTGGGTTAAGAAACAAACAGCCTTCAGGGTTAAAATGATCTCCATCTGCTCACTTAACCATTGAAGTACCAGTGTAACTAATGCTAATCAAGCAACAAGAGAAACCAAACCCCAAATGACTCAAATGCTAATACTGTTTATACCACAGTTGTGCTGAACTCGAGTCTGAATCATTTTCTCTAACAGTAGGTCAAAATTTTGTTCAGGCTGTAAGGCAAATTAGAGGTTTCCATTAAATGTGTGTGTTCTAATACATTACGGTTTCTATAGCAACAACTTGGCCATGTACATGTAAAGCAGATGCTACACATAAACCGATATAAAATGTATGAAACTTCTATGAAGGAAATTTTTGTATATTTTTTTAGAAGAATTTTCCAGCCTTTTGTACATTTTCTGAACATCTTAATTAATGTATGTGTACCATAATAACTTCAGTAGAAAGGAACAAAACAGCTTGCATGGGAACGACTGTTATAATGTATGTAAAGCTACAGCTGTTATAAGATCTAATGTGTGTATCATTGATGCTCCTCGTTATTAAATGCAACTGGTATCGGACCAAAAAAAAAAAAAGTACAGCATCAAAATTGTAGTCCGGCAAATTGCATTAGTATTATAAGAAATAAAAAACAATTCTAGATGCGCGCCACAGGAAAAACACGACACGCCGTCGTACGACTGTGTCAATTCTTATTTTCCTAAAACACCACCTCGTGGCATGTCTAATTCCTTGTTTAAAGCAACTGAATAAAACACATGGTGTTTATTCAAAACGACGCTTTCCACACTGTGGCCTAAGCGCCACAAGAACCACGCTGTATTGCGATGTTACGACAATCTAAGGGTAAAATTCAAACACATGTAAAAAGAATTCAGTCATGAATACCTGATATGGGTAGTTGTACCAGCATTCTCTAGTGTTCCACAACCAGGGGGTCTAGAAACAAATGCACAGGATAACATATAAACATAATACATAAAACATTAAAGCATTTGCATACAATCGTAATATAAATAGAATCAGACCCTCAATAGGAAACCCTAGCGACTGTGTGACATAAATGCGCAGATATATTAGTAATGTATCCTTGACGCAGATCTTTACTGACACACAGGCTTATGTACTGACATAAGCGGGACAAATACTAAACAGAAAAATATTAACTACTGGTTTATTGTGTAGGTTTATGACCCTAAAGTGTGCGACTGCGACTTGCTTCTCAGGTACGTAATTGTACGTAATTTAAGCAAAAAACCTGTTTAGCGAAAACCTGGAGACTAAACATTTATAGTAGCACTAATAATTACATTCTACGCGACGAACATAGGCATCGCAATAGTGAGAGCACAGAAGCCTGCAATATGCAAATAAGCCTCTACAAACCACATTTTTTTTGTCGGGTCGTGCAAATATCTTGACTGATCACAGAGCCTCCAGATATTTGTTATTGCGCCTATGTTTCTCCCTGCTAGGTTGTAGCATTAAAATGATGCAAAAAAAAAGGCAATCATTTATACGCACTGCCAATAATCAGGAGATTGCACTGCAAACCACAATCCTAATGTGATCAACAATATGCTATTTTGGTCAATATTTTTGCAGCCTGGTGCCTTCCAGAAGCATCTTGTAGCCTGTACGTCCCGCTGTGATGAAGCTCTATGGGCCGGCTGCTGACTGCTGAGCTACACACACTCCCTAACGTGCTGTTGAGTGAATGTCTGTTCTATTTCACCTCAGTGCTACTATTAATAACTCCCAAGGAAGAGACGCTGGCCAGCTAATGTGAAAAACTTCATTGCACCTAGCTATTAATCATGGCAGAAGTAAAAAAAAAAAAAAAAAAAAAATTCTTGCAGATACTTATCAGTTATAGAACTCGGAGGACCACAGGGCATCTGGTTAGTGCCAGAATATTCAATTACGCAAAACGCCGTTCCATTTTCATGCTTAATTTTTAGCTCACCTATCAATAATCATGGCCTTATTAACATACATTTCAAGTATTATAAATTCTTATTCAAGCCATTGTGTGTAAAAGTCAGTTCAAGCTGCACAATGACACTGAGCAGCTGGGAATGTTCAATGTTATATATTTCACTTACAGAAAAAAAAAAAAGTCCCTGCATTATAGATACAGTGTTGAATAATGCATAGTAGCTTTCAGAAAGCAAGTCTAGTTGGAAAGGGTTTATGACAGCTGTTTCACTGCTTGGTCCAAAGTCGAATGAAAATCTCCAACTGCTCTCTCATTGCTTTTTATGTTTGAATCAATTTCTTCTGCCTGAGATTTCACAGCTTTTAGACAAGACTAAAAACGATGTAATTAGAACCTAATCAGTTAATTAAGAGACTCACTCTACATCAGTATCTGACTTTCCTTGACTTTTTACTTTACTTTATCTTATAGGCAGGTGTGTACAAAATATTGTCTACATAGTGTAACTTATTTACACTTACAGTATTACTATACACTGAACATTGGTCCCTTGAATGATCAAATTATTACTAATTATTTGAATATGTGAATATTGAATATAAAAATATTCACTTCATATACAGTAACAAACTAAGCAGACCTTTGTACTAGATGAAACTGTGGGTACACACACTAGGTATAGGCCAAAAAAAGTGAAGAACTGTTTTGAAGATCCCATTTCAAGACCATGGGTAAGCCCCCTGGTGAAAGTCCCTGGTGGTCTGGTGGTTAGGATGCGGCGCTCTCACCGCTGTGGCCCGGGGTTCGAGCCCTGGTCAGGGAACCAACCCCAGCCACTCTTAGTGCCGGTCCCAAGCCCGGATAAATGGGAAGGGTTGTGTTAGGGAGGGCATCCAGCATAAAAACGTGCCAAATCAAAACATGCGGATGATCTGCTGTGGCGATCCCTAATGGAAGAAGCCGAAATAAATTTTTTTTATTCCAAGACCATTGGTGTTAATAATGAATTAATCTCCTTTGTTCTCCTCTTCTGGTAAAGCTATCCAGTAGATTTGTGTTTATTTAGCCATAGGAGCATTAGTAAGGTCAACTACTGATATTAAGCAAAGAAACCTAGCACACAGATGCTGTTCCAGTTCCATTCCAAAAATAGTGGGGTCATGGATCTTTGGAGGCTCATTTTCTTCCACATCAGCCTTTGCCATCCATGACTTTATTTGCACATATACACATTCTTTTCATAAGGTTTTAATTAAGAGCGGGTTGTAGTATGACAGCATACAGGCATTCCAGAGAATTGTGTGCTTCGAACTTCGTGGTGGAGGTTTGGAGTAGACTCATGTATGGGTGTGGTGGTAAGGTGTCCAAAAACTTTTGTTCATGTAGTGTATTATGATCCAAATATGGCCAATGTGCATTGAGTGCAGAGGAATTATAGCTGGCTCTTAATCTCCCCATAATAACATAATTCATATCACAGCACTGTGGGTCTAATCTCCAATCTGACCAAATGGAACCTGGACACTCTCTGTAACAAAAGCTTTTACAATAGAGCCGCTTGTAATGCAAACAACAGGTTTATATTAATCCTTCTAATGTGTTACTGTCCCTAAGAAATAAACAAGAACTTGTACAATATAATTGGGAGGCACAAAAAAGATACAAATCCTAAATATGGTGGTGCTTTGAGATATTTTTGGTAACATTAATAAAAAAGACTCTAGAGTTTCAAACCTTTGTAACATGGAGAAAAGTTTTTCTCCGATAACATGACAAGATCTCTTTCTTTCTTTCTTTCTTTCTTTCTTTCTTTCTTTCTTTCTTTCTTTCTTTCTTTCTTTCTTTCTTTCTTTCTTTCTTTCTTTCTTTCTTTCTTTCTTTCTTTCTTTCTTTCTTTCTTTCTTTCTTTCTTTCTTTCTTTCTTTCTTTCTTTCTTTCTTTCTTTCTTTCGGCTTCTCCCAGTAGGGGTCACCACAGCGGATCATCCGCATGTTTGATTTGGCACATGTTTTTACGCTGGATGCTCTTCCTAACGCAACCCTCCCCATTTATCCGGGCTTGGGACCGGCTTGTGCAACCCTAATGGCCGGGGTTGGTTCCCTGACCAGGGATCGAACCCGGGCCGCCGCGGTGAGAGCGCCGCATCCTAACCACTAGACCACCAGGGAACCTTCTCTCTTTCTCTCTCTAATAAACAAAAAAAAATACATACACACACACACACACACACACACAAACACACACACACACTAAATATATATACATACATACATACATATATATATATATATATATATATATATATATATATATATATATATATGAGAGAGAGAGAGAGAGAGAGAGAGAGAGAGAGAGAGAGAGAGAGAGAGAGAACCATTCAGTATAAATCTATTAAATAAATATTTAATTATTATAGGATAAAATTAAAGAAAATGCTCCAGCATGCAGTACACTGTGATCAGAAAGCTTCAGAGTACAACTTGGTTTTGCATTGAACTTCACTGATTCATTTGGTGTTTAATTACATATTTGTTTGTTTACGCATATGATTAGAGGCAAAAACTCTACATGGCACCTGCAAGAGACCATGAAACAGGGCAATGGAGACAAAGCACATCTGTTCACAATTCAAGTGAACTACAGTTGTTTATCCTTAAGTCGAACACCAGTGCCAAAAATCTGGCGTAGAAATGCTATTTGACCGTAAAAGGAATGACTTTAAGAATGCCTTTAGGTACGTAGTCTACATGCACACACGTATTCTTTAGATTTATTCTAAGCTGTTGCATTTTTTTTTGCTTTTGTGCTGGATTGCTATTTTTAGCTAGTAGAATGGTCACCTGTAGTTTTTAAATTATGTGATAATTGCATTTTTGTTGCTCATTATTAAAACATTCCCAGAAAGCAGAGGCATGGAAAGAATCCCAGACCACATCATACACACTGACTCTCTGCATGTTTGACATATGTGTGGGTCCGATTAGACTCACAGCTGTACACATGAACAGGAAACATTTTTCAATTCTTTTTGATCTTACTAGCTCTCTTACCTTTTTGAGATACCGCACCCCATAGGTAAATATGTACAGGTAAAACGTGAACCTCCACCTGTAAAAGACAGACCACAATAAGGATTAATAATAAGCGAAAATGCCTGAATTATCAGTGTGATTGATTTTTTATATTTATTTTGCCAGATTGCACAACTTCACCCCAGAAGAGGCAAGAAACACCTTCTGTTTTGGGATAGGAATGTGGAACACACAAAAAACCCTGCAGAATATATTCAGCACTAGGTGACTGACTAATCTTTACTCTAATCTTTCCTAAAGTGTAAAATGACAGGAAGGGGGTGTGTGACTTCTGCACATTCTGTAACGTTCCCCTTTGGCTCCTCTTTAATCCACATAGAGCTCAGACTGGACAGCTTTTTTCCCTGTGATCAGTCATATCTCTGACTACACTCTTTCCAGAACAGACGTCAAAGCTCCAAAATCAAAGCCCATCAGCCCTGCAGCCAATCAGGCCCACTAAATAGAAGTGCTCCCTGAAGCTAAATTATGCTCGGTAATCATCTGCTGCGGTTTTTAACATGATGCACAGAATTCATTGGGCCTGTGATGTTAGTGATAAGCTGACCCCATGTTTTTCCCTGAACATAACAGGAGGGAATTTCTTTCAATGCAGTCTCTCTCTTACTCTGTCTCTCTCTCTCTCACACACACACACACACACACACACGCACACATAATATATAATATAGAACAATAAGTAACAGCAGTAAGGTTATACACTCAACAGGTTTAGGAAACTGTATAAACATAAACAGAAATAATTGAACTGCTTCTTAGATATAGCAAAGATTGGCAATAATTATATATTTCTTTGTGAAAAATTATGCCAGGGACTGGAAAAAGTTAATATGTTAAAGTGATGCATATGCAAAAAAAAAAAAAAAAAAAAAAAAAAAAAAAATAATATATATATATATATATATATATATATATATATATATATATATATATATATATATATATATATATATATATATATATATATATGTTTTAGACCCTTACATTTTTTTGGTGTTTACATTTTTTTTTATAAATGAAAAATTATCAATATAAAAAACAACAACAATATAAACAATTTATGTACTATAAACCATTGAACAGGAGTTGATATGATCATTTTGTTCTATCGATCAACCAATCACAGTACCTTTATAAATCATAGAAAACAGAAGTAATAAAAATGAGCTGTTGTATGCATGTAACGCTTTACCATCTTTAGGCTACATGTGAATGCAAATGAGGATGACCTTGGAACACAATGCTACTATATGTACAAATAAGGTAAAGGAGCAAATTTTTCTGTCTTCGTAAAAACGGTAATAAAGTGAATCAATAAGACTCGTACCCGGCAGTTAGAAAATGGTTGGGGTACTCTGCAATTACCTCAAGGTCTAAGATCCAGAAAAAGACTTCCAAGCACAAATACAGTCTTTTCCTTAAATCAGCATGCTTTGGCATATAGGATACCTTCGGATTTTAACTCTCTGATTCAAGCTGGACCGTGTGTGACGCGACAGAAACAGAAAAAAAACCCAAAAAACTAAAAACTAAAACAAAAAAGAAACAAGAATATAGCCCTGAATCTAATTTACAGATTCGGGCCAAGCTAGAGGACGTCCTGTCCCCTGCTGAGGCACTGCAAGAGCTCACATGGTGTTACTGCATGACTGCTGCTGTCGCACAGAAATCTCACATTCTTTATTTAAGATGCTATCTGTGCTCTACTACATCATACGGTGTCCCAGTACATCACAGGTTAAGCCATTTTAGCAATGAAGATTCAATAGTGAGAAAGGCCACGTGTGATGGGTTTTCAGTTCGGTCTGGTCTTATCAAGAAAAAGAAAGAAAGAAAAAAAAAAATCTATCGTGGCATTTTGACATGAAAAGGGCAGTTAAAATGTTCAAACGCTTTTGTTTGAAGCTCGATCTTGAGTAATTGTAAAAACAAATGAGCATTTACTTAATGATAGGTCAAGGCAGTTGCTTGGCAACAGGTTAGTCAAACAGTATGAGGTAGACAGAGAGTGAGAGTGAGGAAGAGAACGTGTGTGTGTGTGTGTGTGTGTGTGTGTGTGTATGTGTGTGTGTGTTTTTTTCCAATCAGGGCTATTAATATTTGATTATTGGTTACGAAGCCAAAACACTCTGTGCTCAATACTTAACTAGAAGTAAAATAAACCGCAACACGTCTACATGGATGTACATACGTAAACACCTCTGCTAGTCTCACTGGCACATATTTGAATGGAAAAGGCAAATATGAGTGGAAATATGATTTATGGCTGTTTTGCTCCACTCTTAAACGCTCTGTCGAAAAAATATCTGACGCTGACCACACACACTGTGGATTGCTAAAGTCATATGGTGTTTCTATGACGACTTCGATTATTCCTTGTGCTCTGTAGGCGTCGAGAAATTCAATCTCGCTTCAGCATTCACTCTGTCGTACAAGACCAGAAGGTGTTGGAATCGCAGTGAGCGGGAAACAGGGCAAATCTTAAGTGTAGATATACTCTGAGCTGCAAGTTTTTTTAGGTGCCACTGCCTGATATCTGTTTTCATTTGTCATTATTTTCAAGTGAACAATCACATTCCTGTTATCACCTCTAAGTGAAAGTAAAACGCATCGTACCTGCACCAACCTCTTCCTTTTTCATCTCTCTAAGTGGTAGCTTAGTGGTTCTGGTTTACTGATCTGAACATCAGGAGTTCAAGCCCCAGTAACACCAAGCTGCCTCTCGAGGGGCCCTGTATCATGGCTGACTATGTGTACTGACCCCAGCTTCCTGACATTACTGAGATATTCGAAGAAAGAATTTCACTGTGCTGTAAAAAAAAAAAAAAAAGCCCCTTCAAATTACTCATATGAGAAAAAAAATACAAATGAAACTGAAATGAAGCGTATGACTTTCAGAAAACTGAGGCCTCCTACGCTAAAGACTTTCTCATGTTTGGTAACGTACAGCTGTACCACTGACTATTACAAAGCATTGATATTGGAGACTTTCTTCCGAAGGTTGCAAAATAAACATATCCCTACAAAATGCTATCATTTCATAACAACATCATTCATAATTTTTTCCCCCCATTTATATCTGCTATACAAGTCCCTGTATACGCTTTTAGTACAGAAATGATAACATTACAGTAAGTGCATTCATATAAAGTTTGGAGTTGGAACTACTTCTGTGCTGTTATATATAATATACCTTTTCAGACCCACCAGAATGAGAATATTCAACTCCACTGGGCTATACACACCATTTATCTGAATCAAAACTGACAGCACCTGGACATTAAGTGTACCTAATAAACCTGGTGTATTTTTAACACCCCATTTTTTTTTACATACTGTTACATAATATGTGAATAATGGAAGCAGTGAAAGTGTATGTAAGTGCAGCAATTTAGAACAACTGAAGACTCAAATGCTCACACGAACTTCATTTCCTGGTATAATTTTAAATTGCAATTTTCCTAAATTATGTTCAAAAGCAACTCTGTTTTCCACACAATTGAAAAACTGTTTTATGCATTTTAAAAATTCTCTCTTAATTTGACATTATTTATTAGAAAGAGGCAGAACGGAGGCGGGTCTGTGCCGAATGTGTCTCTGAGTGCTACAGACCGAGAGATGTTCTCAGAAACAGAGAATGTTCCCTAATCAACTGTCTCTGGCCTCAGTGGCCATCACTTTGCTTCGGTTAGTTGTTAAAAAAAAAAAAGGAAATGCAACGGAAAGCAATTTCACAACTTACCACACAAAACATCCTGCAGAAAGAAATAATTGCATGGAAATGATGTCTGAGCCTGATGCGAAAACAGTTTTCACCACAGCCATACAGGCTGTTTGAGAACTATGGGAAAGTCAGCCCCAAGAGTACTTTTCTACAGTAGGCAGTAACACTTCTGTAATTTCAACAGGATCTGTAAAGATCGCCACTATTTCGGTTGCAAAAAAAAAAAAATCAGTATATAGTTGGAAACGTCCTTAATATGTTACTTATCCTTATATTTTTGTTATTTTGCCCAGCCTTCAAAAGCATGGCTCTGAGAGTAGTGTTAGCTCTAATTCATATCACAGGTTTACATTCATTCACATATATATTTCAGTTACAGCTAATACACACAATCTAATATAAAGATTCATGTACAAATTTAAACTCAAAAGTTAAGGCTCAGTTACCCGTTAATGATGAGACGGTTGAGGTTTTAAGCCAAAGTACTGCATCTATTTTTAACCTTGAGCAAGGTCTTTAACCATTTCTACTCCAGCGGCACTGCATCATGGCTACCCCTCGCATTGACCACTAATTCCTAACAAGCTAGGGTATGCAAAGAAAAAGAATTTCACTTTGCTGAAAAGATATTTCTATCCAATAATTACGGACGGAGTCTCCAGAGAACTGCACATTTTGGTTGAAAAAATAATAAGCTGCATTTTTTTTTTCTTAACTTCAATACAGCTGCTATAACATAAGTAATAACGGGAACTAAAATGTTTCCTGAATATGCCACTAAATTAAACAAAACTACAAGTTAGAGGGGTCTTAAAAAGCCTGTGAAGGAAACTTGATTGTGGGCTGTGGGCCAAAAGTAAATGCTGCATAATGCTGCGTAAATCTCTTTTATTCTCAGCGCCATACTTTGAGAAAGCTGAAGAATTGTTTGGTTTCGTAACAATGACAAAAACTACATTATTTCAAAACAGCAGACAATTTCCTCTTGTCTTAGCTTCCACTGTTTCCATAATAAGCTGTTCCTTAAATGTCACGAAACATTCGATATCTGCACCTTCAATTACACATTTACAATAAAAGTCAAATTCATTTATATTTTTTACATTTGATTTCAATTTACATTTATGCAGCTTAAAAATAAAAATAAAATATGTTATATTAGAAATGAAGATCTGTGGCAATGGTATTTTTGCCTGTTCTTTACAGGTCTCATATTTATTTAATGGTGGGCCAAGTTGAAGGTCTTCATAGGCTCTAGTTTGGGCATCTTTGCTATAAGTGGATAAAAAGTACATGTTTTTAAATGAATGAATAAAAAATTATTACAATCACTATTATTTTCAATGTAAGAGGAATAAAAACCAACTTCAGGTTTTCTATAGCGTTACATTCCCAAATGTTTTATTCTTTACACAGTGTATATTCATTGAGAAGAACAATATAGATGTGACAGAGAAGGAGAAGACAAAGAATTGCATTCTGCAACTTAAGAGATATCATGAGAACATACACAATGTCCCACTGCTTCATTTCTGTAAAGGCAAAGCCTGACCATCGGAGTGTAAACACTTCCCTGTTTTTCTAGCACTCATAGAGAGAGTTAAACAAGCAGCTGTGAGGTTTAATACACTTTTCTCTTTTCCTACTGAGCCAAGCACAGTGAGTACAGTTTGTCTTAACAAAAAATACATAGAAAATCTTTTGGATTATAGCAAATCTGCTACAGTTTGGAAAAAAAAAACCATGCTGATAGTGACTCAGCTGGCCACATTTCTATTTAAACAGGCCCAAAAAAAGCTATGACGAGTCTTACATGCTTTCGCAGAAGCGGGTCAGAGTGCTCGGTTTCTCTTGATTACGTCTCTGTCGAAACCAGCGCTGGATTGTCCTCACGTCCCAGTCCAGCTGCTTTGACAAGCCCTCTAACCTCTTCTCATCAGGATGCTGAGAGACAAAACAATACACGTCAGAGACTAAGCAGCACTGGTGTATGAGTACTCAGAACTAGGAAGAAAACGATTCTTCTAGTTACTTTAGTAATTCAAAAATAAAAAATCTTTGAGGCAAATTATTAAGACTTCAATAATTAAAAAAATCATAGAATCTTTCTCTGAGTCCTCTGACGTACCACCCGCTCAGGACAAGTAAACACAGAAGATGCTACAGAATGAAAATAAATGGAGGAATGGGGAGAAAATCGCATGAACAAGACAGATGAAGCAGAGGAGCCTCGTTCATACACCAACACTTCAATTTCAGCAATAAAATGTCAATTTTTATAAAAGGGAAACAAACCACTTGGTCGTTTTAAGTGATCCATCTTATTTTCTCTTGTATATTTAGTATTTCTCTTTAATAAAGAAAAGTACTTCTTATTCGATACTCGAGTAATCGATGGAATAATCGGTAGAATACTCGATTACTAAAATATTCTACAGCTGCAGCCCTACTCAGAACAATGTTTGTGCTTGGTATTACTTTCGGTAGGCTGGGTTTAGTTTGGATTACACTTCATAATCTGACAATAACCTGTTAACAATCCCACACACACACACACACACACACACACACACACACACACACACACACACACACACAATAAATTTAATACCTAAACCTCTAATCGAAACGTGTTAAAATTGTCTACTTGAGTTTATTCTACAGGCAAAAAAATATCATCACTTATAGAAGTCATATCATCAGAGTGTTTAAAAAGGTTCACAGCAGAGTATGCAGTAAGCACCTGAGTCACTGACAGACCCATTTTTGGCTAAATTTCCCATGCTGACATGTCTATGTGTTCATTAGCGTGATAGCTGGTGGCTAATGCTGGTCTTGTATTCCCTGTACTGGTGTGTACCTTCGAAACAGGATTGTTCTGAGGAGTTTACTGGAACCAAGCATTTGATTTTGACACTTCACTAAAACCTAAATATATAAGACTGGAAACAATATTAATTCTAACTTTGCTTTTTATCAGAAATAAGGTTTTGTGTGGCCAAATGACACTGGAAATGACTTGATTTTACAAGATTGATTGCTTCAAAAAATCTTTGAATTAAATTCTTATTTTCCACAATTTAATATTTACTGAGGACCTTCATTTAATAAAACTGACTGACACACTGTTCTATAAGCTTGATGGAGGTTTTATTCAAAAAATGTGGCCATTATTTTGCAGGTAGCCCCACTTTGCAGCTACAACAGCCTCCACTTCTCTGGGAAGGCTTTCAACAAGATCTATCTGTGGGAATTTGTGCCCAAAAGACAAAAGAGCTTTTATGAGATCTGCCGATAACGCTGAATGGGAAGGGCTGCATCGCAATCAATTTTTCAATCCATCCTGAAGGTATTGAATGGGTTGAGTTCAGGGCTTTGTGCAGGTCAGAGTTTCTCCACACCAATCTCATCTTGCACTAATGTTGCTCTAAACTAGCATTTTGAAACTCTGTCATGAGTGATTGAACAGAGGATAGGTGTGCTTTTTATGTCCCACTCATAGTACTTATATTGAAGTCACGTTTTCTTGTACCCTTTTCACTGTCCATTACAGTACATGTAGACATCTAGACTACTATTACCCCCATTCATATATTCAATTACTGTCGCGAATAGCTAATCTGTTAGAATGAGCTGGCCTGAGGCTGTTCTACATTTTGTCTGCGCCTTTAGTGACGAGCTGTCTGATCATCTGAACTCCGCTAATGCCGGCCGCTAAAGTCTCTGCTCATTAAGCTGAACATTTGTCAAGAAACCTTTTTTCCACTGGTGTGCCAAAAATAGTGCTAGCACATCAGAAGGAGCAAGCACTGATAAACCTTGGCATGTCACACTCACCTGAATCTACCTTTAATCTGGTTCGGTGGAAGGATGATACTCACTACTGAGTGCTGATCAAATGTATTAAATGTTTATTAAATCATAAGCTTTAAGCTTTTTTTTAAATAAAATTCATGTGTTTCTTCCTCTATCATCATTGAAGACTGTGTATTGAGTGCAGCCAAAATAGGGCATAAAATACCTAACATTACCCTGGCCTCGATTTCCAGACACAACAGACACCTAGAAATAGATGCTTGGCTGAGGTAGAGAGCTGCCCTGGAATCAGTTCACGTCATTCAGATACAAAATTATATATACATACAGTATGTCACTTTGAGTACCAAGTGAGTTCACCCCTTACATTTCAGCAACCATTTTAGTATATCTTCTCAAGGGACGATACTTAAAAAATTTAACTTGGATATATTTTAGAGTGCAGCTTGTACAGCAGTACAGATTTACTGTCCTCTAAAAATAACTCAACATACAGCCATTATTGACTGAATAACTCCTAACAAGAGTTTACCCTAAGTGAACATGTCACAACTCTGTCCAAAGTGTCAATATTTTGTGTGAACATCATTGTTATCTCGCACTGCCTTAACCCTCCTGGGCATGGAATGCATCACAGCTGTACATATTGTTGCTGGGCTCCTCTGCTGCATGCCGTTTCTCCACCTTCCGCTTGTGGATGCCCTACAGATGCTCAATAGGGTTCAAGTATGGAGACATACTTGGCCACTCCATCACCTTCAGCTTCCTCAGCAAGGCAGTTGTTATATTGATGGTGTGTTTGGGGTTGTATTATTACGGCCAGCTTTAGAAGACGCTTCCTTCTGGAATAGCGGCCATGCACTTGTTGTAGTATGCGGCGTATGGTCTGAGCACTGACAAGGTCCTTCTGCTTCTGCAACCTCTAACGCAGTGTGGGCAGGTGCCAAATCCTGCTGAAATCAGCATCTCCATAAAGCTGTTTAGCAGAGGGAAGCATGCTCTAAAACCTCCTGGTAGATGGCTGTGCTGACCTTGGACTTGCCTCTCCTCTCTTCTTCCAGACTCTTAGACCGTGAGACCTTCCAAATGAAATGCAAAATTTTTTTTCCTTTCATTTGAAAAAACGACTTTGGCCCACTGAGCAACAGTCCAGTCCTTTTTGCCTTTTGCCCAGGTAGGACACCTCTGACATTGTCTCTGGTTCAGAAGTGATTTGACACAAGGAATGCCTCAGTTGTAGCCCATGGATACGTCTGTGTGTGTGGTGGCTCTTAAAACACTGACTGAAGCTGCAGTCCACTCTTTGTGAATCTCCTCAAATTCTTGAATGGGCTTCATTCATCTTTTTCTACTACATTATTTCCTTCCTTTTAACTTTCTATTAATGTGGTTGGATACAGCACTCTGTGAACAGCAGCTTATTTAGCGATCACCTTGTGTCTTACCCTCCATGTGCAGGGTGTCAATGATCATCTTCTGAACAACTGTCAAGTCAGCAGTCTTCCCTCATAATTGAGTAGCCTGAACCAGACTGAGACACCATTTAAAGGCTCAGGAAACCTTTCCACTTCATGTAGAGTATAAACATTGGACCTCTTCGAATTTTTAAAGGCTCTCGCATGGAGAAGCTGGTTTTGAATCTATGATGATCTCAAATGTTGAGCTATTTGATTAGTTGCTTAGTAGCTCCTGGTTCCACAATATCAACTGACTGGATAAGACTATAGAAAGGACATTTTATATAATTACACACACTTCGGGACTTATGTTATTTCTTATTCTCTGGTGTTTTGTATTGTTTTTATGATTTATAATCACACCCTTGATATCACCCAAATAAGGATGGATTCCCCTTTTGTTTCCTCTCAAGGTTTCTTCCTCATTCGTCTAGGGAGTTTTTCCTTGCCACACTCACCCAAGACTGCTCATCAAGGATATATACACATCATTCACTTTAATTCTTAAGTTCTATAAAGCTGCTTTGATACAATGTCCATTGCGAAAAGCGCTATAGAAATAAACAAACTTGAATTCAATTAAAACAGTGCAAACAAACACTAAATCTAAAAGCAGCGAATAACAGTAGCAGTAAATGATCCCATTTTTTTTATCACTGTTGTGGTTTTCAGCGAATGATTATGCAGTTTTCATTCGTTTAAAGTGAAATTACTGAATTATAAAATGGTGATGTCGTCTGTATCTCTTATCAAATTTGTGTTAATGTGTGTGTGTGTGTGTGTGTGTGTCTAATACAAGCTTTCTTTCCTCAACTTCCAGCTCAATCACAGAATCAGACGATCATATTTCATTTTCGTACTTGTTTAGATTTAGTTATTGAATAATTCATTGTAGAGGGAGTTTATGTGGTTAATCTTTTGCTCAATGACTCACTGGCAGCAATGTTTTTTAAGATAACAAATGTAGAATGATGGGGGAGGGATGGATGGAAGATTAACAAACCCTAGGACATCTATCTTTTTCACTAGTCAAATAACTTTCTATTTACAGCACTAATGGGCATTTTTAACTAGTGTAAGTTTGAAGCAAACCCTGATAAAATGTTTTATAAAAAGGATAAAATCCATCTTGCAACAGTTTGATGATGAAACATTTTTTGAGACTTTTGAACATTAGAGTGGAGAATGAAAAAAGAAAGTAGTCAACAGAAAGAATTATGTCAACATGGGACTTTTTGAATAAGCCCCACACGCATTGCTTTCATATGAATGTCTTGTTTGTACTTAAACAGTGGGCCTCATTTATCAAGCAGAATATAAACAAATTTGTTCGAACATCATTTCGGCAGAAGCATTTACACAAGAAATGTAGCATTTATGAAAATCCAGTAAGCTTGGAAAATATTTGTGAAGGTTGTTTGGCAAGCTTCAAATCAAATTGTTTATTTATTTGTATAGTTATTGCTAATGTGTAAATGGATTACATTATCAAGTGTAAAAAGCTTGTTTACAGTATTCCAACTACACACGCAAATGAAAATAGTTTTGGAAACTCGATCAATTCATATTAAAAAATGACCAGAAATTAATCTATAAGAAATAAATATAAATAACCCTAAATAAAACCAAGCTTTCAATTATGACAAATAAAACAAAGGTACCTTTGCTCAATACTTTTGGCATCAATTACAGCCTCAAGTCTTTGTGAGTATGATGCTACAAGCTTGGCACAGCTATTTTTGGGCAGTTTCTCCCATTTTTCTTTGCAGAACTTCTTAAACTCCTTCAGGTTGGATGGGGAAAGTTGGTGCACAGCCATTTTTAGATCTCTCCAGAGATGTTTAATCGGGTTCAAGTCTGCGCTCTGGCTGAGCCACTCAAAGACATTCACAGAGTCATCCTGTAGCCACTCCTCTGTTATCTTGGCTATCGTGTGCTTAGGGTCGTTGTCCTGTTGGAAGATGTACGGTCTCCCTAGTCTGAGGTCCAGAGCCCTCTAAAGCAGGTTTTCATCAAGGATGTCTTTGTACATTGCTGCATTCATCTTTCCCTCAATCCTGACTAGTCTCCCAGTTCCTGCCACTGAAAACCATCCCCACAGCCTGATGCTGCCACCACCATGCTTTACTGTAGGGATGGTATTGGCCAGGTGATGAGCGTTGCCTGGTTTCCTCCAGACATGACGCTTGGCATTAAGGCCAAAAATTTGAAGAATTTTGTTTCTCGTGATCCGAGAGTCCTTCAGGTGCATTTTGGCAGACTCCAGGCGGGCTGTCATGTGCCTTTTACTAAAGAGTGGCTGCTGTCTGTCCACTCTACCATACACATCTGATTGGTGGAGTGCTTTTCTTCTGAAAGGTTCTCCCTCTTTCACAAACAAACACTGAAGCTCTTTCAGAGTGACCATTGGGTTCTTGGTCACCTCCCTGACTAGGGCCCTTCTCCCCCGATCGCTCAGTTTGGCCGGGCGGCCCACCCTAGGAAAAGTCCTAGTGGTTCCAAACTTCTTCCATTTATGGATGATGGAGGTCACTGTGCTCATTGGGACCTTAAATGCTGCAGAAGTTTTTCCGTACCCTTCCCCAGATCTGTTCCTCTGTACAGTCCTGTCTCGAAAGTCTACAGACAATTCCTTGGACTTCATGGCTTTTTTGTGCTCTGACATGATGAACTGTTAACTGTGGGACCTTTTATAGACAGGTGTGTGCCTTTCCAACGTCCAATCAACTAAATTTACCACAGGTGGACTAAATTTTTAGTGTCATGGCAAAGGCTGTGATTACTTAAGTACATGTGATTTTGTATTTTATTTTATACATTTGCAAAGATTAAAAAAAAAACTTCTTTCATGTTATCATTTATGGGATATTATTTTAAAAATTTTAAGAAACAAACTATGAATTTGATCCATTTTGGAATAAGGCTTAAACATAAAATGTGGAAAAAGTGAAGTTCTGTGGAAACTTTCCGGATGCACTGTATTGTCATCTTGATGTAGTCCTGTGTGTAGTTAGTTTTGTGTTGTCCAGTGTAAATTTATGTTGTTTTATGTAGCACCATGGCACAAGTGGAGGAACATCATTTCAAGGTGTACTCTATCCACTGTATATGATTGAAACGATAATAACAACCTGACTTGACAAACGCTTGCAAGTACCGAAAAACTGTCTCTTCAGAAATGTTTGTAAATCTACTGGGTATTATTACACACACAATTAATAAATGAGGCACAGTGGATTGTTCTATGATTCATAACAAATAACTACATCTGAACAAGGATGAATGAGAGACTCTGCCTCTGCAAAAAGGGGACCATGAAATGCAATTTCACACTGTTTATGGTGTAAGAAAAACTCCGCATACCATGGTGATAGCAGTGAAGACTTTCTCCAAAATGGCATTTGCTTGAGCCTTCCGTGGGCCGCTCGCTTGGATTTTCAGTCCCAGAGCGCATGGTCTTGCAATGAACCTGACAATAAAAAAGACAATATGGCTTAGTGGTAGTATTGTGTCTGGTGTAAAATTCTCTATTTAGAAACACCAGGGTTAGCCCTAACATTAAACTCAACATTACTGCACACTAACTCGGGTGAATTTAAAGGCCCCAACATCATCATCATTTTTCCATTCAAAATAAAGGAAAGTCTGGTTCTGCTTAAGTCTCACGAATACAATGGAAAAATGTTTCCTTATTGTAAACAGAAAAATACACAACCAAGTATGGCAGTATGAAGCACATTAGAAACCAGACATTGAGGTAGTAGCGGTTAATAAAGCCACATGCAGAAGAGAAGTGTACGGTTGAAATCACACTTGTATGTCTACATAGACTTGTCAATTAATTAAAAAATGTTTTAAACAGTTTGAGTGAAAGACATAAAAGCACACGAAGCAAAACACAAACATTGTAATGTGATCACGTGGCATTAAAGATCCTATCATACTTGCATTATGGTTAATTTGTTTGGGAAACAGTGCGCAGTTATTTATAATGCTGCACAACTGCACAGTCTATCAGTCTGCACTCAGAATACACACACACACACTCACACACACACAATGGGTCCGTTTCGTCACAATCCATGTAGAAAAAACTACACATGGGATTAATAGGAATAACAGACCTTCTTCACTCCCAAAATTTTTTCCATAGTCAAATGTAAGTGGAATAAAAAAGACCTTAAGTAAGTTGAATTCAAACTCAAACACAAGGTAAAACTCATAAGACTAAGTTTTTAAGAACAGTACCGATGAAGAGGTAGGGAATGTCTGTGAAGATAAGCCCGGGCATTTTTCTTGCTTTTTATTTTGTTATATTCGGAGGCCTATTTATGATTGAGCTCTTATTATAATGACCCTGTTTGACTGGCCACTTCAATGATTGGCTTAAAGCTTAAAACAAGTAGGGCTATAAATAATCTTGACATACAAATAAATGCATTGCTGGTTAAAAGTTCAGGAATAAAATGCGCCTTTGCCACTAAATAGCGTCTAAAGATCGTCTAAAAAGTTTTAGAACCCCCAACTTTCTGATCAACTCCATATTTAAGACCTTGAACCCTGGGACGCAGTATCAAAAGAGCTAAAAAGAATTACACCAACATGGACCATCTTGGGAATTCTTTGCAGTTGCAGTTAATGCAAATCCATTCATCATTAATAGTTCTTGACTGTACAGCTAATGGGGTACACGGCCGAACAATACTGCTGCGAAAAAAAGTGTTATATGTGTCTGTATACAATAATTCACTGAGTGAGAAATTTCATTGCACAGTAAAAATTAATGTAGGGATAAAATGCACAAGAAATACACAGACACCCTTATAAAAGCTTTTCCTTTGCCTTTCGCATCGCAGAAAGGCATGCATTTATACCCAAAGATATTGCTATATAATGATATCAGAGCAAGGTCTACCGCTTTATGAATCTTTATCATAAACAAATATCTCCAACTGTGAACACCCAAGATACATTATTTCTTCAATCAGGTACTCGATTACTAAGTAAACACATATTGTTCAGAGAAATATTGATGGAAGGCTAAAAGCTTCTTGTCCTATAGGCAGACTGAATGACAGAAAACAAGGTGCAGGGGGTTTGTAATGCTTTTCATGTCAAACAATCCTTAAATAGCAAACAGTATAATAACACCGACACAGAGAGCGCTGAAGGTTGGTAGAAAGAAAACTGCAAGCAGTACCACCAGTATTTCACTGACAAGCTAAACGAAGCTGTCAATCTACTCTCAGACATAAAGGACTTATTAGCGAGGTTCGCACATACAGCGACCTGCAGTAACACGTCAACCAGCGACCATTAGTTTCAGTAAGAGCTGGTGGCTTCGGCAGCATGAGTCAAAGCGATTCATTGTGGGTGTGTCAAATGACATGAAAAAGTTTTGAAAAGTTGAGCATATATGAAGCGATTATGTGCTACCAAACGATCAAGTAGAAAGCACATGATTCAATTCATTTTTATTTGTATAGCAATAACAATACGATGAAAAATGAATGTTCTTTATAACTGTACGTTTGTCCCTGATTAAAGAGCAGATGACGATTCGTCTCCTGATTTGTTGTCGAGTTTGTGGCAGCCGTTAATCCAAGTTACTGCAACATTACAACACTGAACCTGGTGATTTGCAGCAATGAAATCAGTGCATGTGAGGGGGGATTGGAATTGGGGGGGGGGGGGGGGGGGGAGAGATTGGAATTGGTTTCACGTGTGCCTTAATAACACAAAATCATGTCAAGCTATAAATAGTGGGACATCCTATGACTGGGGAAAAAAACGTTATGGTACACATCTTATTTTTACAAAATTGCTTATTTGAATGTGGTGTTTTTTTGCGCCATTTCTTTTACAGCTGATGGAGCAAAAGAAAGTTTAAGATCTTTTCTTTTGTGTGGATCCTTCAGCTGGGATCTTCCATGGAGATGATTTAAAACGTCCATCAAGCAGTTGCTCGCTTTTTTAGTGTTAAAATACAAGAGATGTGCATTTGATGATACTAAGAGAACGGCATGGAAAAGTGGAGATTGGTGGGGTTATGAGTGAGAGTAAAGAACTTAAAAGCTCAGATCGTGATGCTCTTCTTTCAACACCTAGAGGATGCGAGATAAGCGGCCCGTATCGCACTGCTGTCATTGTCTCTGAATGTGTGTGAGAGAGAGAGAGAGAGAGAGAGACCTGTCCCATTCTGCTACCGCATGCATGCACGCACGCACACACACACACACACACACGTTTACTCCGAAACAGTAGGCAGAAAAGCTTTCAGCCTCACACACTGGCATCATTCCGGCGGGGATGTTACACTGTTACCTCTCAAACACGAGTCGGATGATGAAGATGAAGAAGGCCAGGGGACACGCCACGTACAGATCCTCCGCCTGCGGGAACGTGGACTCCTCAGTGTTCTTCAAATCGGCCCAGGTCACGTTATGTGGCAACCAAAACCTCTCGTTCCAAAACCACACCAGAAAGCCAGCCATGACCCCCTGATCCACTATACTGGTGCCTTTTACACAAGCCTCTGGTGAAAGTGTAATGGATGGTCTCTCTCTCTCTCTCTCTCTCTCTCTCTCTCTCTCTCTCTCTCTTCACTGATGTGTGCAGGTCAGGACGATGTAGCAGGCTTGGGGTTTTGTTTCACACTGAAGAGGAGTCGAAATCCAAATAGCTACTTGTTGCACTATGTAGTGCACTATGTAGCGCGCATTGAACCATTACTGCGTATACAAGTGAGGGCGCCTAAGAAGAAAATGCAGAGCTGTTTAGGCTTCAGCCTGGTCTGCGGTTCACTTAGCCATCGCGGATTGGTGGATTTTTATGTCAATCTCTCTTTCTCTAGCCCTCCTTCTCTCTCTCTTCTCTCTCTCTCTCTCTCTCTCTCTCTCTCTCTCTCTCTCTCTCTCGCATCCAAGAGGGAATAAACCAAATACGCCGTATGTTACTAAGAAAAAACACAGAAATGACAAAACCCAAGATCGCGTGTGATAATAATAGACGAGCAAATGCGTGTCCATAAGCCACGTGTGTTTACTACCTGGTGAATGGCATCACCTACTGGACCTACTGGGCATAAAGCACATGTCAGACACGACACATTACTGGGCACTCATAAAATCACTCACACGTCCGTAGTTTTTTCGTGTATTTTATTTATCTTGTATAATATGTATATATACATGTGACCATTCTTTTCTGACTATTTAAAGAACTAATAACTGCACCAGGGTCCCTTACGAGGGAAATATCAAGGTCCGTGACGTCGGAGTGACGTGGGGCCGCCTTCCCGTGGGCTCATCACCTGCAGGAGGGACCGTAAGGGACGGTGCTGTGAGGATTGGGCAGCAGTCGAAGGCGGGGGTCTGCTTAGACTGCTGCCCCCGCGACCCGAATTACGGATAAGCGGGAGAAAATGAATGAATGAATAACTGCACCAATGAACCATAATGAAATGTCGTCGGCTTGTTCAGTTTTAGCAAACTCAGTTTCTAAGATGAATCTGCTAGGGCAGACATGCGATAATAATAGAAACAAACTAATAAACAAACAAATGAAACCTCTAGCACTGAGACAAGCTGTTAATAAACCAAGGCTCTTCATCTCCCTCTGCTGGACCAAGCAGGTGTTTTATTGATTATTGATTATTGATGATTAATGGTGTTTATACAGTTTATAAATCCATCCCAAACCCTTATTGAATCCTCACTAGGTTCAAAAATGATCAAACAATTTGTTTATTTATGTCTGTGCTTTTAAAAGCCACCAACAGCTGAAAAGAAATTAATTGTGTGTCAACACACTTCAGTCAATAAACCCGATTCTGATCCTGATTCTGATTCACCTTCCCTTCTGTCGTAGCCAAATGCATTTTTACAGTAATTAGTTGACAGGGTTTACTTGTGCAAGGACAGGACTGCAGATGTTTGTCAAAATCTCCAACCTGTTCACACCAGCAGCCACCAACCTTTACATGTTGTGGTAGATCATTTTGGCATCCATTTTTAAGACACTGTCCACACTCCTTAATATTAAGCCAAATACTTGTCCACGGTTAGAAGTCCTTTTTTTTAGAGTATCTACAGACCCTTCATCTTGTAAACATTACAGGTTAGACTCTGTCCCTTTTTGGTATGCTCTTAGCCAGGCGAAGATGTCTTTTAAACCAAAAACTTTTCCACTCTCACTCATCCACTTGTCCTCAGTCTCAAGACAATTCAATTCACTCTTAGAGGATTCACAGAGCTTATAAAAAGGTGGAAAATGGAAGCCACTGGTGTGACCTTTTCAGGACCGGTTTACTCTCTAATCAAATTGAGTGTTTATTAAAAGAATTATGAGGGGCACAAAGAAAAGTGGCAGGAATTAGTACAATAATGCATTTTTTTTATCTGTTATGTATTGACTTCAGCTATGAATGGGAGGCACATGCTTTTTTTAATCAATAAAACAACAATACAAGAGCACAGTGAACAAAGAAACCTTGGTAGAGTTTTTATTACTAATTTGCTTACTTCGATCTTTAAGTGCAGGTTATGCACTAATGATAGGTATGTTCTGGTGATCTAAGATAGTGTTTAATATGGTATAAATACATTTGAGTTTCAGCTGGTAGCATTACTCTCAGCAGAAGCCCTGTGCCATACTGACATCGTTTATGACCTTTACAAAATGTCATAGCTACTTTCCTAAATTATTAATTAATGGGTCATTTTTTTCCAGTGTACGCAACCTGCATGCTTATTAAGCTATGTCATTTTAACACACACACACACACACACACACACACACACACACACACACACACACACACACACACACACACACACACACACACACACACACACACACACACACTCTCTTCTTGCCTGGGTATAACAATCCCAATGAACTGTACAGTGATGTTGAGTGACCAAGAGAGAGAGAAAGAGAAAAGAGAAAAAAAAGAGAAGTGATTCTATCACTGGTTAACCCCAAACAATTATAATAATAGTAGTCTGATCAGCTGATGGCTGGGCTAAATCAAACTGAGGATTTCAACAAGCATACTATCTGCTCTTTGGAAAAAGATCTTTAGACTAGTAGGAGAACTTAATATAAAGGTAATGGCTAATGATTTATATGGTAATATATGATATATATTTCATGGAATAGTTACATTTGAACACTTTATTAAGCTAAAATACTTATTATCTTAGTAACTAACTTGATATTTCATACTTAATAATATCACAGTGGTATTTTAAATGAGATATTAAACCCAGCCATTAGGGTTGCACAAGCCAGTGCACTCTTATTGCCGGTCCCAAGCCTGGATAAATGGGAACTACTGTTACTAATACTACTAATATTAATATTACTACTACTACTTATACTACTACTACCACTATTACTAATTAGTTACTTTTGCTAATAGAATTACTATTAGTAGTAGTAGTAATAGTAATAAACAGCTAGAAGTAAAGTTTCCAAATCCAAGCATCTCTGGATGGTGATTTCAGTGTATACAGCAGTCAAGAACTGCTGTGATTATTGACCCTAGTCTTTGCTTTGAGGCTCACGTAAATAATATTACCAGGATCGCCAGGATCTTTGAAATATTGCTAAAATTAGAAATATGATGTCGTTACAGGATGCAGAAAAACTAGTTCATGCTTTTGTTACATCTAGATTAGGCTACTGTAACGCTTTACTGTCTGGGTGTTCGAGTAAGTGCATTAATAAGCTTCTGTTAGTTCAGAATGCAGCTGCAACGGTCCCTACTAGATCTAGAAAATATGACCAAATCACCCCTGTTTTAATCAGTCTACACTGACTTCCAATTAAATATCGCATTGATTATAAAATACGACTACTGACGTATAAAGCACTTAACGGTCTCGCGCCACAGTATCTGAGTGAACTTCTGTACCAGTATGATCCTTCATATTTGTATGCTGTCGTCCCCTCACTCTCACACGTTCACTCAGGTTTGTTGACGGTGGTGTGGTGGGTTGTCTCTTATCCCAGAGATCCCTCATGTCTGTGTTAACTCCTGTTTCTCCCTTTTAGTTATGCTGCTATAGCGAGTCTTGCCGAAATTTTATACAACAATAAGGACACACAATAATTCATATCCTTCTCTTCCTTTTACCCCTATCTCTCTCTCTCTCTCTCTCTCTCTCTCTCTCTCTCTCTCTCTCTCTCTCTCTCTCTCTCTCTCTCTCTCTTTCTGTTGAGTTAAACATGCTCCTAAGGTTCCAGTGATCACTGTTCCTGGATAGTGTCCTCTTCAATAGGAGGCCACTCTGTGCAGCTTGGGACGATTTCTCATCAACGCCTTGGGTTGTTACATTAAATTCCGGAGTAAGAACGGGAGCTTTGAGGATGATTTGGACTGTAGTTAATGTCAACAGTCTGCTACACTGACTCAGGACTACAGTTTGCTTCTGATCACCATCACTGCACCCAGCAACATTTTTTATCTGTAATAAATGGACATTCGGTGTCACCCAGATGAGGAGGGGTTCCCTCTTGAGTTGGTTCCTCTCAAGGTTTCTTCCTTATGCCATCTCCGGGAGTTTTTCCTTGACACAGTAGCCACCAGCTTGCTCATCAAAGACATTATCAGTGTAAAGCTGCTTTGAGACAATGGTTATTGTTATAAGCGCTATACAAATAAAAATGAACTACTACTACTACGATTACTACTACTACTACTACTACTGCTACTACTAATATTACTATTACTATTATTACTACTAGTACTACTACTACTATTGCTACTACTAATATTACTACTACTATTATTACTACTAGTACTACTACTACTACTGCTACTACTAATATTACTACTACTATTATTACTACTAGTACTACTACTACTATTGCTACTACTAATATTACTACTACTATTATTATTACTACTAATACTACTACTACTATTGCTACTACTACAATTACTACTACTACCATTAATATTACTACTACTATTACTACTACTATTACTACTACTACTATTGCTACTATTACTACTACTATTGCTACTATTACTACTATTACAATTACTACTACTACTACTACTACTACTACTACTACTACCACTACTACTACTACTACTACTACTACTACTACTACAACTGCTACTACTACTAATATTACTACTACTACTATTATTACTACTATTGCTACTATTATTACTACTACTACTACTACTACAACTGCTACTACTACTATTAATACTACTACTACTATTACTACTATTGCTACTATTACTACTACTACTACAACTGCTAATATTATTACTACTACTACTACTACTACTACTACTACTACTAATAATAATAATAATAGTACTACTATTACTACTACTACTATTGCTACTATTGCTACTACTATAACAATTACTACTACCACCATTACTACTACTTTAACTACTACTACTATTACTACTATTCTTAATATTACTACTACTATTACTACTATTACTCATATTACTACTATTACTACTTCTACTAATACTATTACTACTACTACTAGAACTACTACTGCCACTACTAATACTACTAATATTACTACTATTACTACTACTACTACTAATATTACTACTATTAATACTTCTACTACTACTATTACTACTACTATTATTACTACTACTACTACTGCTACTACTATTACAATATACATGCTTCCCTTGAAAATATTATTAGAAGGCATAGGATTATTTTCCACTGTGTATTAAAGAATTAAAAGCTTGGATGACGCATAACCTTCTATTATTCAATTCTGATAAGACAGAGATTTTGCCCAAAAACCAGTAGACAGAAGCTCCTGCATGCAGCATTTCAACCTTCATTTGGTAGCATGTACTGTAAATACTAGTTCAACAGTAAAAGAACTGGGAGTTATTTTAGACAGCAACTTGTCTTTTAAAAATCATATTAACCATATTACAAAAACAACCTTCTTCCACCTTAGAAATATTGCTAAGCTAAGAAACATGTTATCTATATCTGATGCAGAGAAGCTCATCCATGTGTTCATGACCTCCAGACTGGACCATTGTAATGCATTATGGGTGGTTGTCCTGCATCATTAATAAACAAGCTACATTAGTCCAGAATGCAGCAGAATAAGTTCTTACTTATATGATCATATAACCCCAATCTTATCATCCCTACATTGGCTACCTGTTAAGTTTCAAACAGGCTACAAACTATTGCTACTTACCTACAAAGGCCTAAATGGTTTAGCTCCCATGTATCTAACATGCTACAATCCATCTCACTCTGAGATCTCAAAACTCTGGACTTCTAGTAGTTTCTAGAATAGCAAAGTCCAATGAAGGTGGTAGAGCATTCTCACATTTAGCTCCTAAACTTTGGAATAGTCTTCCTAACAGTGTTCAGAGCTCAGACACACTCTACCAGTTTAATCACAGATTAAAAACTTATCTTTTAAGCAAGGCCTACACATAACACATATCACATCATAACCTTGTGCTCCAGGACATCTGATCAAATGCACATTATCAACTTGTGCTTGTTAATATCATGAACAGCTTCTCTTTCTTTACCCGCCCCGAGGCATCCTGAGGTTGCGCCAGCTCCAGTCACGTCCCACCTCATGAAGATTATGGATTTTTAAAGAAGTAGATGCCAAATTCGCAAACATCCCGAACCATCTAGAGACGTACCAGCGCCATTTGGATTCCACTTCATGTAGAGTTTGGACATTGGACCTCTTTAAATGTGTTTAAAGGCTCTGGCATTGAGAAGCTGGTGTTGATCTCAAATGTTGAGCTATTTAATGAGTTGCTCAGTAGCTCCTGGTACCATAACAACAACTGACTTTATAAGACTGTAGAAAGGACATTATTCACAATCTTACATTCCGGTGCTCATGTTAGTTCTCACTCTCCAGTGTTTTGTATTGTTTTTATGATTTATAATCACACTCTTGATATCACCCAAATAAGGATAAGTTCCACTTTGAGTCTGTTTCATCTCAAGGTTTCTTCCTCATAACATCTAAGAGAGTTTTTCTTTGCCACAGTCACCATGGCTGCTCATCAGGAATAAATACACATCATTTACCTTAATTCTTAAATTCAGTAATGAGCCAGTGTCTATTGTAAAAAGTGCTAAAGAAATAAACTTGACTTGACTTGACTACTACTAATATTATTATGACTAATAATATTATTACTACTATTACTATTACTACTATTACTATTACTACTGGTACTACTACTATTATTACTACTACTACTACTACTACTACTATTATTACTACTAATATTATTACTACTATTACTATTACTACTAATATTATTACTACTATTATTACTACTACTACTACTATTATTACTACTACTATTATTACTACTATTACTATTACTACTAATATTTTTACTACTATTACTATTACTACTATTACTACTACTATTATTACTATTACTACTACTATTATTACTACTAATATTATTACTACTATTACTATTACTACTATTACTACTACTATTATTACTACTACTACTACTACTATTATTACTACTACTACTACTATTATTACTACTACTATTACTACTATTACTATTACTACTAATATTTTTACTACTATTACTATTACTACTATTACTACTACTATTATTACTACTACTACTACTATTATTACTACTAATATTATTACTACTATTACTATTACTACTGGTACTACTACTATTATTACTACTACTACTATTATTACTACTACTATTATTACTACTATTACTATTACTACTAATATTATTACTACTATTACTATTACTACTGGTACTACTACTATTATTACTACTACTACTACTACTACTATTATTACTACTAATATTATTACTACTATTACTATTACTACTAATATTATTACTACTATTACTACTATTACTACTACTATTATTACTACTATTACTATTACTACTAATATTATTACTACTATTACTATTACTACTATTACTACTACTATTATTACTACTACTACTACTACTACTACTATTATTACTACTAATATTATTACTACTACTACTATTATTACTACTAATATTATTACTACTATTACTATTACTACTAATATTATTACTACTATTACTATTACTACTGGTACTACTATTATTACTACTACTACTACTACTACTACTACTACTACTACTACTACTACTACTATTACTACTAATATTATTACTACTATTACTATTACTACTGGTACTACTACTATTATTACTACTACTACTATTATTACTACTAATATTATTACTACTATTACTATTACTACTATTACTACTACTATTATTACTACTACTGCTTCTACTATTACTACTAATATTATTACTACTATTACTATTACTACTGGTACTACTACTATTATTACTACTACTACTACTACTACTATTATTACTACTAATATTATTACTACTATTACTATTACTACTAGTACTACTACTATTATTACTACTACTGCTTCTACTATTACTACTAATATTATTACTACTATTACTATTACTACTAGTACTACTACTATTATTACTACTACTACTACTACTATTACTATTATTACCACTATTGCTACTACTACTATTATTACTACTATCACTACTACTACCACTACTACTAGTACTGCTACTGTTATTACTACTACTATTACTACTACTACTACTACTATTACTACTACAATTACTACTATTATTACTACTACTAATAATAACAATTATAAAATTATAATAATGATAATGATGATAATGATGATGATGATGAAGATGATAATAATAGCTCTGATAATGCTGCAATCTGATGCATGTTGTCTGTAGATTTTATAGCAATTTGCTGCCTGCAAGTCAGCAGTAAATAACATATAAAATAAAGGTGATTTAATCTGCACAAGCTGGTCACTATGGCTATCTATTTATCTAAAGTCATAATTCTTTGAAAAATCAAAGTGTTAATAATTAATTAGATCAATCAACAAAATTAAAAGATAATGAACATTTTGATAATGAAAAATCCAATTCTTACTTTTGCACAATATGTAAACTTCAGTCAGGGATTTTGTAGGTGTCAGGTGTACGATTAACCAATTCTACCAAGCAAGTGCAAATAAACATCTATTTCATATGTAGGTTGAAACACCGTCATTAACTAAAACATAAACAGTTGTGTAGGAGGCTTCAAACTGGGTGAGAAACAGCCAAACTCTACTACTAAGGTGAGATAGTTCCATGTCACAGATCAACACCATGGCAAGATTGAGCACAGCAACAAGACACAAGGTAACTATATTCCAGAGGGATTTAAGGCAGTTTACAGCCACAGAAGATCTGTAATTAGTTCTCCAAGATGTTTGGAACAACCTACCTGCTGAATTCCTTCACAAAAAGTACCCAGAAGTGTAAGTGAACCTCAAAGAATTGATGCTGTTTTTCAATATTTATTGAGAGCACACCAAATATTGATTTGATTTAGATTTTTTGTTTATCTCTCTATTCTCTTCATCAACTTTTCATTTTGTTAATTGATAAAAATAAGTGATGAACACTGGTTTTTATTATACATTATAATTAAAGTATTCTTACAACTTTTCAGACGTGCCTAAAACTTTTGACAGTACTTTGACTATCTATCTATCTATCTATCTATCTATCTATCTATCTATCTGTCTGTCTGTCTGTCTGTCTGTCTGTCTGTCTGTCTGTCTGTCTGTCTGTCTGTCTGTCTATCTATCTATCTATCTATCTATCTATCTATCTATCTATCTATCTATCTATCTATCTATCTATCTATCTATCTATCTATCTATCTATCTATCTATCTATCTATCTATCTATCTATCTATCTATCGCCCTACTTAGTGCGGAAGCAGCTAAAAGAGACAGCGGAGAGGCTGTGACACGGTTAGCTGGCTAGCGCAGGCGCTCGCGCGCTCCTCCTGTATCTCAGACATCCGCAGCATCATGGCGGAGCGAAGCCACTCTTTTGCGGCTCCGGCTACCGGCCACAGTCCGCAAGCGGGAACCACAACAGGCTGGCCGATTGTCAAGGAATCGTATGAGCTTCAGGATGTGATAGGTAAGTGAGAGTCGGATGAACGGGTGAGTTTTGTGTGCGAATGTGGAGTGAATGACAGAGAGGCCCTGTACCGGCTTTTCATATGCACTAGCCTCAGCAGCAGCAGGCTATGATGGTGTGTGTGTGTGTGTGTGTGTGTTGTGATCTGCTGCTCTCTAAACTAATGCAATGCGGATGTGACACACCGTTAACTCACTCACTGCTTTCTACAGTACGTTCCACGATCAATGCGAAAATCTTCGATCTTTTATTTGTCATTAGATTCATAAAAAGCAGTTCATTCTGCTTTTCTGCTGACGAACCGGCAGGATTTACTGCTCAGGTAAAGTGTGGTTCAGGTGTTCTTCAGCCCAGGTCTGATCGACTTCATCATCTACAGGTTCCACTCTACTCTAAAGCCCAGTTTAATTAGGTTGGCAGAAATAGTTTGATAAGACACTATTACTATAAACTTCTCCATCCCATTATGTTGTATCTAACATATAACCATCACTTTCTATTTCTAACAATCACACTATTATTATACAAGTACACAGCTTATTCTCCTCTTAAAACTTATTCAGGAATAATTCAGCTCGCTACATGTTATATCAGGCATCTACATTTAATATTAGTGTTTATACATGTATTATTATAATGATAACACCTGAGTGTGATTGTCATTCCTGCTCTTCTCAACGCGCCCTCTGCCGGATGTTGCTTGCATTTAACATCCTGTTCATTAATAAGGTGACTTTTCTGTGGGTTTTGTCACCAGGCCCTTTGCCGCTTCTTCCAGACTGTTAAATGACGACTTCAGCCAATTCCTGTAAAAAAAAAAAAAAAAAAAAAAAAACCCCAGCATCATCAAGGAAAGACCAAACAGGCATTTATAAGGCAGGGTGCCATTAGATAAAGCCGGACGCAGCAGACGAGTGGCGTTCGAGCCCTATCGTTCTATCAGCTGATAAGCAGAGCAGCTCCTGTGCACTTCATCTGCATTATTTTCCTAATCAGCACTGTATTCAGGACCCCCTCCTTCTTATCTGTCAACAGCAGTTGGCAGTGTGTGTGTGTGTGTGTGTGTGTGTGTGTGTGTGTGTGTGGAGCACATTCATGCACTCAGTGCATAGTGCTTGTAAACAGACCTCCTCTATTGATCATGTATACAGTGATTAACATGCGATATTGTCTGCTGGAAGCTGAAATGAGTTAGAGCATGCACCGGTCACACACGAGTACCGAGCGTGAGTCGGGAACAAAATGTAGGACGCACGAGGAAAAAACCGAGTATCACACACGCTGAGATCGAAACACCAACCGAGAGAATCACCATAAAGGAAAACTCAATGCACAGAACAATAAGCTAAGCACAAACTAAGGAAACCAGGAAGCTAGACTTGCAAAATGGAATTTATTCACAATGACTAAATCAGGTCACACAAAATAAGTGAGAGAAAGAAGAAGAGGACACTATGACCGATAATGACTTTATGATATTGAAGCCAAAAAACGGACAGACAGGGATGCAGCGTCATTAAGTTTCTGGTAGCCGTTAACAACCCCTGCAGATAGACATGAAAAAAAGAAGACAGTATATTGACAGCTTAGCTTGGCATTTTATTCGTTGCTGACTTTTATAGCACAGTGCTGCTGACTGATCAATTCTGATTGGTCAAAAGGTGTTGATTGAGTCTCTGTAACAGCATCTTCGACACATTCATGCGCTCGTTCTATTACTTCTGATACTTCGGATCATTTTTGTGTACTATAAGTAAATTAACGATTAAGAGTTTTTGGAAGGAGCTATTAGTATTAGTGCTGTGCAACAGATGGAGCTAAAACTGTAATTGTTTGAGGTATGGGAAAATCTACATCACGGAGAGATTTAAATTGCATGTATTATTTGACATTTGTAGGCAGTGGAGCCACAGCAGTAGTCCAGGCCGCTCTCTGTGTCCCTAGACAAGAACGTGTGGCCATCAAGAGGATCAATCTGGAGAAGTGCCAGACCAGCATGGAAGAACTACTGGTAAGACTTGGATAAATGGGATTTACTCTTTTTACTGGCTTGTTTTGGAGACTAACACACTCCTTATTGCAGATCTCCACTCCCTCACTCAGGAGAGTTTACACGAATGTCTTATATACTGTGGCAATGTGTCACTGATTTATTTTTTTTAGTCAGTTCATATCTTGGTCTTCTTGCAGACATTTCTACAGGGGGAAAAAAAACCGATTTATTTTTAGGCTTAAGGTTTTATTAACCATTTGTCAGTAAAAGCACCAACCATATAAAAAGGGCTTACACATGCATTAATTTCGAATTCTGTGGCTCGAGAGATGCTTTTGATAAGCGAGTGCTCTGCAGATAATCTGTGGTTTGGGAAAAGAAGGTAAATGGTGAATGTCACAATAGTTTTGTAAATTGAAAAAAATTGAGCCGAAGCTACTATTCAGTTATTTTGAGCCGGGGCTGCAACAACTAATCGATAAATTCAATAATAATCGAAGAATGAAATTCGTTGTCAACGAATGCTGTTTTCGATTAGTTTTTGCTGCTCAAGTTAAGGGTTAGTGTGAGGGCAAGACCACCCTCTTGCGAAATGGCAGAGATTAACAGGGTTAATCAGCAGCAGGAAAAAACACACTGGTGTTAGGGATGAAAGTGAAACATCAGCACGGTAAGTAAAAACTGTTTAATCCTCATCATGTGAAAATGGTGTAGTTTAATGACGTGTTATTGTGTAAACTGTTTGTTTGGAACTTCTGTACAGTCGCACTGGATCTGTTCAGCATCAGGTTGCGCAATCAGTTCACTTGCAAAATAGTGATGGATTCAATTAAAACTGTGCAAACAAACACTAAATCTAAAAACAGCAGCAGTAAATGATATACACCAATGTATATTTTTTCCATTTTTTTAATCAGGCCTGTTAGTATCGCCTGTGTTTCTCCGTTCCACTCTCTTTTTTTAGCATTTGTCTTCTACAGCAGTAACTTATCTGTTTTCAAACATGATTTACTGCGGCTTTACTACGTTCAAATGCTTGTTTTCAGTGTTTGTATATTTCTTTTATGCATGTATCATTTAATTATTATACAAAATTAAATGAATTATATTCTAGATGCTTCTATCTTCAACCCTAAAGAAAAATTACTGTGTATTTTTTGTCAACTTGCCATCTGCAATTATCATTAAAACAATACCAATGTTGATTTACACAGTTTACACCTTGTATACTCAAATGCTTTTTGTCTCTTTTATTTTTTATTTTTTAAAAACAACCCAGCATTAATGGCATTGTTGAAGGAGAAATCCCCCATGCACTCCTCAACAATCAGCTACTATACGCATTAAATGTCTACATTAAAGATAATTAAAGTCAATATCTGGCTTTTGCAATTTTTTTAAGTACATAAATACCCTGATTTCCTGTTCTATATAGTTATAATAAGCAGAACAGCTTAAAAAATATATACCCGATCAATCAGATAAAAAAATAAATATATATAATAATAATAATAATAATAATATTAATAATAATAATAATAATCGTCCGATTAATCGATCATCAAAATAATCGTTAGTTGCAGCCCCTTTTTGAACTTAAGCAGTTGGGCTGTTTTCGTATAGAGATTACTGACACTATATCACTGTAAAAGGTTTTTTTTTTTTTTTTTTTTTTGGTGGAAGTTCTTGAGCAATCATAAGGTTTAATGCTCATAAGACTACACAGCTTTGAATCCACTACCAGATATGTCAACAATATTGTGTATTTATGTCTGTATTTATATATGCTCTATTTTTATGTCTCCTAAAAGACTTTTTCGATTGATGGTAGTCTGGGTCTTAACCAGCATTAGAATGTATTTGTGTAATTGTCATACTAATGATAATAATATCATACTCCTTTGTCTCACTTCAGAAAGAAATCCAAGCCATGAGCCAGTGCAGCCATCCGAACGTAGTGACATATTATACCTCATTTGTGGTGAAGGATGAGCTTTGGTTAGTTATGAAACTCTTAAGTGGAGGTAAGAACACCTTTGATTTTATATTTTTGCAATACTTTAGCTGTTTTATTTTTCACCAGTCTGTAAGGCCAAACTAAGCATGTGCCTTCTCAGGAGTTTGAGTTTTAAAACCAGCCAGTGGGCTCTAGTGATATAAGGATTTTCAGTATTTTCCTTTATCATGTACAAAATCCAATTACCTCTTTGTGTAGTATCTTAGAGCGCACCTGCAGGAGAGTGTAAAGTTCTCAGTACTGTTTATGAAACCTTACTGACACCAGTGATAGCAATCAGCACTGAAACATGGGCTCGTGTAATCCACGCTAGCAGTAATAGTATCCCCGCTTTGCACTTTTCCCAACAGTTCCCTTTCACTGGAGCTTCTCGGCTGTAGATATACAATATTCAGGCGACGCTGATGATTTATAGGGTTATTCTTTTCATTCTGTGTCAACTGAACAGCAGATTTGAAAACACCCTGTTGTAAGTTTGTTAAATCCCTTACTTACAATTTTACATGGCCATGATATCCTGTGACCGTGACTCCCAAAAAGACAGATGGTCTCATTGACATGAACTTGGAACGATTAGCACATGCTTTGTGGACGTGTGATTTGGCACGTTCCCCTTCCTTCTTTACATTACATCTCAAGTCGATTTTGTTGCATGCTTTCTTTGACCCCCCTCATTTTCTAGGTAAATGTTTTGTAGCCATTAATATGAAATAAAGTCGATCAATATGTTTGACCCAGTTCATGTTAGGCAAGTATATCATTAACTTCAACAAAACCATATTTAATAGAGATTATATTAATAAATGACCAAAAAAAAACCTTTTGGTTTTTTTGCCAAAGATATTATGTAGGCCCACAATGAAGTGTCAGATCTAACACTTTACACATAATAGTAATGGCGATATTGAAAATGATTAATAAAGATGGTTTTTTTTCTCCCCTCTTCTCTGCTGGTCAGCACACACGTTCTAATACTTTAAAGAGCAGCAGCATTAGCAGAGAAAAATCTTTGGTCTTTGGACAAGAATTATACAAAAGATTCTTGTCAAAAGAAGAATTTTTCTGTCTTGTGTTTTTAATGGTTTACTGCACATTACTGTGGACTCTACCAACCTGCTGAGTTTTTTAGTTGGCACTGATAGCAAGCATTTCCTTACTGTATAGCTGAAGATATTAATAGCCAATAGTATTCTGGGTTTCTTTTTTTTCTTTTTTTCTTTTTTTTTTTTTTTTATAAATGTCACCATTTTTTCTGGACGCTTAAAATATTTACTTTGATTTTTAAAAACGTTAAATCACAAACAGGAGAAATTCTTATAACACAACCCTACCCTGTTTGTGTGTTTGTGTGTTTGTGTGTGTGTGTGTGTGCGTGTGTTCAGGATCAGTATTGGACATTATTAAGCACACATGTAGCAAAGGAGAGCCCAAAAATGGTGTACTGGATGAAGCCACGATAGCTACTATTTTAAGAGAGGTACTGGAGGGTCTTGATTACCTGCACAGAAATGGACAAATACACCGGTATGGACATTCTGCAAAAAACGTTATTACTTTGTTGACAGTGTGAGCACATATGGGCATTCAGTTCCCAGTGTTTTTGGTACATCTCTCTCACACCAACATTTGTTCCATAGGGTTACACTGCTCCATACACTGCACAGTTCATTTACAATTCACAATTGTTTGTAATTTATCAGCCCCTTCATCAGAAAGAGACTACAATGGAGCTGATCACATATTATTTGGGTGGTTGATCATTCTCAGCCGTGGCACAGATAAAGTGCTAGCTGTTTAACACAAACTGTGCATGAAAAATTAAGAAGAGCTTTAGTATTTGATGGCATACTAAATATTGATTTGTAATCACACTCTTGGTGTCACTAAATGAGCATGGGGTTCCGCTTTTGAGTCTGGTTCTGGCTTTTGAGAGGGTTTCTTCCTCATACCAGCTAAGAGAATTTTTCCTTGATACAGTTGCCCCAGGCTGCTTATCAGGGGATGAATACACATACATTTAAATGTAAGTGTACTTTGTTCTATAATACTTACATTCTGTAAATCTGCTTTGATACAATGTCCATTTTTAAAAGCTCTATAGACCATTTCAAGGATGTAAACAATAACAAACGCATTTCGACAATACTGCCTACATCTGGTCAAAATGACTAGCACATAGTTTTTAAGTTTAGCTAAAACAGAACAGTTAAGAAATGTATAAAAGCTAAAATTAGATGTTGGCATGTAATTACCAGACTCCTTATATAAGACATTGAGGTGACAACTTTTCACTCAGAACATTTACTTGAAGTACCCTATCCAGAGGTGTATTATTATCTGGTATGGAACCAAGTGCGTGTACACGAGAGAGGTGGTGAAGACTTATCATAGTCTACAATTACTTCCTTAAAATGACTGTTGTTGTTGTGGATTGAAGCAAGTTAAAGGTAACTGGAGAGGTTATTAGTGCGCATTGCAGTCTGTATGACTATGCTAATAATAAAGCACATTGCTAACTGAATTCTATTGAATTGTAGAGAGTGAAATTTAAGGACATAAATGATGCGCTATACTAAATACGATTTGGAATCGTGGGAAAGAACAGTCTGTGCGGGAGTTGTGAGAATGTAGAGAGAGATGAGACGCAGTGTTTAATCCACTGTGTCTAATGTATGAGTTTGACCTCCAGATGTTCAATAAACCAAGTGTTGATCTTTTGAGCTCTTTGACGGTGTCCAAACCGCAGTGACGATAAACCGATCGACAGAACAAAGCTAAGAGCCCATGAATCCAAACAGAATTAAGTTTTTGTGTTACATCATAACTTTTTTTTATTGCATACGCAATTATTTCATACGTTTTGAAATGTTTGTGGTTAGACCAGGTGAAGTGTGTAGCCATGTTTCTGTGATCCTTGTTGCAGTGGAACAGAGTGTGTGTGTGTGTGTGTGTGTGTGTGTGTGTGTGTGTGTGTGTTTGAATCCTCCATCTGGGCCTTGTGTGTGCTCACAAATATACATGAAGATCCATGAAATCCAATGCTGGCTAACGTATTTAAAACATTTTTTAAACATATTCAATTCTAAATAATAATGTGCTGTTGGTTTTAGATTACAGTAGATATCCCATAGTTACTAGTCAGTATCCAGCCTTCACTGCTGTAATCCAGGCGTCACAATGTGTTTTGATTGTCGGAAATGTAAACACTTCAATTTCCCAAAGCAAGTTAGTTCCTGCTCTGAGCGAGCATGAACAACATGATAATCGTTTTCATTTTGACATTTTTTAATCGCCTGCCAATGTGCGCGTTAGCTAACCGGAAATGTCCTAGGACCAAAAAGACGTCAATTCCTCACATGAATAAACGGCCGTTGAAATGGTCTATAGAAATCAAATTGAATTGAAAAGTGAATTACACATACGAAGATCGTGGACCAGCACAATAACTGAATGTTGTAAGTGAACACTGCTGCTTTTCATACACTAGAAATAATCCAGTTATTCAAGTCTCAAGATTCAAAGCTTTATTTGTGGAATATTGATTCTGGTCAGCGCAGTTCTGTCGATGCACATGATGTTGGTGGGGTGGTTCGTTGACAAATATTTGCATAGTGAAAGGCTATAATTTTTTTTTCATCATGATATATATGGTGGTATACATAATAAATGATCCTATGAGTGTAGATACAAGGTATGTGTAGCTAATAAACTGGGAACTGGGTGTGTATTGTGTTAGAGAAAATAATTAAGGGCTATCTCTTGTGTCATGAAGTCACAGAGGAATAAAAAAAGTCTGTGTTCTTAATGTTTGACCTTAGGGATGTGAAGGCTGGGAACATCCTGTTGGGAGAAGACGGCTCAGTGCAGATAGCAGGTGTGTTTCACATAAATTTTTTTGCACCAGAGTTTTTTTTTTTCGTCATTTCATGGAAAATATTTTGGAAAATTGCAGCAAAAAGCATGAAATTCTGAATCCGTCTTCTTCTGCAATGACGAGCGGCATCGTGATAGAATCTTATTTGCGTCATGTAAAACTTCTGCTCGTTTTTTCTGTGCACATTTTTCTCATGCTTAAAATAATCCCTCGCTGTAGTATGTAGAATCACTTTTATAATATGCTTAAATATGTTTCCAAAGATTTGTGGCATGTCCAAGTACGAACCTAATCCTACTTAGTGTTTTTTTTTTTTTTAACAGCACCAATTAAGATAGATAGGATTAAAGGATTCCAGGAACTACAAATGTTTTTTATAGAGCTACATTAATTAAACGCTGTGAAAATGGTGCAGTAATTAGTTTGGGGAGTCAGACTGCACATGCCCAACATGCTATTTTTGGGTTTTATGAAAGAGATTTATTTTGCTTTTTTTGAAACCTTGACAAATGTGCCAGTTCTATAGTATTTATGTATACAGAAGAAGTTCATAAACCATCACTTTGTGCTTTATAACCCGGTTGAAACCTCAATCTCAGAGTTTCTATTTTTGATCCTACAGTGATACTTTTGTCAGTATTTAATTATACTACATACAATACTACATCATATCTATTATTATATTGTCTATTTTTATTATAAGATAAAAACATAGAATACATATCTTTAGTAACGGAAGGCTATAATAGAGATTTATGGACTAAAAAGAGACTTGAAATTGTCATACTCATGAGGGTTTTTTTTCTCCTGCTAAGTAAAGTGGCAAATCTAGTGCAGGCATATTGATTTGATTTTATTTAACCAATGCTGACCTCGTTTGCTATTGATTATTGAAGGATGAAGCTGGGGACTTTTATAGGGATGTATCAATCATGTGTTGTGTGTCAGTATTAGAGATATTCTTCTGAAAATCTCTATTGTTATCAGAAATAAGTAGATTTTAGCAATAATTTCAGTTTGTAAATTTTTCTTTATTTCATTATTATAATTTTTTAAAATTTCAAATAGGCTAATGTCCTGTGCATGTACTAAATATAGATAGATAGATATACATTTATATTACTATCAATAACTAGTACTACTATTACTATTAGATACATGAAGCATAAAATATTAATAACAATGTTAAAGCATTTCAGTGCATGTCGTACTCTGTGTGTATGTGTATGTGAGAGATAACATTTGAATTTGATTTGAATTTGAATTTGATTTGAATTTAAATGTAATATCTATCCAGATTAGTTAATTCTACATTGAAAGCCTATTTTACTGCCAATGACAGCTTGAGTTTTTTTTTAACCGTAACAGAACTTTTCCAGTAAATTATGTGAATATTTTCACTACAGACTTCGGTGTGAGTGCATTTCTGGCGACCGGAGGAGATGTAACCAGACATAAAGTTAGGAAAACTTTTGTGGGAACTCCATGTTGGATGGCTCCAGAAGTGATGGAACAGGTAGGACTGTTTATGAAACGGCATTACTGTTGCACATCGTAACTAACTGCCTCTGGCTACGAGACACAGGAACAGCAGAAACAATTTACTCACCCATTTGTGTTTTAGAGGATTTTGCAAGTTTAATGTTTTGGAACTATGTCTCAGAATAAGCTTTTCTGAATGGTTATCTGTCAGGTTTATGGACATCTCTCACTTGTAGGTTAGAGGATATGATTTTAAAGCTGACATTTGGAGTTTTGGGATTACTGCCATAGAGCTGGCCACAGGATCTGCACCCTATCATCGATACCCACCTATGAAGGTGAGGCTTTTATTTCCTGCTTTAAATGCTGAGTAGAGAATGGAAGTCAGACAACTGAAAAATAGGAAACACTTTGAGAAGGTTTCAGTTTTTTTTTAATGCTTTGCAAGCTTGATTATATATGCACAAAATGTTTTCCGAAAAAATATTCTGCAGTATGTTATTTAAATCATTGCTCTACACTGTAACAAAGTACACTAAAGGTTATATTATGATATTAATGCTTTTTTTTTTTTTTCGATTCGAGAAGTTTCCATAGCCAAATAATATCTACACTGACACTGCAATAATTACATTTATTTCTCTATGTCCTTATACAGGTTTAATAGTTAAACCTTATTCTTTGGCCAGACATTATTTGTGACCCTACTTTTGTCAAACTGTTGTGCAGGTCTTAATGCTGACACTGCAGAACGATCCCCCGACCTTAGAAACAGAAGTTGAGGATAAAGAGATGCTAAAAAAATACGGGAAATCTTTTAGGAAACTAATAACTCTGTGCCTTCAAAAGGACCCGACTAAAAGGTACATAATTCTATTTGCCCATTTGGAGAACCAGATGAACAACGAGTCTCGATAGCACATTAGTTTGAAAGTAAATTGAATGATTACCATTTTTCATTGTTTTTTTTTTTTGTGAGCATATAACAAAATCTCTCTGGGTTTCTCCTTTGTGCCATGTGTTCAGTCACAATCAATAAAGAGATTCAATGTTATAAAGCTCCCAGCAGAAAAACTCAATCTGGCCAAATTGATATAAATGAGCCCATGCCAGTGGTTAGACCAAAGCCTTACTCTAAAATACGCTCTCTGCATATGCAATTATGCTACATAGTCACTGTTGTATACAGGAGACCTTACCTTAAATACCTGTTCAGTTTAATGCAGGAAATCAAAGTCTAGATTAGGAATGCATATTGCATGTTTACATACTCAAACACTTTCTTTCACCTCCCCACAGACCAACAGCATCAGAACTTCTGAAATGTAAATTCTTCCAAAAAGCCAAGGTACAGTTTTATGTATTTGTATTCATTTTTCTTGTCTTTCATACAGTTTCTTGTTGCTCCGAAAGCTCACAAATCTTTTATTTTCTGCTTTACCATTATAGAACCGGGAATACTTGATAGAAAAGCTGCTTTGTAAAGGACCAAATATAAGCCAAAGAGCTAAAAAGGTATTTCATTCTCATCACACATTGCTCTGAGCTTTTAAGGCCATCACAGTGCACTCTGTACTGACATGCTGTGGTGTGTGAGGTTTGGTCACTGTGGTGCTCCTTTTTAAAATAATGCAGCTACACACCTCTGATTTTTTTTCCCACATACTCAAAAACACTGTAGTTACAGAGACAGAAGAAAGACTTCTTTCAGCGATTCCATTCTGGTCTTTCTGGGGTGTTCAGGTCCACGCCTGCCATGTGATTACAGCTGTTTTGATGGCTATTGGAAAAAAAAATGTAAAATACATAAAAAGATTTATATATATTTATACCAACGACTTTAATCCACAGCATATTTGTTTATAAATTAGGCTTAACTTTGGAGTTGGTAAATATTGATTTTGTGGATCGAGTTGCACGCTTTTCTTTCTTTTATTTAAAGCGCTTCAAGGTAAACACATTAATCACAACCTTTTATTTAAGGCTTTTATTTAGTACTTAGAAAAACATAAACAGCAATAGAAATGTGATGAATGTCCAAGATGATCTGGCCAAGACATAAATATTTATTTATAATATTTTTTTTTAGGTCTGTGAGACGGGCATTCATGTCTGTGGGTTTTGCGTTAAAATGCCAGTGAAGTAAGCAAACGTAATAGTACAAACAATACGTTTTGTATTTGTGATTAAATTGCATGGAGACATGGTGAGGCACATCTCGTAATCCGAGTTAAAGGCCAAAGCACAGTCAGGCAGCATCATTGTAGGAATATCCATAATCATATACACCAGTGGTCCCCAACCCCCGGGCTGCGGATCGGCACTGGGCCGTGGGACAGTTGGTACTGGGCCGTATATTTTGTTGTATTTATTCGCGTCACCTTAAAGACCGGACATTAAACCTGTCTGTGAAAATATTGTCCGACATTAATCTGGTCCAAGGCGCACAAAATGTTAGGGACCACTGATATACACTGATCAGGCATAACATTATGAGCATCTGCATAATATTGTGTTGGACCTCCTTTTGCTGGCAAAACAGTCGTGATCTGTCGAGCATTAACAGCGTGAACGTCTTCAGCAGTTTGAGCTAGAGGAGCTCATCTGTTGGTTTGGACCACACGAACCAGCCTTCGCTTCCCCCGTGCATCAATGAGCTTCGGCCGGCCATGACCCTGTTGCCGGTTCACCACTGTTCCTTTCTCTGGACCACTTTTGATAGATACTGTTGTCCAGCCATCACAATTTGGCTCTTGTCTAAATAGCCCAAAATACGCTTACGCTTGCCCATTTTTCCTGCTTCCAAAACATAGACTTTGAGGACAAAATGTTAACTTTCTGCCTAATATACCCACCCACTAACAGGTGACATTGCCATTTAACGTCGTTTATCTCGGTGCAGCCGCAGAAGAACTCGCGAAAGTGGCGGAAAAATCAATCCTTACAGATGCTACAGGTTTTGTATTGTATACTGGTGAATCTCTGCTGTTAGTTAGTGCTAGTGTTCGTAGTGTTAGTAGGGGCGCGGCGCGGCTTTGGGAAGAAAAGCGCAGCCGTTGAGAGAGTGCCGGTGGGAAGACACGTACCGGGATACACATGAGCGATAACAACGACCGCCGTGAACCAACATATACCAACAATAACGGACAGTGAGAGTGTGGAAGTTTAAATAGGAGCTGGTGATGATGATAAACGAGCACCATATGTGTTGAAAACCCAGCCATTAGGGGGGCACAAGCCAGTGTACTCTTAGTGCCGGTCCCAAGCCCGGGTAAATGGGGAGGGTTGCGTTAGGAAGGGCATCCAGCGTAAAACATGTGCCAAATCAAATATGCGGATCACAAATGAGAATTTCATACCGGATCGGTCGAGGCCGGGGTTAACAACGACCGCCACAGGTATCGTTAGCCGACAGGGTACCGGTGGAAATTGGGCTACTGTTGGCCGAAGGAGGAGAAGGAGAGGAGGAAGGCGTCTACAGAGACGGCAGGAAAAGGAGCAGTGTAGGAGAGTAGAGGTTCGGGTTGGTACTTTAAATGTTGGTACTATGACGGGTAAAGGGAGAGAGATAGCTGATATGATGGAGAGGAGAAAGGTAGATGTGTTGTGTGTTCAGGAGACCAAGTGGAAAGGGAGTAAGGCCAGGAACATTGGAGGTGGGTTTAAACTGTTTTATCATGGTGTGGATGGGAAGAGAAATGGTGTAGGGGTGATTCTGAAGGAAGAGTACAGTAAGAGTGTAGTGGAGGTGAAGAGAGTTTCTGATAGGGTGATGATCGTGAAGGTGGAAGTTGAAGGGATGATGATAAATGTCATCAGTGCCTATGCTCCACAAGTTGGCTGTGAGATGGAGGAGAAAGAAAGATTCTGGAGTGAATTAGATGAAGTGGTAGATGGTGTACCTAGGAAAGAACGATTGGTGATTGGGGCAGACTTTAATGGGCATGTAGGTGAAGGGAACAGAGGTGATGAGGAGGTGATGGGTAGGTATGGTTTTAAGGAGAGGAATGTGGAAGGGCAGATGGTGGTAGATTTTGCTAAAAGGATGGAAATGGCAGTGGTGAACACGTATTTTAAGAAGAAGGAGGATCATAGGGTGACGTATAAGAGTGGAGGAAGGTGCACACAGGTGGATTATCTTCTGTGTAGGAGATGCAACCTGAAGGAGATTGGAGACTGTAAGGTGTTGGCGGGGGACAGTGTAGCTAGACAGCATCGGATGGTGGTCTGTAGGATGGTTTTGGAGGCGAAGAAGAAGAGGAGGAAAGTAAGGTTTGAAAGAAGAATAAGATGGTGGAAACTGAAGGAGAAAGAGTGTAGTGTGAGGTTCAGGGAAGAGGTCAGACAGGGGCTCGGTGGTGGTGAAGAGGTGCCGGATGATTGGGCAACTACTGCAGGAGTGATGAGGGAGGCAGCTAGAAAAGTACTTGGTGTGACATCTGGAAATAGAAAGCAAGACAAGGAGACGTGGTGGTGGAATGAGGAAGTGCAGGAGAGCATTAGGGGGAAGAGGTTGGCAAAACAGAAGTGGGATCGACAGAGTGATGAGAAAAGTAGGCAGGAGTACAAGGAGATGCGGCAGCAGGTTAAAAGGGATGTGGCGAAAGCCAAGGAAAAGACATATGAGGAACTGTATAAGAGGTTGGACACTAAGGAAGGAGAAAAGGATTTATACCGATTGGCCAAGCAGAGGGACCGAGCTGGGAAGGATGTACTGCAAGTTAGAGCAATAAAGGATGGAGAGGGAAATGTGTTGACTAGTGAGGAGAGTGTGTTGAGAAGATGGAGGGAGTATTTTGAGCAGCTGATGAATGAGGAAAATCAGAGAGAGAGAAGGTTGGAGGATGTGGAGTTGGTGAAGCAGGATGTAGATAGGATTAGTAAGGAGGAAGTGAGAGCATCGATTAAGAGGATGAAGAATGGAAAGTCGGTTGGACCAGATGACATACCGGTAGAAGCGTGGAGATGTTTAGGAGAGATGGCAGTGGAGTTTTTAACCAGATTGTTTAACAGGATTCTGGAAGGGGAGAGGATGCCTGAGGAATGGAGAAGGAGTGTGCTGGTACCGATCTTTAAGCATAAGGGAGATGTGCAGACCTGCAGTAACTACAGGGGAATTAAGTTGATCAGTCACACCATGAAGTTATGGGAAAGAGTAGTGGAAGCCAGGTTGAGAGAAGAGGTGACCATCTGTGAGCAACAGTATGGTTTCATGCCGAGGAAGAGCACCACAGATGCCTTATTTGCTTTAAGGATGTTGATGGAGAAGTATAGAGAAGGACAGAAGGAGCTGCATTGTGTATTTGTGGATTTAGAGAAAGCGTACGACAGGGTGCCGAGAGAGGAGTTGTGGTATTGTATGAGGAAGTCAGGTGTGTCAGAGAAGTATGTGAGGGTGGTGCAGGACATGTATGAGGACAGTGTGACGGCAGTAAAGTGTGCAGTAGGTACGACAGACTGGTTCAGGGTGAAGGTTGGACTGCATCAAGGATCGGCCCTGAGCCCTTTCCTGTTTGCAGTGGTGATGGACAGGTTGACGGACGAGGTCAGACAGGAGTCTCCCTGGACTATGATGTTTGCAGATGATATTGTGATTTGTGGTGAGAGTAGAGAGCAGGTTGAGAAGAGCCTGGAGAGGTGGAGATATGCGCTGGAGAGAAGGGGAATGAAAGTCAGTAGGAGTAAGACAGAGTACATGTGTGTGAATGAGAGGGAGGGCAGTGGAGTGATGCGGTTGCAGGGAGAAGAGGTGGAGAAGGTGGAGGAGTTCAGGTACCTGGGGTCAACAGTGCAAAGTAATGGAGAGTGTGTTAGGGAAGTAAAGAAAAGAGTGCAGGCAGGGTGGAGTGGGTGAAGAAGAGTGACAGGAGTGATTTGTGATAGAAGAGTATCTGCAAGAATGAAAGGGAAAGTTTATAGGACTGTGGTGAGACCTGCGATGTTGTATGGATTAGAGACAGTGGCATTGAGTAAAAGACAGGAGGTGGAGCTGGAGGTAGCAGAGCTGAAGATGTTGAGGTTTTCGTTGGGAGTGACGAGGATGGACAAGATTAGAAATGAGTTTATTAGAGGGACAGCACATGTAGGATGTTTTGGTGACAAGGTGAGGGAGGCGAGATTGAGATGGTTTGGACATGTGCAGAGAAGGGACATGAATTATATTGGTAGAAAAATGCTGAAGATGGAGCCACCAGGTAGGAGGAAAAGAGGAAGGCCAAGGAGGAGGTTCATGGATGTGGTGAGGGAAGACATGCAGGTAGTTGGTGTAAAAAAGGCAGATATAGAGGACAGGGTGGTATGGAGACGGATGATCCGCTGTGGCGACCCCTAATGGGAGCAGCCGAAAGAAGAAGAAGAAGAAGAAGATATGTGCGCGATTGAAGCCCGGAGCTTCAGAGAAAGCGGCCGAGAAAACACCTGACACGCTGAAGGGGGCTGAAGGGGGCGTGGCAGGTGGATTCCTGACAGATAAACATGTACTGTATGTATTTTTATAACATGTCTTCATCAAACAAATCGCGGCAACGCTGTTGTGTAAAAAAACCCTTCAAAAACACGTGCATGCACATTCTCATTTATTAACACACATCATGTACATAAAGAAATTTCAAGCACGTTAATATACTGCCGCCATACTGATTTTCGTTTATCTCGATCATCGGTTGTCTCGATGCTTTTTGGCGACCCTCTAGGACATCGACATAACCGGGTTCCACTGTATATATATATCTCTGCATTGAGACAAAGAACAGCAGAGTATAAAAAAAAGGCAAATGAATTAGAAGCTAAGCATAGAACAGGTGCACACATTAGGTAATCAATGAGAAGACAGGGTAGGGACAGGAGCAAAACAATAGCGCATGCAGTGTAAACAATAAGCATATGGAACTCTGAAAAGCATGCTATGTGATATGAGAGGGGGATTCATGGCTCAAGATTCAAGACATCGCTATAACAGTATATTTCTCACCATGTAAGTCTTAACAGAATACCATTAATTACATACATAATGCATATGTATGTCATATGTAACACTGCATATATAAAAATGTGTTGATTGGCTGCGGGCTACAATGAAGCTGCCTCTGTTTGGTTCTAAATAAAGGACCTGTGCTTCTGGTCATATTTTTGTGGTGTTAGTGCTGAGAGAACAAATAAACTCTGCTAATTATTTTGTTAATATTAATTAAAGAATCCAATGGAGTAAGCATTGCAAATACTGGTAACATTCTCATGAATTAATTAAACTACCATTTTAAAATCTAAATAATCATCTGAATAATATAAGCAAAAACTTGTGCATTAGAGATGAGACATGGTTACACGTAATTGCGTCAAGTCCTGCATAAGCATGAATAAATAAACGAGTTAATCTCTGATTCAAAGACAACCCACCTCACTGAAAAAGCAATGAATTTATCCTCTTTTTTGTGGTCTAACCTTTTGCCTGCTCTATTGTAAGAAGTAACTGTCCTAGTGTCAGGCTGATGACGTGGAAGCAGATATAATCCTATCATTGTCTTTATTAAGATAGTTCAAAACCAAAACACACTCATAGGCCGAGGATAGAAAACAAATAAGGATATCCGCTCGAGACGAGTAATCCACCCATGAAACTCAGAGTCTTAAACTTAAAGGAAAGCGGCAAAAGCGAAGAGTAATCCTAATACGGAAACGGAGTTTGGCAAGAGAGCCAGCGGTGAATGCCGGCGGATGAGCAGCCACGCGATTCACCGGCATGACAATATAAGGCCCGACAGCCTGTGACTCAAGAACCTGAGTTTAAGTAGTCTGATCTTTAATGAGCCACAGCTGTCGGTAATCAAGGAAAGCAGCGTGACTGCTATTTAGGGGGGCGTGGCAGGGTGAATCCCTGACAGCTACCGAGGGGGGCGTGGCAGGGGGATCCCTGACAGCTACCGAGGGGGGGGGCGTGGCAGGGGGATCCCTGACACCTAGACAGGTGCACCGCTGCCAAACCTCACGCTGTTCATTTCTATATTGTGAAGCCTTTGTATCGGTTTGTCTGCCGGCCGTGCAGAACGAATGCACCGTCAACTCGTGCGTTCAGGGGACTGTAACGTATCAAGGCCCCGACAGAAGGCAAATGGGGTTTAATGTGGGTGATTAGGCAACCGAGCGCTGTACTTAAACACAACCATTTGCATGCTAGGCTACTTTTTACTCATAGTCTTGAGTGTGAGATCAGACTGAGATGACAATTCTCTGCCTTCAGCCTAATAATTATGCGAGGGAGCACATCAAAGAGCATGAATGAACAAGAAAGGTGAAAAGGATGGATGAAAGGTGTTTGGCTGAAAAGGTTGAAGCTATGACATCCACCTTTGTGACAGTGTTTTTACAGGAAGTCACTGATATTTCTTTTTTTTTTTTTTTTTTTTTCACTTTGGGGAAAATTTTCTTATTTTGATTTAAACAGTTCAGATTAAAAGATTTGAAATGATCTTAGAAGAAAATATTTAGATTTTCAGAATGGATGATACACCTGCGCCACAAGCTAAAAGCTTCAAAACGACGCACCGTGTTAATTTTGCTGTGCCTCTGTAAGGGTCACAATGGGCTTTCGTCATGCTTCTGCAGGGCTTTGTGTCGCTGCATTTTGTAATCGATTACAGTGGGTAATTTTGCATTAGCATGGAGAAAGAGGGCAGAAAGCTTTCCATAGTCACATCCGATGGGTTGAGTCTGTGAATATCCTGACAGCAGACGCAGTCATCCTGATCTTAGTATGCAGGGAGGGAAAACCTTTGGGAAATGCAATTTTAATGGCAGTGCGGAGAAGATGATTATGGCAGCACAACTGAATAATTGGACTTATAAGCAGATGATGCTGTTACTTGGCAGGCGTTGCTGCAATGGATCATAAAACGCAAGCGCATTCTGGTGTTTTAATTAGTTTCATTGTTCAAAGGGGCTTTTATGAAACAGTAAGCTTTTATAAGGCTTCTGTCTTTGAACTCTGCGTCTGTTAATCACCGTGTTTGATAGAAATGCGTACAGTTATAAAAGAAAAGGGAACCTACAAGAAACACATTGTCACTTGAGGATTCTGTGACCTGATCACCTCTGGAACTTAATCCAGTTCCCTCTCTCTTTCTCTCTCTCTCTCTCTCTCTCTCTCTCTCTCTCTCTCTCTCTCTCTCTCTCTCTCTCTCTCTCTCTCTCTCGCTCTGTTCCTTGCTTTACATCTCTTTTTATTCAGGCGTTGCTCAAGTGCGACTTTATCAAGCTACATTAGCTGTTGGTGTAGGCGGAGGAAAATGATCCCCTTCTCCAACCTTTACTAGAGTGGAATAGAAGTGGAAAAAATGTACTGTTCTGATGACCTTGAGAAAGCAAAGCAAGGACACTGAATGACAAAATCAATAACTGACTTATTTCACAGTCGTAATTTTTTTTACATTGTTCAGAACCAAGCGTCAACTGACTATTTGTAGATGCTCACAAATCACCTCAATTAGCATTAGGTCTAGAGAATAAAGAGATTTATTGACCACCAAGCTCTCGTTTTTCTGAACAGTGACGTGTGCAGGTCACACATGATCATGGTGCTGTCTGAACTGCTGTAGTGTTGCTGCTTGGCCAGCAGGGGGCAGATGAGTTCTTTGGTTTCAGCTAGGTAGGATGTCAAGTGCTACAGGATGAGCTTGATTCAGCAAGACAGGCCTGGTCAGTGCCTAATTAACTCATCTCAAATAATTATTTTATGCCGTCAATTCACTAGGGATGTAGCTGCTGTGCTGATGAGAGAGTCAGATTGCAAGAACAGAACACTAAGAGTAAATGCCATTTGCTTTCTTTCTCTTAGCATCGTGTTATGTGGGCCGTGGTTGTGTTTTACATAGTAATTATTGTGCTTTTGGCATATTAGTCAGTGAGCAATACAGGTGAGTAAATGTGTACACTGACAGTCGTAGTGAATGTGGGTGTTTTGGCACATGAAATGTCTGTTTTCTGTGTAGGCAGGAGGTCTTGGATTGCTGACCTTTTCATCATATTCACACGCTCAGAGCTTGTAGATGTTTGTTTTTATATATATATATATATATATATATATATATATATACAGTGGTGTAAAAAGGTGTTGTATTCTGATTTATTTATTTATTTTTTGCATGTTTGTCACACTTTAATGTTTTAGATCATCAAACTAATTTAAATATTAAAAAGATAACACAATGAACACAACATGCAGTTTTCCAAAATCCAAAAAAAAAAAAAAAAAGTCACCACCTGGATTTAACTAAGCAAATAGGTAAAAGCCTCCTATTGGATAAATACTGCATGGATTATTATTTTTCACAAAGAAAACATTTTAGAAGATTGTTGAAACTACAATTGGGTTAAGAGCTGTCCCAACGCATTATTAAAAACTGGTAGGATAGTGGGGAACCATCATCTTCGCTGAAGAAATGTGGTCGAAAAAAATCTTAAATGATTGTGATCGGCGATTAAATGTTTGGTGAATTCAGATCGTAAAAAGCAACAGTAGAATTCCCGGCTATGTTTACTAGTGAAAGTAAGCACATTTCCACTCGCACAATGCGAGGGGAACTCAAGGGATTGGGACTAAACAGCTGTGTAGCATTAAGGAATTAATTTATCAGTGAGGCTAATTGGAAAAAAAAGGTTTAACTTTTTAACTAGTGAGCATTAAGATTGGAATCTGGAGCAATGGAAGAAGGTCATGTGGTCTGATGAATTCAGATTTATCCTGTTCCAGAGTGATGGGCGCTTCAGAGCAAGAAGAGAGAGGCGGATGAATTGATCCACCCATTATGCCTAGTGCCTACTGTGGGGGCAGTGCTATGATCTGGGGTCGCTGCAGTTGGTCAAGTCTCGGTTCAGCAAAGTTATTTGACCAAAAAAAGGAGGTCAGCTGACTACATTTTGGTCTGACTCTCCCATCGTATATAGAAGATCTTGGTAAAAAAATTGTGCAATTCTGGACGGGAATAAACGTTGTGACATTGCAGAAGCTTATCGAAACGATTTCACGGCGAACACATGCCATAATCAAAGCTAAAGGCGGTCCAACAAAATATTAGAGTGTGACCTTTGGAGGGGCAGTGTATATACCAGAGTATAATAGTGTATTATTTTGCTAAAGGTGCATTTGGAGAGGCAAAGGAATGCTGGTCTGCTGCTGTGTTCAGAGAGAGAGCATTATGCTGGAAAAAGTGTATATGCTTCCTCATTTGACTCTTAGTTGTAGCTGCCTTTAAGCTTTGTAGATTGGAATGCTTTTGTAAATGTGTAAGCCTTTTATAAATAGATGTCTTATTAATCGCTGTGCACGCCGGTGAGTGCTGATGTGTTTTTGGGCAATAATCTCGCCCACTAATGCTGTATAAGTGTAAAAGACCTACTTGGAGCAAGGTGTAACAAGGTGCTCACAGGGTGGGGGTGGGGATCAGACTTTTGTCATTATTACTCTAACTATGTACATTCATCCTATTAGTTTCGCTGTAACAACTAAATAATGTACCTTAAATATGTACATAGTAAATGCCGAGGTTTAATGTTTTAAATTAAGGTTTATGTTAAGGTTAACCTGGAAAATAATTTGGATTTATTCAGCTTTTTAATCAGAAATAAATGACACCTGAACTAATTTTCACTTCGCAGGGGGTTTGTTTGGAAGAGTATTTTATATATATATATATATATATATATATATATATATATATATATATATATATATATATATATATATATATAAAAATAATTTTTTTTTTTATGTAAAGCCAAATAGACAGATTGAATAGGTTTATGCTGTTAGTTATTTAAAATTTTCCAGCATGACATGGATGTGGATAATTGTTTCCATTATTAAGCTGTATTGTCAAAAGTCTGCGGACACCCGGTCATTAGTTTGGTATGTGCTTTTGGGGCATTGTCATGCTGGAACAGGTTTGGGTCTCCTAGTTCAAGTAAAGGGAAAATGTCATGCTACCGCACCAACTGACATCCTGTACAATTGTGTGCCTTCAGCTTTGCGATTACAGTTTGGGAAAGAACCACATATGGCTGGGCAATTCAGGTGACCCAATACTTTTGCCCATTTAGTGTAATAATGATAAACGGTCATATATATATATATATATATATATATATATATATATATATATATATATATATATATATATATATATATATATATATATATATTTATTTTTATATGTGTGTGTGGAACCAGTTACCTTATATTGCATCACACATTGCTAAACAATATTTGACATGCGTTAATATTCAGTATAACATTATAATTTACTGCAGCATGGTTGTAACTGCAGGAATTGAATTGATATTCCATGTATTGATTAACAATTATGAAACATCACCACAAATTCTCGGTGTAAAGGTAAACACTGCTCCACTCCACTAAATGAATTTCCAATTTGAGCCTGTTTTTGGCCAGGGTAAAAGTGTAGCCTGTGACTCTTTACACTGGGGTGAGAATGTCTGTGGCTTCCTTAGGTGAGACGAGTGCCGGGATCAAGCGGTCGCCTGCACAAGATGGAGGATGGGGACTGGGAATGGAGTGATGATGAGATGGATGAAAAGAGTGAGGAAGGCAATGCAGTTGTCAATCAAGGACGGGTAGGTGTGATCTTATCCAGCATGATCCGAGGAGAGCTAAATAAAAAAAAAGTACGCATTGTGTTAGATTTCACCTCAGCATTTAGCTTTAATGGCATCTCCAGCCGCTGACACTTGAATATTCCACAAGGCCTGAGCTGTAACTATTTGACTTAGTGTACATTTCTGGATCCTTAACCAGAGACTTGTTGTTCAGATGACCGTGGCCAGGGAGGAGACACCTCTTTGCTTTGTAATTCCGTTTGATTGGTGCATGTGGAACGCATGCCTTGCAGTGTGCTCGAGTCAGGAATATAAAATCAAACACACAAACCCCCTCCACCGCAAATCAGCCGCAAATCAGCGTGCGCTAATGAGACTGGAGATGCATTACTTCTGTGTATTGTTTATCATAAAATGCAAATGAGTCGCTGCTGATTACACTCCTACACAAACAGCTACATCTATCTATTATTCTTTGTGGGAGAAAACGTATATAAAATAAGCCTGTCTCTTAATTGCATTTCAGTCACGGCGGATCAAAGATGATAACCGGCATGTAAGTGGTCCTTTTTTCACTTTATACTGGAGCATGTTTATGGTTAACTTAGCAGCATAGGGAATTAGTGTTTTGGTACTTGAAAAGGGAAGTGACATATTTCAGCAATTCTAAATGTGCAAACAAACATAAACAGGACAAACAGACTGACAGTGCACCTCTAATCATGTTTGGTCATAACGAATTTTAATTATCCAATGAAGGATTGCTTGATAATTACAAGCGTCAGGGTCCTGCATTGATCGCCAAACAAACAAAGTGATATACGAAATGTAGTGTATTTGACCACAGTAGAAAAAAAAACGCCACAGAGAAATACATATGCAGAGCTATGAGCGTGAGTGTGCATGGTTACATTACCTCTTGGGCTTTGTGAATGTTCAGAAACTATTTCCCAAAAGCTGAATGAGAAACGGATTTTTATTCTTGCTCTCCTCATGTGCGTCCTTTTTTTTTTTTTACTGCAGGGGGAAGTGAATGCCAACAATGTCCCTATAGAAGGTCTGTCCATTCAGCATCCCCAGGTGAGGCCTGCATGTGGAAGTGGATGTGATTTGTCTTGAAATACTAACCCCATGCTGAGAGGCTGTGCAGCCTAGACAGGCCTTTTAACATCTCCACATCTATAGCCTTCAGAATTACATTTAAACCAACTACTGAGCTGTTACTTTCCCTTTCATTCTTATCATTCTCATTCGGTTTTGTTTTGCCGTGTGTCTCTTTCTTAAGAAGAAAAATTTTAAAAAGCGGAGAAAGCAAAGAAAATTGTGAGAGTAAGAACATACTCACGTCATCATTGTGCTACTGTACAGTCCAGTGAGTGGTGTTAAATTAACAGCTGCAGGGAACATTGGAGACCAGTCTAGTTACACCAGTCTCAGATGTACATAGTAGGTGTTAATTTAGCACCCTGGCATTTCAGTGTGTGACGCTGTAATTAAGCAAAAAGAAAATCTGCAGCCATCTTCACAATTCTCAAGTGCTTTCGCTGCCAAGCAACAGTAACCTCACAGTAAACATTTCAAACCGCGAGCTTTTTTCCCCCTCCTCTTTTCTCTTTCTTTATCTGCTGAGATTACATGCAGGAAGAATAAGCCAAAGATAGCATCAAAATCAAATCGGTATCACCTTCAGCTCTTAATATTTAGTGTTAAATCCTAAATGAACAACCTCAGGTTATATTGGACCGCAGTTTAGTTACAGCAGTCTCAGATTTACATATTAGGATTTAATTTGGCCATGTCAGTCTTGATTAATGCTACCTTGTGGGGATTCAAATATTTTAACAGCTTAAATGATTTCTTACCCATTATAGGAAAATTTAACTAGGAAATAATTTCACAAAAACTAAGCGATTAATACATTCATAAACTGTGGTAAAGCCTGTACAGGCCTGAGGGCTGATAAAATGAACGTTTCACTATCAAACCCATTGCCCTGTCTAGCAACAAAGGTTGTTCCAGCGTGTGAGAATTGGTGTGAGGCATATAGAGTTTAAACACAACCCATAGCTATTACCCTGTGGGTCTGTGTGCTCATGTCTGTGACTGATTGTAAATTAAACTAGAGAGCTCTGGTGGAAACGACACAAAAATCTCTCTAACTGTTTCCTTATTTATGTACTCATGTTTCTTTCTGTCTGCCTGTCTCCCGTCTCTTTCATCCCGGCACTCAGTTCTCTCGGTGTCATTACCGCTATTTAAAATGGATCGGAAACGCGGGGCTATAGGCTCGCCGATCCCTGTGGATACAGGAAGAGAATTTTATATGCAGCTTTTTGTCTTTCGCTTTAATATAAGCCTGAGAATGAAACGTGCAGGAATGTTACATTCAAATGTAAAAACAATTTGGGAGAATTACTATCTCATGACGCACATATATTTTATTATACACACTGAATAGAAGGTGAAAATATCAACATGGTGGCTATATCTAGAGTACACATGGGGCAAGAGATTACAGCGATTATTACCTACATATAATCTTCCATTCACACACACAGCCTTTCCAAGACAGTGATCTTTTTCCTTTTTTTTTCCCCATTAAAGATTCAACCTCTGGAAAGAAACCCAAGCACTCAGGGTGCTCTGAATATGGTCCTGAGGCTAAGGTGAGAAAAGCACTTGATTTTCCTTTCAACACTCATTGCACTTTTTCAGCTAAACTAGCTGGTTAAGCCTGAACTACTCCAGCATGTTTACTGTCTGTAGGAGCCTAATAGCCGTGTATGCTAAAGATTGTGTGTGTGTGTGTGTGTGTGTGTGTGTGTGTGTCTTTTCAAAATGATCCCTTTCACTCAGTCTGAGGGTGTGTGAAAAAGGAAGCGATTAAATTAGAGCATTCTGCTCAGCTGGATTTTCTAAATTGCTCTGCACTGCTCAGTCTTCAACTGCACAAAAAAAAAAGACTAAACATTGTTCTGAAATCACAAGACTAGGTGAACAAGCTTTCAACTGTTCCATACACCCTGACGAACAAGAGCACCCAGGGGACTCTTTGTATTTTTAGCACTATTAAACAGTCTACATTGTGATGACAACTTCCTCACTTACAGTTCAATACCAGTCACTGAACTAAAGCAGAGGACTTCAAGTAAGAAAAGTCCTTGTTGGTATGCAGGTAGAGTAATTGTTCAGGGTTTAATTCAGCCCCGCTTTTCTAAGTGATTAGCCTCAGCGTTCAAATCAGAAAGAAAAACTTCAAATATACATAAACGTAATGCACACTGGTATATTATTCGTATTCACTTGGCATACAGTGGCAGTTTTTCTGTGTCTTATAAGATGATTATGACTGATATTGGAGTGGCACTGAGGCTCGGGGGCAGCATGAGATTGTGTGTGACAGAGCGATATAGAAAGAGGTGGGAGTTTTTTTTTTTTTTTTTTTTTTGCCTCTGGAGAGATTAAATTCATAGTTATTGCCTTGAATTTAGAAACTTTTGATTTCTTTTTCATTTCACTATGAGTATAATTTAAGGGACAGGGTTTGAAAATTGGACTGTATAACATTAAATTCTCATTACAGTTACAAACCGAAAAAATAAACCAAGCATAGTCCTAGAGTACACATGAGGCGAGGGATTACAGGGATTATTACGCACATATAATCATCCATTCACACACACACAGCCTTTCCATAACGAGTAGACAATGAGAATGAAAATAATGAATTTTTTTGTTTTATGCAAATTGCTCCAGATTTAGAATGTGTAAAACTAGTCCCCCACACACACACTCACAAACAGAGAAAAGATTACAAAAGAATAGTTCTGTTTGGCTGCTTCTCTACGCTGCTCTGGGGTAAAACGATAACAGTATACACGCTAGCTCTTACCAAGGTCCACTTATACACACACTTCCCTGACTCATCCAGTATAACAATCATGTTTACACGCAGGCATAATCACATAGCCTTGCATCTCAATACCCAAAGAAATCCCATTGGTAGTGGGGGGGATGTGTGTTTATTCCAACCTTAACATCCAATTGAATGGACATGGTTTTCTTTTTTTTTTTCCAGACTGTACTTACTTTCTCCAGGGTCTTGTTTACACAGCTCCACTTTAACTTTACTCCACATAATATGCTATTTGATCTGCTGAGTCTAAAATACTTCAAGTCTATTGAATTCTGGGTTTAATTGCATTAAGCAAAGTTCGATTAATTTTCTCTTCTGAGTGACCCACAGATGAAATGAAGGTATGCTGCCTGACAGATATAAGATTGTGTTGAATTGATCTCATTGCCTTTCAGATGTTCTGCAATTTATGAGGCAGTGTTCTTACTGTCACACTTCTACCATAGCAGTGTTATTTCTTCTGGTTAAAATGTGGGCATGTGCCATGTAACACAAGCTTTACATGGCTTTAGGAGAAGTTAAGACAGGTAATTACAGGGTTGCCAGATTGGGTTAGTTTAAAGGTCGAACGAAATGGCCCTGTGTAATTGTGTGAGAGGAAAAGTGAAAATATCGAGTAGATAATGTTTTTACATCACAGTAGTTGTTAATGTGAAAATTTAGTTAAAGGTTTTTTGAGATGAAATTGTGCAGATATTTTCTGCTGGTTTATTATATTACATTTGATCACAGCAGTACAAAGGCACATCTAAAACTACTTAAAACAACTCGACTGAATGATGTACGAACAAACATTGTCAGCTTTCAACTACAATAAACTACATGGTTCCTCTTGGGCAGTGGTTCCCAGGCTTTTTTGCACCATGGGCCAGTTTCATTCAAACCAATTTTTCCATGGACTGGGGGATCACGTGCATATCCTAACATTATGATCTGTATTATATGATTGATTCATTACTTTAATTACAGCATATCTAAAGAAAATGTAACTTAGCTCAAAAACCATAATGCAGAATCAGTGGTAGCTTCAATTATTGAGGCCTTGGAGACAAAATTGCGACTGAAATTGCAGGAAAGTTGCAAAAATGGAAGTGGTCATTTTGAAGAATAAAGCACTCCACGGACCATGAGAGCCAATAATATGGAGATAAAATAAAACATTTAAAAGTTTTTATTATTTCTATGCAGGTTGTTGTGGTCCCCTGCTCTAGGGCCATGTGATAGTACAAGTCAAGTGTGCTAAAAATGTAAGCTAAATTTAGTTTTAAGCTACAGCGTTTATAAATGCAATCCTTTCCCAACCATGCACAGGCATGAGGTGCTTCTGGGTGGTAGTTAGATTACAGTATAATCCGAATGCGAGTATTAAAGCAGGATTTAAGTGTGGTAGGTGTTAAACGAACACTTTGAAGGAGCTGTAGGCTGCACTATATGTAGCCAAACATCATGGTGCATTTTTCCCCCTCCCCGAGCACATCTGATTCAGCTCATCAAGGCACAAGCAATTAGTCGATAAGTTGAATCAGGTGTGGCAGAGCAGGAAAAACAGCAAGCTGTGCTGAGAGTCTAAACATCTGAGATGCATAAATGCATTAAATGGCTTATGCGGTTGTTTATGAATATCCACTAAAGCTTTAATTCAAGCTGCAGTTTATGCTGTTTTATGTGGTTAGAATCATAAGCTGGTTCTATATGCTATTTATCATGTGTTGCCTCATTAGATCTCGTAATGATAAACTCAAGCTATACTTTCATTTCCATCTCTCACTTTAACTCCCTCTCTCACACACACACACACACACACACACACACACACACACACACACACACACACACACACACACACACACACCTTTTATCTGTTTGCTTTTAAAGTATTTCCATTGCCATACTCAAAACCATGCCTAATAAGTTTCACTGAGCTCCGTCAACTCCCATTACCCATCGCGACACCGTTCAGCCAATCGCTTTTGACAGTTTTCACATGATGCCATGCCTCTCTACCCCTGTGTTCACCTAGATCATATGAAGCGCTGTTTATTTCCTATTAGCATATAAGCAGCATTTTAATGTGCCAGACAGCTGACTGAGCATCACATTACATTTGATGCGCTCCAGTGCTACCTTTTTTTGCGAAGGGTGATTCATATTAGTCACATTTCACAGATCAGGTGCCAACTGGAAGCTGCTTTTCTGACAGATCTGTGCAGCACTGAGTTACCCCACTGCCTGGCATTGATACAGCATAGTAGGATCACATAATTACCTCGCATTATAATGCCGTGAACTTGCACGGGCTGCAGCGTGGATGCAGAGAGTAAAGTGGAAGTTATAGGTTCAGTGACTCAGTCATTTATTTAGCAGCTCTTTAAAAGTAACCTTTTATGAGACATTTATGCGTTATTTGCCTTGCAAATCTCTTGGCTTTTAAAGCATTAAACTAAAAATGTAGTTGCCTTTAGAAATGGGTGAAGTGTGTAGGTGATATCTGCTCTGGCGGTGTGTTCCTCTCTCTCTCTACATTTCTCCCTCATGCCTGTCTCTCTCAATCAACCAGCTCTTATTTTTACCCATGACCCGGCTTACTCTAGTGTTCACTCTTGACAGGGCGCCACATGTGTATGTCAGACATGAGCAGCATAAACGCCAAACCAGGGCACGCGGGAGAGAGAGGGAGTCATGGAGGAGGATGGGAAAGATAAAGAAAGGTTCAGTCTGTGGACTGGACTGCAGGATTAAGGCTAAGCAGAGAGTATGCCACAGTGTTAGTCACATGGAGATCCAGCTAAGGCCTGTGTGTGTGTGATTTAGGAGGATTCCACATAATCTCCAATATTGCATATCAGATTTTTAAGGCACACTATCTCTTATTTACATTAGCACCATATTAGGCAATGATTCATTAATGTACCATTTGTTCAGTATTTTAGTGTCTGGAAAGTTATTCTGTTTTAACACTTTAAAACCTGCAAATAAAGTAGTGAATAAAGCTATTGAACATGAGAAAAGTCTTTTATTAATGATTAAAAATTGCTGAGCTTAGGTACCGTAATTTCCGGACTATTAAGCGCACCCAAATATAAGACACACCCACTGAATTTGACAAAGATTTTTATTTTGAACATAAATAAGCCGCACTTGTCTATAAGCCGCCTACATTGAAACTAATGAACTTTACACAGGCTATAACGAAAGACAGTGTCTGTTACACGGTGTAACAGGTGAAATATGTTTTGGCTCCTTTAAGAGCAGAGCGGTATTTTGGGAACAGCCTGCCGCCGCATTTCACCGGTATTACTGCATGTGTGCAAGACCGAGGAATATGTCCATATTATTTTCTGATGCTCATTTCTAAGTTTCTTTGACTAACCCGTAACGCTGTTGCCAAGAAAAATAAAAAAGCACGAGATTTGGAAACCTGTCTGTGCTTTTATGATTTCTGTTGCAACTGGAGTTAGCGAGCTCTCCCATGACCCAGACTCAACGCGTTACAATGGCTTGTATCTAAACAGTAGCCGACCAAGAAAGTCATTGTTCACTGTCTTCCTCCTTTCTTTCACAACTATTTCTCTCGAGAGTTTTTCTTTTGGCATCGTCGTGCGTTTAAAAATTACCATCGGTGAAGCTTTTCTCCCGATGCCGTGCAGCTCCGAACACAGGTGAAGTGCGTTTTTTTTTGCGGTTTGTGAAACCGGGAAAAACCCAGGAAAAATTCATAAATTAGCCACTTCGTTGTTTAAGCCGCGGGGTTCAAAGCGTTGGGGAAAAAGTAGCGGCTTATAGTCTGGAAAATACGGTACTTATAGTTGGCTATATGGGGAGGTGGATGGAGTAATTAATCGTGTTAGGATGGTAAAAAGGGAGTGTTTTCTATTCTTTTGTAAGACAACACTTCGATTGGCACAGTTTATAAATTGCAGCCAGATTTTCTAGTGTTTTCACATACAAAAGCTTCAAATGTTTACTTTATTTTAAGCATCTCTAATACCTGTGTAGTTACTTAAACTATATAGGCAGTTATAATGTAACTGCTCATAATGCCTACACCGTGAGAGGTGAATCATAGCAGGACGTCTTGCGTAAATCTCTCATATATAATACAGTATATATTCTGTGTATAAACACTTGTGTTTTTTTCCGAAGAAAATGTATTTCCGATGGAAGAACATTCCAAGTACACAGGAACTGTTAACTAACAGTAATGTTAAAGTAAGTACAGGGTTCTTGTGTGGTTAGTATGCAAGAACAATCAGACCGGTGCCGAAACCATCAGACTTTCCGTAGGTTAGACTGAAATGTCAAGGTGTGCTTTTTTTTACTTGCATAAGAAGTAATTGACACTGATACACCTACATTTACACAAGATGTTGTTTTGTTTTCCACCTGTTACAGTGCGTATACATGACAAGCTAGCTCTTATAGGAAAATTAGAAAGAACGGTGTGGTTACAACTAGAAAGTTGATCATCACATCTCAGAGCAGGTTATTCTTCTTATACCACAGCGATTTGCCAGGGTTTACAATTACAATGATTAGTTTAATAATGTAAAATTACTCCTGTTGTTACTTGTTCTAACAGTAATCCAGGCTGCTCTCTGTGCTTCCTCTAAGAGAAACAATTGTAATATTTCCAGTAAACTAGTAACCGTTCTCTGTCCTGATGAATCTGTAATGTAGAACACTATCTAACACTAATGATTATACATTTAAGAATCAATTCAGGTTTTTATGGATAGAAGTTCCAGTAAAGATAATATATTAAAGATTTTATATATATATATATATAAATATAAAGTTATTATAGAAACGATGACGCATTAGAACGAGCCTTTATTTTGACTTGCACTTGGAGATAGTCATACTGTCATATAATAGCAAATTAATCAAAACCTTCTGACTAATCAGAGTGAAGAATTTATGTATTGTTTGTGTAAGAGACAATACAAAGTGGGACAATATAACAACACCTGTAACATTTAAGGCGATCATTTACCGTTCAACTATTTGAAAAAAATTTCTTAAACGTAAACATTTACAGTCCTAATCCTAATAGCCTTTGTTCTTTTAACAAGCTGTAATCTGTTTAGGTCTCTCTTGTTCCTTATATGTCTGTCTGTGGCTAGCGTTTTTTTTCCTGACAGGGAATTAGCAGGCAGATTGAGATGAAAGGTTCAGGGTGTGTAAGTCAGATATGGCTATGACGGGCGAGGAGGAGACGCAGCCCTCTCTTTCTCTTGGTAGATAACAGAGACTTTTTTTTTCACTTTATCCCTCCTTTGCTGGCTGAGATTTTCCTGTCACACCCCTACAGAAGGCTGCTTGTCAGCTGAGTAGCTGATGTGCTGCTAGTCTGGTAGTAAACAAATATAGAAGTGAAATCCTTGCACGCGCATTTGGATTGCAGCTTAACTTGCAGCCCACATTCTCTCCCTGCCCTGCAGTGCATCGCAAAGTTTAGTTCCGTTTAGTTTTGCTGATACTTGCGTGAATGTCCATCTTAAATTCCTAGATTGTCCCTATAACATTAAATTCAGCAGTGTGTTGGCGGGGGAAGAGGATCATTTTTCGTTTTTTGGTTTGGATCGGATAGTTTAAATACGATCAGAGATAACGGCTGTCATCTTAATCTGGGATTGGAGGATATGAAGCTAATGCAACTGCCAATCAAATAAATCAGCACAATTTCTAGTATAACGCAGCTGGGGGTGGATCCGTGAAGCACATGCGAGCATGCTTTTTAAATGAACTGCTACGATCTGGTAATGCCAGATACACACACACACACACACACACACACACACACACACACACACACACACACACACACACACACACACACACACACACGGTCACACCTAGATGTATCATTGTAAATCCACCTAGGAGGTGGTGGAAACCTGATCTTTTCCACCAGTCTCTAGTGCAACCTAATAATGCAGCCTGGAGAACCTGCTCTATTGCTATGCTTCATACTCGCAATGGCTAGTGAGAGCAGCACTTAATGATATTCTCTTGAACCCCAGGCACAAGATTCAAACCTGTGATCTTTCAAGGGTAACGTGAACACTTGAACACACAGGAGCCCTGAATGCTATTTGCCTTTTTTATGTCAGTTTATAATAGGCTAAGCCAGGTTCAGCACTAAGCTCAGATGTTAAGAACTTTGCTCAGATCCAGAGCAGCTCAGTTGATTATAAATACATATGCAACCAGATTGTTTAAAGGTGGGTGACTATTTAAAAACCAGTTGTAAACCAGTATGTGCAGTAACCTTCTTGCGCCATGCCAACATCATTCACTCTGTTCTGTTTGCTGTTATCTAGTGATCGCTTATGAAGCATCACTCCACAGTCTCTTTTTTTCCAAACCCTGATAGCACTGCGGGATTTAAAGAATGTATATGTGAGGTGAGCAAGGTAGTCATTAGAGAAGCTCTGCTGTAACACTGTCAGAGAAAGTCTTTCTTTATAGAGCCAAGTAATTAAACCTAATCCAGCTCCTAAGTGGGTGGCTGGGCCACCATCCAAACCTACTCTCACTAGATCTCCAGTGCTCTAGCAAATGTCAATGAATAATTCCCATGTTACTGTTTAATTATTCACTTTATTATTATTGAAACCACTGTAAAACCAGTGAGCATTTGACAGGTCTTTAATATTGCTTCTATAATTGTGTTAGGAATAAACTGTTTAGTGGATTTAGTCACAATTAAAATAGAATTCATTGAGGCTAATAACATTTTAGCACATCGTGTGTATTATACATGTGTGTGCCTCTATAGAAAACTACAGATTCATAAGTACACTATATATATTATGTATAGAGTTCTTTCTTTCAACTGCATTTTATCGTTTCAGGATGCTCCCAAAGGTTCATTAAAGCAGGAGGTTAGAAACTATTTTGGTCATTGTTAGATTTTTATCATGCCCAAACGGTCATGTAGAAATATTCCGATTTTTGGATCGATTGCATCACATTTCCTTAGACTGAAGTAATACAATGATTAATTAAAAAAATAAAAAAATACAAATTTATAAGAAATCCAATATACACAAACAGAAATCTGTTTCTATATGACCTGCATTGACAAAGTTACTATTTAGAAGGATATAATAAATGAATTTCTCAAAATGGTAATAGATACTGGATTTATGTTAAAAAGATTTTTAAGCTTAAACATGCGCACATCATTTTCCACTAAAGATGTTTCCCTTAAACTCGTCTTACATCAATGAAAGGCTCAACAAATAAAGGCTCGTTTGCATAAATAAATATAATTTTTTTTTAATGTTTCTATACAGAAAATAAAACAGATACGCAACTGTAGTGGTTTAAGATGAATTGTTTCAATGCCTGAGGTTTGGTTTTTTTGACTGGTGCCTCCTGACCGTCTCTTGAATAGATTAACAGGTGTCCTGATCTTTGCCTCTTCTCTCTCTCTCTCTCTCTCTCTCTCTCTCTCTCTCTCTCTCTCTCTCTCTCTCTCTCTCTCTCTCTCTCTCTCTCTCTCTCTCTCTCTCTCTCTCTCTCTCTCTCTCTCTGTATCTCATAGGAACTCGAGGAAGGAGTTGAATGACATACGGTTTGAATTCACTCCAGGCCGAGGTGAGGGCTGCTCTGAACACGTTTAGCATGCAAGGCCTGGCGCCCCCCATGGACACGGCACATGCATGGGGTGACTTGCATGATCACCCAGATGAGCTTGCTGTTACTGAGTGTGTTATTTAGGTGTTTAAAAGACACCCATCCTGGCATTGCTATGTGTAATACATCTGTCCAAATATTCAACTATTTAGAAAAACTCATTTAAAGTATGTGTGTCTTGGAGTTTGTACATTTACTTATTCCCTCCCATTGTCTTCAGCAATTATCTTTATTTTCCCTATAGATACCGCTGATGGTGTTTCTCAGGAGCTGGTTTCTGCTGGTCTAGTCAGCGGGCTTGATGTTGTAGTTGGTAAATGTTCCAGTGCAGTCTTATGTGACCTTTAACTTTAAATGAAACCTTTAGCATTTATAATAATTATAGGTTTGGTTTAATGGTAAAACCTGTGTGTATGTTACAGTTGCTGCTAACCTTCAGAAGATTGTAGAAGACCCTGTTACCTTTAAAGTGTTAACCTTTAAACTGGTGAGTACCCAAAAGAAAATGTAGCCCGGAATAATATAATTAACTAACTGAACATTTATTTTGATTCTTATGGAATTTAACATCAGCATGATGAACCAATCAAGCAAACTGACATCCGTTTGTCAGTAAGTGGTGAAGATTCTCATTAGAACAAGTGGTTGAATATTTGTAGGATTTTACAGAATTATCGGTATATCCAGCAAATGGTTGGTTAAGGTCATAGCAAGATCATATGGTTGAAATAGTTTTTCTTCAATGTTTTTCTTCCTGGTTTAATGTATATTTTTAGTCTTTATTGCTTATAAAACACAAAAAACAAGAAGGACCAGACTTGTCAGAAACTGTAGTGGTTTAAATCTGGTCTTTGACTGCACCTCTGTGCAGCAACAGAAAATTCACTGTATTGTCAGGAGTTAGTGAGTTTATATCCTAGTGCTGTCACATCCATCAATAACCAGAGATCCAGGGAGCAGAATTTACCGTGCCCTCTGTATGTAGAAGAGGGCAGATAGCTCTTAGCCACACAGAGTGTTATGCTGCCCTGTGCTGCAGCATGAGCGAAAGTAAAAGACATGGTTGCTTGACATAATGTGTGTCGAAGAAAACACGTTCGCCTTCACTTTTCTCGACTAAGAGCTTTGTTATGAGAGAATCTTCCCTTCGTAGGGAATCTAGTGACCAACAAAAGATATCATTGCAAAAAAGTTCTATTACTACAGATATTTTTGCATTGATGTTATTACTCCAAATGGATTATGCTCATGGATCTTTGAACACTTTTCTAGTCATAATCTTTTATCATGCCGATCACACCTCCCTGCACTGGCCTGTGATGAAAAAAACATACTTTTGAGAACAACACAATGCACTTTTTCGTGCAAGCTATAATCACTGGAATGAAAAATAGATCACAGCTGCCTGTAGGCGTTTGAGTCCAGCCAGAAGCCTGACGTGTACGTGCGGAAAATAGATGTATTACACTCTCTTCCACTGTATCCCCTAATTTATTGATGATTTTTATATATATATATATATATATATATATATATATATATATATATATATATATATATATATATGTCTCTTTAGCACTATTATACTTTTATAAACACTCTATAAGCACGACAAAACAATTATAATCTGCAATGTATAAAATTTAATAATTAGGTTTTAACGTGTATATCTGCACGTTGACATTCTTTTTTGACAGTCTTTATACAGTTAAAAAGGTGAACGCATTACCGTAAATCCTGCTGAGCCCAAACATTGAAGAGGCTTCAGAGAGGATTATGAATGATGTAGTCTTTGTCATTGCAGATGTTTTTGTTGGGTGATATTGTAGATACTCAGCTCCAGTAGACAAATGATGCTGTGCTTCCGCTTTAGAAGACATTTTTCTTTTTTACGATGCCATTCTCTCCGCCTGTCATAAGCACCGTTATGATGTACGTATTTTTTAGCACCATGTCATCCATGACAGTGCAGTCTTCCAGTGTGGGTGTATAAGAGGAATGAAATACATTACACAGATCGCAGTGAATGGTGCAATATGGTCCGGACCATTTTTAATCACTTCTTTAGAGCATTGCAGTTTAGGTAAACAACATCTGTGCTGTAGTGCACTGCTCTCCCTTCTCTCATCCTCTGTGCTGGAATGTTTTTCCAGCAGCTGCCCGTTTCCGCTGGCAAATCACAGCTTATCTACTCAAGTGCTCTCTCTGAAAGCTCATGTCTAAGCCTGTGTCGTGATAAAAGCAAACTAACGTGTATGATTATCCATAAATCTAACAGAAAGTGTTAGTAGAGTTGTACGGAGCAGAAGTTCTGGGAAAATGATGGATTGGGCGTCTTTTGTTAAAATATCAATAGTCACAACTCCTGTTAAAATTATACCTATTTAAATATGAAGATAAAAACCTAAAAAAAACCTGAAAATATAAATTGTGCTTTTAAGTAAAATTTTAAATAATAACAAATCAAAACATTAAATTTTCTCATTTTCTCAGTGCTCATTGCATGTTCCATTGTAAGAACTTTACCGCACAGCAATTCCTGGTGTATGATGCAGTGATATGCTGTGAACTCCCCAGTAAAGTTCTCCTTCTGTCTCTTTAACTGCATCTTTCCCACGAGTCCACTTTTTTCACCGCACGTTGTAAGTCAAACAAGTTTGTCCCAAGGCAGATTCATGTCGGCTGCACTTTGACATACTCTTCAAAAAAATTATTTTTCTGTCGTTGTCCTGTGCATCGATTTAATGTCGAATATTTCCTCTGTAATGCACAAACTGGAGTCCACTCCACGGATGAAGGTGCCCAGCTGTGCAGAGTCAGTACTTTCATCCAGGGGCTAGCTTTGACTTGAAATTAGGGTTGTATACATCAACAGACGCTTGATCGATCTGACGTAAATGATGCAGGAATGATCCCAGGTTGCCTATCGTACGGTAAGGCAGCTGTTGAGCTGCATTATGAGATTTGTAGTTTGTGTGTGTGATCGGCGCTTCATAACGCATTTAAAATAAGATATATAAAATGATCTTGCAGGCTAGATATAATTGTACGCCGGGCCGGATGTGGCCCGCGCGCCTTGAGTTTAACACATATGGTCTAAACCAAATTGGTAGTGGTTAATGTGATGATTACAACTTGGACACTTCATGGAGCAAAATAAATATGGTAATATACTAGACTCCTGGTAGAGTTTATAATTTCATTGTCATGCCATTGTTCTTATACAGTGGACTGTAAATGTCTACACACCCCTGTGAAATTTGCATTCCAGATTTATTTTCACCATATTTTTTGTGATCCATATTGCAACAAAAAAAATCTTACAAGATATCCCATATTCCTTAACTAATAATTAATAATGCAGCACTAAATTCTTTAACAGGAAAGAATCTACCAGCTGAACACATCTTGATTTGACAAATTTATTCTGCAAAAATGCTCCAGATCCATTAAATTGTGAAAGGATTTCTTGAAACCTGTTCAAGTTGTTTGATAGCTAGCTAATAGGCTACCATAGGCTACCTATCTGCTGATAGGCTTTAAAACTGGGCTCTAACTGGGAGATTCCATACCATTGTCTTCTTCTACTTCTGAACCCAGTCCTTTTTTGATTTGTCATGCTGGTTGAAAAAATATTTTTCTTCAGTGGTCTAACTAAATCCTTACAAAATTTTGTGATTTCATAATTCCCTCCTTGTATATGTGCCCAGTCCTAGCTGAAGACAAGCAGCCCCATAGCATGATGCTGCCACCACCATGTATAACCTAGCTATAGTGCCTTTTTTTTTTTGGCGATAAACTGTACTGGTTTTGTCACAGACATATTTTGTAATTTGTAATACCACCATAGGGTGGTATTTATTTTTTTTATATGAAAGATTTTAGGGAATTTATTTAAGTTGATATAAATTCCTGCAAATCCTTAACTATTGCTGTAGGTCTCTTAGCAACGTCCTTGCTCAATCTTTTTACTTTTCCTCAATTTTGGAGGTATGTCCTGTTCATGTTTATCTTACTCCTGTACCATGTTTTCTTTAATTGGTGATAAAGGCCTTGATGTTGTTCCATGATGCATGAACACATGGATAAAACCAAGAGGATAGAGCTGATCTTTATTTGGGGTTAATCAGAATCACTTCAATGATATGATAATTATAATCATTAACATAATCACGGGTAATTACTTTTGAACATCAGTCACATGCTCTACTCTAAAAGACTGCACACTAATGCAACCAGGTTATTGGAAGCACTTTATGTTTTCCCCTAACATCTTTTTTTTTTCTTTTTTTTTTTTTTTAAACTTAATATGAGTTGTTTGCTCTCTGATGTTTCAGCTCCACTTCAGGCCATAAAAACTGTCAGAAAGCTTTAAGACCAACAATATTATATAGGGGTTGAATAATTGTGACATGGCGATCTTAACAAAATATACTGTTACACACAAATACTACAGCATACATTTTCTGTGTTGATTTTATGTATCACTAAACTCATTAAGAAGCCATCCAAAGCAGAATCCTGCATTTTGAAAAGATTTTTATTTATAAATCCTTAAAACTCTTTAGGGGTTGAATATATTTCTGATTGCAAGTGTAGATATATAGATATAGATATATATATAGAGAGAGATAAAATATAACCTTTATATATTTAAAATGAGAAAATTTTCTTTTGCTTCCCACATCACAAAATTCAAAAAATCTGGTTTTAACAAGCATGTGCACTTTATATCATTGACTTAAATAGTGTACTTTTAAAATAGTATTTTATATTAAATAGTATTTTATATAAAAATAAAGACATGTATACTTGTTTAATTTTTAGATTGACAATATACAGCAATTTCTTCTGCAGTCTGCATTTTCAATCTTTGGCTTTTAAATCTAAAGGTAAATGCTGGTATTTAAAGGCAGTCCTTTTGATGCTATTGAGAAACCCAGTTTCTGACTATTCATCAGAAGCTAGAAATTTTTGGCAAACTTGGAGCTGTGAACTGCACACAGGTCATTTGCATAAACCCAGTGTGGAACCCAGCAAAATGGATTTTAGCAGCTGCACAACCCAAGTCTCAAGATGTGCAAATATTCCTGTGTTAATCTTGATGGACTTAAAATTTCATCTATGAAAAGGGCCCATACGGGTAATCTAGCAGATACAGTTTTGAGGAGCAGCGGCAGTGCCAGACTATTTGATAGGACATCTTTGTTAACATCATCCAGCAGTGCAGAATGTGAAACAGAAACCCATATTTGTTCTGGTATATCGGGCTGAGATGATGTATGGTATTTGTGATAGCGCAGGTACAAACACAATAAATATGTTCTGCTTTTCTGTTTTTTTTTTCGGTAATTCATAACATTTCACTGGGAGGATTTATGTGACGCATGCTATTGTGCAGCCGTTCTCTGCCGCACGGTGCTGCCCTTATTGGCTGACTGTAGTGAAAGGGAAAGTGTCAGACAGAGACAAAGTAGTTCCAGACAGTCAAATTTTATATTTGTTTATGCATTTGCACCTGTAGTTTTTTTCTTCCTAATACTGGTGCACCTTTGTTCATCTTGTTTTGGAAGATTTGGTTCCTATTGATTAGTTTCTTACAGCTTCTTATAACAAGTGCCAGCTCTGCTTTGCAAAAATAAAAAAACTTGAAATCAATATGGCACAAAAAGCCCAGTGTGTGCTCTGCTTAGACACACAGACAGCTAATAAATTATTTTACTTTGGCGTCTAGCCGGTGCTCTTACACCCAGATTAATGCTTATGAACAGAATCCTCATTTAATGTGTTCCAACAGCACAGAAATTATTTTCTCCTTTTCAGGTGCATTTATGAAAATCTGAACTCGCCCATGCTTTGTTGGAAAACATTAAAAGTTCTAGGCTGTGCACTTAAGCAGTGTGTGAGGTTGCTCAGTGCGAGCGTGTGCCCAAGCTTTTCTTCTTTTTTCTTAGTCAGGATTCAGGTCTGAAAATAGATGTGCATGGGTCATACATCATCTGTAGGGACCATAAAATGCTGAGCAGAGGAAGAATAGATGGATCCAATGCAACAGCACTCCTCTATGCTCTCTTCATCTGCAGCATGTCTCAGTGCGAGCACACGAGCACGAGCACACGAGCACGAGCACGAGCACACGAGCACGAGCACGAGCACGAGCACGAGCACGAGCACGAGCACACACACACACACACACACACACACACACACACACACACACACACACACACACACACACACACACACACACACACCTTCTCTGCACCAAAACTGAGCGGTTTTGTAGGTAATCACGAGGGTAGACACTCGCACGCTTCTCTTCATGCCAGTTATGTGCTAGCTTTTAAACTTTGACATCCTCCACTAGTTTGACCATTAAAATTACAAGCTGTCAAAAATAAATGATTTCTTAAAGACTTCTAACCTTCTAAAACTGAATATGGGAAATACATTTAAAGCTGTGTTTACAACAGTAAAGGTTTATGTGATTATGATATTCATCAAAGCAAACATGACACAAAATGTCTATGTAATTTTCATTCATTTTCTCCCGCTTATCCGTAATTCGGGTCGCCGGGGCAGCAGTCTAAGCAGACCCCCGCCTCCGACTGCTGCCCAATCCTCACAGCACCGTCCCTTACGGTCCCTCCTGCAGGTGGTGAGCCCACGGGAAGTCTATGTAATTTTGAAAGAAAAAAAAAAAGGAAATTAAAAGATGCAAATTATAGAGCAGTGTTCAAGTAGATTCATTTTTCACCCACTATGTGATTTCTTAATCTGCGATAAGTAATTATAAATAAAAATGAGTATGACCACAGGGCATGTATAATAAATATTTCTCTGGATCTTGTATAATCTTGTGTTTGTGTGTGTGTGTGTTTGTGTGTAGGCATCTGGCTGTGACAGTACAGAGATCCCTGACGAGGTGAAGCTAATTGGCTTTGCCCAACTCAGTGTTACCTGATGGAATATCTTTGAGGGAAGAGGAAGAGGATGGGATGGGAGGAGAAAGAAGGCTTTCAACAGACTGAATACTAAAGAATGTGCAGACCGTGCGGGGGGGGGGGGGGGGTCTCGGGGTTCGGAGCAGAGCTATCTCCAGTTTACTCCCACCTCAAACTCCTCTGCCAGCTCTATCCTCATTTTAATTACCTTCTAACTGTCAGTAACTAAGCATTCTGTCAATATCCCCCACCACACACACACACACACACACACACACACACTGTCCTTTGCCCTACATTCTGCTCCTGCAAGAAATGTTGTCTTTCCTCAACATTCCACCTCACTCTTCTCCTCAACTCTGCTAACTTGATGCTCTCAGGTGGCTTCAGCCAGAAATGACAAAAAAAAACAAAAAACAATTAGAGGTTCTTATTTGCGTTATATTTTCTTTCAACAAAGCTTTATTAATAATTATTATTATTAGTGTTATTTATTGGGAAAAGTTTTCAGTTTTCCTTTTCCTGCATTGAAAGAAAGATTTTTTTGGATGCGCACATTAACACTGCAGAACTTGTTTAAACAGTTCATAGAAATCCTCCTTTCTTCCAAATGTAAATGATCTTATTTATGAAAAACTCAAGCACATTATTCTTCATGATTCTACAAAAAACAAAAAAAAAACTGTTTTACAAGTGAATTGTATTGTACTGTATGTTAACAAAATATTTAATCCACTAAGAGTGAATGAAATCATTCCCCCAGGAAGTAAGAGACGAGGAACTGAATGCTGCCATGCGCATTTTCTTTAGTTTTTTTTTCTTTTCTTTTCTGGACAGTGTTGATGCTTAACTGCTAGAGGTGCCTTGTTCATTAATCCGTGCCTAAGAACACAGGTAACAAGCCGACGCTGTTTTAAAGCATAGACTGCTTTATGTTGTTACACCGAGCAGATTTGCTTTACAGCTGATAGCTCTGTTTAAAAGTATTGTCACTGGCAAACGGCTTCTGTTGAAATGAAGCTTTAATGCACTTTGATTTTGAATTGTGAGACGTATGCACGCTTCTCCCCTGGAGAAAATCCTCCAGATTTAACCCTCTAAAGCTTTGTTTTATGACAGAAAGGTCACTATAACTGTAGAGCACACCTGAACTGTGACATGGAGGGGGAAGAAAAGCCAGCTGCTGAGTATAAAGAAGTAGCCGCAAGATCCCGCTGCATTCGCCAGCATGCATCTGTTCGATTTCTCTAACAGAAGGAGGTTCGTAACCAAAATATGACTACTGTATGGGAGATTAGTCATGATTCCAAAAAGAAACAAGTCATTCCAAAAGACTCCATTTTCACCTGTACTTGAAAATTTACGCTTAATATTACAATAAATATTCTTTTATGAAATGGTGGCGTTTTAGCATTTCTATTACTATTTGCAAGAAAAAAGGGGTGATAAAAGACTAGTGCTAGAATTATATATTACTATATCGTTTTTAAATATGGTTATTGATTTCAACTTTGTCTAACAATTTCTTAAGCTAATAATTCAAAGATAATCAGAAGTCATATTTAATTATACTCACCCGCTGGTCACGGCCAGGTGGACTGTTCAGTAAATTTATACCCTGTGATCACTGCTGCGTATATCCCCACAAACACCTGCCTCCCACAGACTATATGGCAAAATGATTGAGCTGCCTCATATATTTCATGTGTAAATGAGTTTGATTCTGTAAGACCAATAATGTTTTTATGGTATAACATTTTTCCATGCCCACAGATCCCATAAAAACAGCCATATCTGGCTTGAAATAGCCACTCAGGCTCTCTGTGCATCTCCTAGGCACAAGCTAAAAATCCCAAAGATTGACTCAATTTGTCACTGGCAGTAAGAGTTTTGTGGTGGGATTACTTGGCACAACTTGTGATCACTAGGCTCGCAGCCAAATGACATTGTTTGCCAGGGTTAGAGGCAGACGAGTCCCTGAGGTTGCCGAGTTGTAGTGAATTGAAGACGCTAGATCCAAATTGCTGCTGTGCTTTTGCTCTTTTCACTCTCAGATGAACAACATTGAAATTTCACCTTCCTCTCATGTTTAATATGGAAATTACTCTACGCCAGGCGGTTGGCGGACACCTGCAGACGTGCTGCAATTTTCTCTGTAGCTGGAAGCCAGAAGACATTTATGATCGCATAATCAGAAGATAAAGACCATTCAGAACGAAATGCACATGTGGTAATGATAATGAAAGCTCTAAATCAGTCTGCTTAAAATGCACTCAGCTAAAGGCAACGAAAGATGTCATACTCAAAAATGACATAAAAGTAGTTAGTATTCTAAACCATGAGGCACGTGTTCACAAAGGAGATTACTACCAATTTTTTTTTTCCCCTGTAGCTCACAGTATGTCAGATTTTCTGTGGAAGACTAAATAACAATTAACATTACATACACACACCTATTATATACATATACATTTTATATATATATATATATATATATATATATATATATATATATATATATATACAGTGAGGAAAATAAGTATTTGAACACCCTGCTATTTTGCAAGTTCTCCCACTTAGAAATCATGGAGGGGTCTGAAATTGTCATCGTAGGTGCATGTCCACTGTGAGAGACATAATCTAAAAAAAAAATCCAGAAATTACAATGTATGATTTATTAGCTATTTATTTGTATGATACAGCTGCAAATAAGTATTTGAACACCTGAGAAAGTCAATGTTAATATTTGCTACAGTAGCCTTTGTTTGCAATTACAGAGGTCAAACGTTTCCTGTAGTTTTTCATCAGGTTTGCACACACTGCAGGAGGGATTTTGGCCCACTCCTCCACACAGATCTTCTCTAGATCAGTCAGGTTTCTGGCCTGTCGCTGAGAAACACAGGGTTTGAGCTCCCTCCAAAGATTCTCTATTGGGTTTAGGCCTGGAGACTGGCTAGGCCATGCCAGAACCTTGATATGCTTCTTACAGAGCCACTCCTTGGTTATCCTGGCTGTGTGCTTCGGGTCATTGTCATGTTGGAAGACCCAGCCTCGACCCATCTTCAATGCTCTGAGGGAAGGAGGTTGTTCCCCAAAATCTTGCAATACATGGCCCCGGTCATCCTCTCCTTAATACAGTGCAGTCGCCCTGTCCCATGTGCAGAAAAACACCCCCAAAGCATGATGCTACCACCCCCATGCTTCACAGTAGGGATGGTGTTCTTGGGATGTACTCATCATTCTTCTTCCTCCAAACACGTTTAGTGGAATTATGACCCAAAAGTTTTATTTTGGTCTCATCTGACCACATGACTTTCTCCCATGACTCCTCTGGATCATCCAAATGGTCATTGGCAAACGTAAGACGTACCTGGACATGTGCTGGTTTAAGCAGGGGAACCTTCCGTGCCATGCATGATTTCAAACCATGACGTCTTAGTGTATTACCAACAGTAACCTTGTAAACAGTGGTCCTAGCTCTTTTCAGGTCATTGACCAGCTCCTCCCGTGTAGTTCTGGGCTGATTTCTCACCTTCCTTAGGATCATTGAGACCCCACGAGGTGAGATCTTGCATGGAGCCCCAGTCCGAGGGAGATTGACAGTCATGTTTAGCTTCTTCCATTTTCTAATGATTGCTCCAACAGTGGACCTTTTTTCACCAAGCTGCTTGGCAATTTCCCCGTAGCCCTTTCCAGCCTTGTGGAGGTGAACAATTTTGTCTCTGGTGTCTTTGGACAGTTTTTTGGTCTTGGCCATGTTAGTAGTTGGATTCTTACTGATTGTATGGGGTGGACAGGTGTCTTTATGCAGCTAATGACCTCAAACAGGTGCATCTAATTTAGGATAATAAATGTAGTGGAGGTCGACATTTTAAAGGCAGACTAACAGGTCTTTGAGGGTCAGAATTCTAGCTGATAGACAGGTGTTCAAATACTTATTTGCAGCTGTATCATACAAATAAATAGTTAAAAAATCATATTGTGATTTCTGAATTTTTTTTTAGATTATGTCTCTCACAGTGGACATGCACCTACGATGACAATTTCAGACCCCTCCATGATTTAGAAGTTTTAGAACTTGCAAAATAGCAGGGTGTTCAAATACTTATTTTCCCCACTGTATATATATACAGTGGGTACGGAAAGTATTCAGACCCCCTTAAATTTTTCACTATTTTTTATTTTGCAGCCATTTGCTAAAATCATTTAAGTTCATTTCTTTTCCTCATGAATGTACACACAGCACCCTATATTGGCAGAAAAACACAGAATTGTTGACACTGTTGCAGATTTATTAAAAAAGAAAAACTAAAATATTACATGGTCCTAAGTATTCAGACCCTTTGCTCAGTATTTGGTAGAAGCCCCCTTTTGATCTAATACAGCCAGGAGTCTTTTTGGGAAAGATGCAACAAGTCTTTCACACCTGGATTTGGGGATCCTCTGCCATTCCTCCTTGCAGATCCTCTCCAGTTCTGTCAGGTTGGACGGTAAACGTTGGTGGAAAGCTATTTTTAGGTCTCTCCAGAGATGCTCAATTGGGTTTAAGTCATTGCTCTGGCTGGGCCATTCAAGAACAGTCACAGAGTTGTTGTGAAGCCACTCCATCGTTATTTTAGCTGTGTGCTTAGGGTCATTGTCATGTTGGAAGGTAAACCGTCAGCCCAGTCTGAGGTCCAAAGCACTCTGTAGAAGGTTTTCGTCCAGGATATCCCTGTGCTTGGCTGCATTCATCTTTCCCTTGATTGCAACCAGTTGTCCTGTCCCTGCAGCTGAAAAACACCCCCACAGCATGATGCTGCCACCACCATGCTTCATTGTTGAGACTGTACTGAACAGGTGATGAGCAGTGCCTGGTTTTATCCACACATACCGCTTAGAATTAAGGCCAAAAAGTTCTATCTTGGTCTCATCAGACCAGAGAATCTTATTTCTCACCATCTTGGAGAACTCCATGTGGGTTTTCATGTGTCCTGCACTGAGGAGAGGCTTCCGTCGGGCCACTCTGCTATAAAGCCCCACTGGTGAAGGGCTGCAGTGATGGTTGACTTTCTACAACTTTCTCCCATCTCCCGACTGCATCTCTGGAGCTCAGCCACAGTGATCTTTGGGTTCTTCTTTACCTCTCTCACCAAGGCTCTTCTCCCCCGATAGCTCAGTTTGGCCGGTCGGCCAGCTCTAGGAATGGTTCTGGTCGTCCCAAACGTCTTCCATTTGAGGATTATGGAGGCCACTGTGCTCTTAGGAACCTTAAGTGCAGCAGAAATTTTTTTGGAACCTTGGCCAGATCTGTGCCTTGCCACAATTCTGTCTCTGAGCTCTTCAGGCAGTTCCTTTGACCTTAATGATTCTCATTTGCTCTGACATGCATTGTGATCTGTAAGGTCTTATATAAACAGGTGTGTGGCTTTCCTAATCAAGTCCAATCAGTATAATCAAAAATTTCTGGACTCAAATGAAGGTGTAGAACCATCTCAAGGATGATCAGAAGAAATGGAGAGCACCTGAGTTAAATATATGAGTGTCACAGCAAAGGGTCTGAATACTTAGGACCATGTGATATTTCAGTTTTTCTTTTTTAATAAATCTGCAAAAAGGTCAACAATTCTGTGTTTTTCTGTCAGTATGGGGAGCTGTGTGTACATTCATGAGGAAGAAGAATGAACTTAAATGATTTTAGCAAATGGCTGCAATATAACAAAGAGTGAAAAATTTAAGGGGGTCTGAATACTTTCCGTACCCACTGTATATATATATACACATACATACATATACACATATATACACATATATATATATATATATATATATATATATGAAGAGGTAAATGGCAGTGAACTGTATTATATAATGCAGTTCCGCTGGAGATTTATTTATTTATTTTTTTACATTTTAGAAGTCCTTTCTCCAGCAGGTATAAACATTCGTGTATTCAAACCTGGTGATATAACTAGCAATGATTAAGAGAATATTGACAGTAATTGGACAGTGATTATTCATTGTGAAACAAAATGTTATATACTTTAAGAGGAAAATAAACTGAAAATGTCTCTTATACTTAATGAAAATCTCTACTATATACTAATATGCCAAATAGGTTGTCTCATTTAAAGACAGGAAAAACCAAGAGGTCTGGACTAGATAGTCAATTTGCCAAGAATACATTTGATGTGTAATCTTTTGTTGGAGAGCCTATTCCAAAATTGGTAAAATTGTTAGGGGTGTAATGGTATGCTAAATGTGATGCTAGTTAATCACAGAACAACATGCACATTCACACTCATTTAGACCTATGGGCCTAATGCCATGTGTTTAGGGAAGTGGGAGGAATTCACCACATGCAATAACCCAAGCTCAGGATTGAACTGGGAACCCTGGTGATGTGAGCTGGCATCTCTACCAGCTTTCACTTTTCATTATGTGACAGTGCAGTTTGCTTATTCTTTGATGTTCACCACACGGGTAACTACTGCAATTAGCTAATCATTGTCATTATTCATAAAGAAAACATGCCATTTTCCATAGCAATAGGCTTAACCCAATCTATGTTATGGAGATCTGGAGTAGGGAACTTTCAGTGCTGTTTAGAACGCAGTGGCAAGATCAGATGTGACGCAAAAAAGACCACAAATTTCACAGAGTGCATTAATAGGAGTAAAGGGGATGGTAGTTCAAAATCATATATCAGTAAAATAAATAAAATTATAAGGAAAGAGAACCTGCTGTATGCTTGCATTTCTTTTTTATGTAGAAAAAAAAAAAATCCACAGTATGATACAATACAACAAGCTCCCATGAGGAACAGTTTCTCCATTATTTATGCTTTTCATAATCCAATCTCACAAACTGTTCAATATTATGAGTGACAAAAAAAACCCAGGAAAAAAAATTAATTTGCCCCCACAATTAAGTTTTTAGAAAATATAAAGTTGTCCAGTCATTTTCATTAAAGTTCTTCTTATAGATGAATATGTAACATATATATGATAAACTTCCTCCGAGGAACGTCGTTACAGTGCCTTTTACCAAATACAGTAAACACGCTTTATAGAATACTTAGTGCTAAGTGGTAAGTAATCAATATATAATATGCATATGCAGCAATATTACAAAGATGAGCCAGCTGGAGCTGAAGTAAGGATAGCACTGATTACAGAAATAAATAAAACTTTGTTATAGCTGTTATTATAAATAATGTCTTGTACATCTTTACATTTATTTATTTTTTTTGCCCCTAGAAAAAGGATCATTATTATTTAAGCACACCAACATGTAACCAAAAAGAACTCGATTTTCCACGTAGAACAAAAGCATCTGCTGGGGGAAAGGGGAAAAATAATAATAATAAAAATAATATTATATATATATATATATATATATATATATATATATATATATATATATATATATATATATATATATATATATATAAAATGAAATATTTTTTTAAATATTCGTCATTAGTGCTCTGATTAAATTACCACTATTAATTACAACAAAACTGTGCAGTGAAAGAAAATAACATCACGGACATTCATGTTTGGTTTGTTTGAACTCGGAGCGCACCATTGTTGAGCTGATGAGCTGCATTACTACAGTGTAGAATACCGTTTATGCAGGATTTAGTGTTTAAGGTGCTCGAGTAAAGCACAGCACAGCACACCCTTTCTCGATGCAGCTAGACTGGCACGGCAATAACACTCAGTCTATTCATCAATGTACTTTACAAATGCGCATCATCCTTTGCTGTTCGAGGATCTTGATTTGATCTTCGCCTGCTTACGATTGGCTCAAAGTGTCACAGGTTGTTCTTGAGGTTTTTGTAAGGAGACCACACTTCGCTGATGAACATTGTGTCTTTTTAAGGTCTGTATATATAAAAAACAGATGATGCACGTAGGCAGTATTCCTCAGGCTGCACTAACATTTGAGGTGTTTCTTGCTGGACATGTCATTCCAGATCCGGTGTATCTCTTCAGGGGAGATCTGGTGCACAGTGATGACTCGACGATACCTACAGAGGCTGTAAGCCATTTTCCAATGATTGAAGCCACTGTTCTGATAGGGGTGAATGCCGAGCTTGCGCAAGCAGACGCCTACGTAAACGTCCTCCAAATGCAGCAGACGTGTGTGCAGGGAGGTCTTATAGATCAGCTCAGCTACATCTGCTGAGAAGACGTAACCTGTGCCGGAGCAGAACGGTGGGTATTTACTTTCTGGGTACAGGTCTCTGGGCATGTACCACTTACTGCGCATATCCCGGATAGGTGAGCCGTTTATGACGTAGCCCGTGAAGTACCTCCGTCTGGGCTTGGTGTCTGGTTTCAGCAACTTGTACACCAGGTTGTCCATGTTGACAAAAATGTCACTGTCGGTTTTCATCACATACTTGGCCTGGTTGCAAAAGGTGGCCACCCAACGCATTCCCATCAGCGTCTTCAGAGTCAGGTTATGGTAGGAGTCCACAAAGTCCTCCACTACAATGTCATGGAAGATCTGACTCTCCTGCTCCACCATCTGATTGAGCATGCTGTCTGTGCTGCTGCCCAGGAGAAACAGAGTTATGATACGAAGGTCGCTGAACGTGCTCTCGTCGCCCCATGTTTCCCGGATCGCCTGCCGAGCATCAAACTCCTTGTGCGTCGTGCTTATGAGGATCACCAGGAATGGCACGTTGGTCTCGCATTTCTTCGGCTCGTTAATGATGAAATCAAAGGCGTGGGGGTTTAAGGGGCGGGTCCGGATGTTGTTAAAAGTGGTGTTGGTGGTTCTTTGAGGTTTAACGGGTTTGCGTGCAGGCGCAGCAAGCTGCCCAACTAAGGACGCGGTGGGTCTGGATATGCTGAGATACCAAAGGGCGCTCGCCCAGCAAACAACCGTCAACACATATAGACATGACACTTTTGAAGGCATTATGGAGGGTTTTATGTGTGTTTGGTTTGCTGAATATCATCGAGTTGCTTCCTAGCCATTAGTAAAGGTGCTTCAGGCAAAGCAGCACAAGGCTGCATCTGTGGGCTGCTTGATATTAATTGTCAGTTACTAATGGGTTTAGAGAAAAATGGAGCTTCTGTCTTTTCATGCAGAAATGTTGGCGTAGGGCTCGGAATTTTTTCTTCCAAGAATCGTCCAATGAAGAATGTTCCATCGAAAAACTGCAAAACACAAACACATATGCTTTAAACCAGTAGCATTCCAACCCAAGACAAAAGTTTATTCCAGATTCTTCTGCTCCTGAACCACCTCATTACAGCTGAAAGGAAAACGATCACCTGCCGCAGAATCCGCAACCGAAACGTAGCGTAGTCACGAGGTATAGACCATGCAAACAGACTCGAGATGTGGAGAGATGAGAGTGCACACATCCGTCACTATAAACAATATTTGCTATTGTTTATGTACAGTACATCAAGGTCTCCAAGTTTGTGCTGACACACACACACACACAATGTCTTTATTATGGTGAGCTGTTGCTATTTGTGTTGAGTTTTTTTGAGTGGTTTGAGTAGCTTCTGTTAGATACAAAAATACAACAGCGTTAATTATTTTATCCATAAAAAAACAACTCTAATGCGACAACTAAACTGTTGTTAAAGTCACACGCGACCTTCTTTGTTAACCAGCGTTTTAATCTGTAAGAGATGCGAGAGCAAGAAGAAATATGTATATCTATAGTATATAATGCAAGCAGCATCAGTTCTGTAAAGATACAGAAGGTCATTTTGTACTTTTTGTTCTCGGTATACTGAATGTTCTCTTGCAATCTGTTTCTGTCTGCTCTCGAAAATGCGACAGTGTTTGAGCGAGCTTAATACTAAATACTCCTACATAAATAAACCTGTACATGGTTTTAAAGTGTTTATTTTTTACTAATCAGCTGGTGGGAAGCCGATTATGTACAGACAAAAAGACTTTAATTCCCCTGCCGGATGTAGCAAGTTGTTTAAAAAAAAGAAAGGAAAAGCAAAAACGCGATGGAGATTTCACCTTTAAGTCTCTTTAAACAAGTGTAAACTAATGTGTTCAGATCTAATTACCTCTGTGCAGTGATACTTGAGAATTTGGTATTTATGTTGATTTCCAAACTATTAAACATAGCTCCTATAATGGGTTAATTGCAGACGGATACAGTGTACGGCAGGAGGCCATGTCTGGGAGAAACGCACCCTCTGTGTGCACAGCTTGTAAACTCTCAATCATTCTGTCTCTATTCAACAGTCTGTATGCTTTATAAGTTTCAGTCTTTGTATAAAACTGAAATCTTTGTATTTAAGATCAATAGCAATTTTTTAATGATTATGGATTTTGGACCAAAAATCCATAATGAAAAAAGTGGTAGCTCAGTGGTAGATTAGTGGATTTCCAACTGGAAAACTGAATAAAAATCTGATGGGACCTTGAGCACGGCCCTTAACTTTCAACTGCTCAGTTGTATAAATGAGATAAATGCAAGTAAATAAGGCCATCTGGCAAATAGCAGGAATGGAAATCGAGTTGTGTTTTTATTTAATTGAATGTAATTTTGCTTCTCAGCATTAAGTAATTTAGGGACATTATGATAAAAAAATAAATAAATAAACAAATATTTTATATATTTGTATGGGTGCTACATTGACTTACCATGTATCAATCTCTCAGATGGTGAATATTCGCCACCTGCAATTGAATTAAAATAACCACGAATTAGCATTTTTTCATAAATTCTTTTAAGATTGCTGAAAAATGATGATACCTGCTGTTGAAACAGTCACAAAGCTGCACCGATGCTGTAGAATGAAAAATTGCCCTATAGCACTATGCAAACATTTAACATTTGTCCTTTGTAAAAGTCAATCCTTATCGCTCCATGCTTTTACTTTGCCTGCATCTTCGGTTTTGCTTCATTGGTTTAGTTTCAAATGCTTTCTGTCTCACTGAGCTTTTGCCACATCTGCCGTAAAACAAATAACATTTTATTATAAGGAAGAAAAAAAAAAGGAAATAAGTCTGCCTTTAAACACTGCAGACTGGTGACAGTGGGTTTGTGTTGGTTAAGAATAAAACGCTATTAGACTTGATGCGCTGTAGAAGGGAGGAAATTGTGCATGTACACATGCACGGTTCAGCTAAAATATGAGTAAACAAAAAGCTTATAAGGCTCTCCTTCCCACTGAAGTCTAAATACAGGATTGGCATTAGATAAAGCTGACATGACATGGGCAATGCAAAAATCTTACATCTCTCAGACGCTTAATAAAACGTGCGAACATCTCTTCATCTCCAGTGTTTTCTTCTTCCACAAAGCTGACTGGAAGAATAAATGCTGGTCCGCCACTTCTATTCATACTCATATAACGACTGGAGAAACTAAACCGAGTATCAGAGCTTTATAAAGCATCACACATCGATTTTAGAGACCAAAATACTCTGCACTGGATAAGAAACACTTCAAACCCAAGTAGTTTTGACATATAAGCTTAAGGTTTATGTTATCTTGCCAGTACAGATGCTGAGCAAAAATAAAGTTTCAAACATCTAAAAACAAATCTTTCAATACGTTGTATAGAGATGATGTAAATTGCTGTAAAGAGTTCGAGTTAATGTGTGTGTGTGTGTGTGTGTGGGGGGGGGGGGGGGGGGGGGATCTGTTCTACATTGTAATTGCCATAGCTGCCCAAAGTCTAGGACACTGGAAATCTTATCTGGAAAGAAAAGATTTAGATTCTACCAGATCTGATCACCCGCTGGCCAGCCTGTATGATTAAAAAGAAGACTCAGTATCTCTCTCTCTTACACACACACACACACACACACGAAGATAAGGTCTACAGATGTTTTTCCACAAACAAAGACTGTTTATTAGACAGGCAGAGAAAGAGGTTTGTCAGTAAAGAATTCTGAGAGAAAAAAGAAAACAAATCATTACAGAAGCAGGAAATGGCAGCAGATAGTCACTGTCTATCTCATAAGAATAAGATAGATTTTGTGTCAAAGCTGATAAAAGTCAGAGGTAGATTAATGAAAAACCTTTTTTTTTCCAGGTCAAATGCCTACTTTCAGCTTCTGGCTGCAGCTGGATGTGCAGTGCACTACAGTTAGAGCCGTGCTTTTTTTTTTTTCTCCCCAGGAGTAATGAAATGCCTTATCTGACGTACAATCTTCAGATTCACTTTTTTTTTTCCATTACCTATTGTACAGTATATAATTACCAGGACAAGTTTTATATCCTATTATGTGCACTTTCATCCTCTTGTAATTGAACACATTTATCAGCTCAGGCATCTCTTTGGGAACTTCATTAGAACACTTTACTTGAGTTTCATGGAACGAAAAAGTCAGAGGCATATAAATAAGTGTTCAAAAACGACGTTTTTTACCAAACCATAATTAAAAATCCATGTTCAGGGCAGCATGGTGCCACAGCGGGTGCCTCACAGCTCCAGGGTTCCCAGTTCGGTCTTGAGCTCGGGTTAATGTCTGTGTGGAGTTTCACAGGGTGTGCCTGTGGTTCTAGAATTTCCTCTCATCTTCCAAAATATATGGAGTTATGATGGATTGGCTATGCTAAACTGCCTGTAGTTATAATGTGTGTGTGTGTGTGTGTGCGTGTGCGTGTGTGTGTGTGTGAGAAAGAGAATGGTGTCCTCAAAAGAATGTGTCCCATCTAAGGTGTATTCTCTTCCCTTCCCTTTTCTCAGTGTTCCCAGGATACGCTCAAGCTCAAACACTTACTAAAGATGAATGAATGATTTATTGCACTTTTTGTAATATAAACGCTTGAGGAAATGAGAAGACACCACATGCACACACGCATACATGCACATACACACATTCGTCCTCGTGACAACCTTCCATTATTATAATTGTGAGATTTGATGCTATATCCAGACCTTAAATTCAGTACTCTATAACCTCGGGAAATGATTGGCCTGTTTTTGTTTTGTTTTTTTCAACATCTGAAACCTCATTATTACCACTTAAAACCTTCACAGAGTCAAAACTATCACATATTCCTATCCTGGGGATAAGATCAAATGTGCTTGTGGACGTTTGGTTACTACAAACTTATAATATAATCCCGCACACACGTCAAAATTTCCAAAAATGATTAACCTTCAAACTGCATCCATCAAAGCTCATGGTATCATGACAAATTATAGGTTATAATAGTGAAATATATTCTCGGGTACAGGACTCATTTGTGTGACTGACAGAACAGCAGGAAGTATTGAGTGCTGGAGCACCTGTGCTGTATCACTGCCCTGTCTGCCCAGTCACCTTCTCTTCTCCCGGTCTGACGATCTCACACAGTAATTGCAGCATGTCACAGTAGCAGCACACCTCAGTGCGTGTGCGCACACACACACACACACATGTATATATATTTACACACACACACACACACACACAGCATGCTGCACCACCTGCCAAACACATCCAAACTGCTATTCAAATTTGATTAACTTAAGTGGCAGTAAAATACTGCTCTCCAGTGTCTGCTTCTCATGCAAGCGCAGATTAAATGCTTAAAAACAGCAGGCCATTGAGAGTCAGCTGTACATGAATTGAAGGGCGTACACACGAAAGTATGACACACATGACCAGAATTAATATTAGAGTTGTTTTCAGTTTAGAGGGAAATCAAGCCAAAATAGTGTAAAAAAAAAAAAAAAGTATAAACACTTGAGGGGTGAGAATAAAATCTGAACAGAATGCTAGTCCATAGCAGAATACCACACACCCACACCTTCCTACACATACCTCTTCACACATACTCTTTTACACTCAGGAGCAATTTGAAGTAGTGAATCCAGCTTCTGCCATGTTTCGGGAGGGTGGAGAAAACCAGAAAAAATCCACTGTGAAAATCTGTATTATTAACTGTATTAGATGGAGGGGCCCACATTTTTAAAAGGAAAAGCTTAGATATTAGATATTTATTACTCTTCTTGTAGGAAATATATTCTGTAATTTACATATATAACTACTATTTATCAATGGGAATAAGAATGAATGCACATTAATTAGTTTCAAGATGTCAATCAAATCAAATTTCATTTGTCACATACATAGTATATAGAATACGACATGCATGTCGCATGCATTCAACTGACTCAAGATCTGTGTCCTCCTTTGAATATATATAGATATAGATATATATTTTCCCTTTCAGGACCTCGAGATGCGTCGCAACACTTTGGGAATGCTTCTGCGTTGTCCACACTCTGAATCACGTGTGTAATCTGTCTAGTGGAAGGTGCGGCGACGTCACGAACAGGAAGCTATAAAGCGATTAGCAAGCAAGAGTTAAAAGAGCTCATGGAGGTTGTGACACATGCCGTTGATAAGCTGGATCTAGCTTGGCCGGCTAATGAGCGTAAATCCTCTTCGTCCCGCAAGCACCACAATCGCTTTTTGCTCCCGGCCTCACAATGTTTACGTCAGAGTCTACAATTCTTTCCTGACCTGCACACCGAGGTGTCCAGGTCCTAGACAAAGCCTTTCTCGGCCCGCCACTATAACCCAAAACAGCGTTATATGCTAACGTCACAGGGCTTCTGGGTAAGGCGTACGCCTCGGCAGGCCAGGCCACTGTATGCCTGCAAACCATGGTGGTGTTGCAGCTGTACCAAGCCGACCTACTATCATTGACATCACGGGCGGCCAGGTGCACGAGCTCTGCACGACCTGGCTTTGAGAGCTACTAAAGAGACTAAAGAGACAGCCCCTAAAGAGACCATTGGCTGGTCCATGGCTGCCCTATCCTCTACTGAGAAGCACTTACGGCTCACCTTCTCAGACAGCTCTGACAGAAATAGAGCCATGCTGCTGAATGCTCCCCTCTTGCCTTCCAGCCTACTCGTGGACCCCGTTAACTCGGTAGTTGAAAGGTTTTGGGAGAGTCTAAGCCCGATCTGAGGACGGACATCTTCAAAAAGAAGGCTTTGCCCAAAAGGTCCTAACATAGGATGTTTTAGTGAATTGTCCAGGGGGCGTGTTGCACCACATTTTACAGTGCCCACCTGGCCTCGGAGCCCCCAGGGACCTGGTACATTAACCCTGCCACGAAATGTGTTTCAGGGCACAGCCACCTCCAGCTCCCTCCCTCCTCGATTTCCACCCTGCATCATAGCGGACCAGGAGAACTCTAGCTTGCCCTGGCTCTATGTGTACCGGAGGTCAGAGATGTCGTTCTCGCTCACATAAAGGAGCCGGGGTTTGTGCTGAACGTCAAGAAGAGTGTGCTTCCTCCCTTACAGAGAACTACTTATCTCGTGTCATTTGGTATTTTGACCACTATGCACGCCCATTTTTCTCCCGCCCGCATTGCGTCCATTCTTTTGGCTGTCAGCAGGGTCAGAGAAGGGCAGTTGCTCACGGTCAAGCAGTTCCGGAGACTGATTGGGCACATGGCAGCAGCGTCCAATGTGATTCCCCTTGGCCCCCTGTACAAGACCCCTTCAGTGGTTTAGGACCCAAGGGTTCTTACAGAAGGGCAATCCCCTCTGTACGATCAAGGCCATTCCGCGAGACCTACATGCCTTAGATGTTTGGAGAGATTCTGGGTTACTATTTCAAGGCCCTCTGCTGGGAGTCCCTGGTAGTTGTGTAATGCTTACAATGGATGTGTCCCTCACAGGGTGGAGAGTGGTCATCAATAGCCACTCCGCCTAATGTCTATGGCACATTAATTGCCTAGAGTTGTAGTTCAGAGTAGCACTGAAGCATTTACTCCCGGACCTCAGGTCACCACGTGTTGATCCGTTCGGACAACACTTTAGTGGTCTCGTACATCAACCACCAGAGTGGTCTGCATTCACACCCCCTGTGCAGGCTGGCGCACCAGATCCTCCTGTGGCCCCAAGGGAGGCTGCCATCACTGAGAGCAGGAGTTCAGTGCAGAATCCGTGCAGAGTTTTGATACTTAACCTGGAGTGTGGCAGCCTCTAAGGCTTGGTCCTCTGGAGTGTACATCCAAGACATCTGCAATGCTGCGGGCTGGTCCACCCCGCTAACCTTTGACAGGTTCTATAACCTCAACCTCCGTGCCACTCCTGGCTACTCTGTTCTTCGACCAAGTTGTGCCCATACACACTAGTCAGGGACTGGTCAGTCTGGTGGTATTAGACTCTCGTTCCCAAAGCGTTGCAATGCAGCACAAGTTCCTGAAAAGGACAGTCTCTAGGTTATGTATGTAACCCTAGTTCCCAGAGGGAACCAGATACTGCATCCCCTTGCCTGCATGTGCTTTTTATAACTTCTTGGTCATGACGTGACCCATTGGATAGATTACACACGTGATTCAGAGCGTAGACAAAGCGAAACGTTCCCACAGCGTTGTGACGCAGCGTCTCGTTCCCTCATGGAACTAGGGTTACATACGTAACTTTGAGACAAAATTCATGGTATTATAATCAGTTATAGCTAAAAAGTCAGTCTGACAATATTGGCACATTCTCTTTCATTTTGTTATTAAACAACTGCATGATTCTGTTAAAAAACATTTCCTCACACTGGTGTTTTGTCTATAGATTGTTAAGAGCCTTTAGTCATCATGTTCAACAAGTTTTTCAATCAACGCTACCACCATTTACAACACCTAGCAGATGCTCATATCCAGTGCGACTTAAATACTGTATGTAAATCTGTCTCATTCAAAGTCAATAAAAAAATTTCACGGTCTAACTAGATTTAGTTTGATATTATTCTTAGAGTCTTGGAACCAAAAAGAAAAACAAGTCAAGAGACTTTTTTTAAATGGCTCATCAGCTCCAGTCAGTACACCAGCAAAACGTCTTCCGATTGACAGCAAGAACTATGGGCAAACTCACACCCTGCATATATACATGAATATACAATCTTTAGACAACCTGGCTTTTTCAGCCACATGTGGTTCTTTCCCCAAAATGACATCACAAAGTAAGAGTACAGCACAGGATGTCTGGATTCGCAAAGGATTATATACACGCCTTCACTTGATTTAGAAGACCCAAACCTGTTCCAGCATGACAATGCCCCTGTGCATAAAGCAAGTTTCATGAAGATAGCAAGCCTCAAACAGAGCTAATCTATTCATATCAACATAAATAATACATCACTGAATCTACACTCATTTTTATCAGCAATGGAATGTTCACAGCAATGGCAACTGTGTTCTGTGATTTTTGCTAGTTGTTGAGGGAAATTTGAAACCAGTGGAGAGCAGTCTGTTGCGTCAATGGCTATCCTTGAAATGTTCTGTTATAATAGTGCTTTACTATGGAGTCTGTATTTTGTGACTCAGTACTGTAACTGTAAACATTTACAAGTAAAGCTCAGAGTAAAGCTTTTATGTCTACAAAAAAAATAGAAAAAAAAATACAGAAAAAATATGCCGGATGTATATCAGAAATGTGTGTTTGCAAAGTTTAGACATATATTACAGCCCCAACACACATCCAGGTCATAATCAATAGCTTAAAGGGTAAAGGTACCTAATCTTCATATAAAAGCACATCTGGCATGCTTGAGAACAGGTTTTATAAAGCATGTATAAAGACTAAGTGGCTTTGCACTAGGGGGCAATTTGCTACACATCATGGATCTGGACACTCATTTTCCTATCATGTACTACGTGGTTGAAAAAAATATGACCAGCCTTTCTCAAATATGAGGGGCGAATCAACAGTGGTTGCTGTATGAATCTCGGCAGTACAATATTGCTTGGAATTGAAATCTAAGTGGGATATATCAATTGGCAGGTTTATGCATTGCAGGGCAGAGATACTCCATTACACCCATCCATCTCCTGTGCGCAGAAAGCTGCCGAGTGCATGCTGTGTCACTCTGCCTGCCAGCTACAGTCAGCACAGAAATACACAAGTGAATAAAATATATGGAGAGGATCATTTATAAGCTCTGCTATAGCAGAATGCAAATGCAAAGTTGATGGCAGGTAAGGCGGCCATGGACAAGGATTAGGTGCCTATTTGACTAAGTAATATATAAAATCCTGCAATGAGTACAGGAGAATATTATATATATTATATATATATAAATAAAACCATCATATATGAAAAGCAATTCCTAGATGACAGTAATTCTTTAAAATATTTTAACTAGAATTTGCATTCATTACCTTGAATTTTCAGTCCTGTCTTGAGAATGTCTTCTTTAATTATGGGCTAATTTCTTAGCTTCAGCTGTGGTCAGGAAATACACTAAAGCAGAAGTCATTCAAGTGTGACTTAGTGCCAAAGGCATTCACCCCTTTGCCTTTTTGGCATGCATGAGGTACCATCCAGCTCAACCATGTATATTCATGAAAGAGGGCACAAGCAATCTATTGACTCTCCGAGAAAATTTTAAGAGACTGAAATCATCAGACAAAACAACCAGAGGATAGAAATAATACAACGATTCATGTGAGGATCAAAAGGGAGTCAGAGTGGGACTGCATTACAAAAACATTCAATCACAGTAGAAAAAAGCTCCTATTTTCTTTTTCTTTTTTAAAGCCAACTGCTGTCTTAGACTTATTTTTATACTCAAGTCTATTCAAAACACTCTGCAAGGAATCTCTTTGGTCGTTACATCCATAGAGTTCCATAAGCAAAGCTCTAAAATGCATGACTTTGTAGTTAAATACAAAGTTGGAGTTTACTGACCTACATCTGCAGTAGAAATTAATGACTATAAAAAAGAACAATCACACAACTGTGCAGTGAACATCTCTGCATGATACAATGTGTGTAATAAAAACACGGATATACTAATTATTAATTTTCACAGCTTAGCTCACTAAGTCCACACATACCAGTGAAAATAAAAAATACTGCTCCAGGAAAAATAACTGAAGGAATGAAAAAAATAAAATAAAATAGATATTAATAGAGATAAGGGAATGGATTGGAGCCTAGTTAGTAATTAAAGTCAGTGTATTCCTGTGACATTGTCAGATAATTTTATCCTTGCGGCTGCTTCCTGTTTTAATGCGAGCGGTCCAGCTTTATCCGATTAATGATGCATAAAGGTATTCATGAAGGTTACGTTTCTCCTTCCTGTCCCTTTCCCAACTGATTTCTAATTAAAACTAGACTCGATAAGTCTTCTCTGCATGACATATGACTTTGTGTTTTCGAGCGATAAGACATAATTGAATGATTGCTGGTAGAAAATTCACTAAGCGCCACTTTTTTTTTGAAAAGCCAGCAAACGGAAAAGGCATTCGAATAACGAAGCTGGTTAAGCGCAGCGTGGTGTTTTGGTTTTCTTAATGCGTCATCTTTCCATAATAAGCATTTAAACAACAACATGAATGTCAGATCTGCCTTCACTGTAAAGAGATACATAAAAAGAATCAAAGGGAAAAAGATAAAAAAGAAAAAAAAAGTGGGAGAGTGACGATTGCTACGATTCCTCCCTGGGCAGTCATTATTACTAATAGTTAGTGTTAGGCTTCTAGTGTTAGGCTTCAGCTTGCCAGTACATGCTTAGCTGTGTGAACCAGGAGGAAACTGCAGTTCATCTCAAAGTCATAAAGTCGATCTGTGCCCAGTAAAATTCCTGATGACACAGGCCGTTTTTTTTTCTTTTTTCTTTTGCGGCTACCTCGGCCTCTTCCTGCAGGGACACAGCATGTGGGAGATGTATTGTTGCTGCCAGCAGTAATGATCTGAAGCGGGCAGAAAGCCGGGCATGACAGAAAGCAGGAAAAGAAGTTCCTAGTGTACATTATGAACAAAGCAAACAGCACAAGGGAGCTATCTGCACAGTCACTTCAGTAAAAGCTGGAATAGGACCCATTACAATACAACATATACAAATCTTTTTTTTATTTTCATGTATTGCACACAAAGTGTACATTTTTTCAGTCTGTGTCTGTCAGTCTAAACACTGCAGTTGTTTAGACTGCCATGCTGTTTTGCTTTTCATGAGTCGCCCTTTCACACTGAGATACAGGTATTGTACTTAAGTCGATTTTTCTGCTATTAGTACTGTACTATTTATTGGAGAACTTTTTAGTTTCACTTATTACATTTTTACACAAATATCGATACTTTCTTCATTTTCAAACAAGACTCATTAGTTTTAATCTATTTGGTGACACGATAAATATTTTTTCTTCTCAGTCATTTCTGGTCATTGTGCGGCCTTTTCAACCTACACCCGGTGTATTACCACAGACGTAGGCTAATTTACAAAGCTAACGAGCAAAGCAGGAGGCAACAAGTAGTATGGAGTGGAACGTAGATGACGCATCCAGCGATGTAAACATGATTGAGAACAGAGTCAGGATTATCAGCTTTTCTCTGGTTGCGTTCTATATGGTGGTTGTTCAGTCTGTATACATTCATCAGGTAACAAAATTGGAAATGATTTTGTATTATATATTAAGGCTGTGTGTACTTTTGCCATCTCGGACATATTCCTCAAACGTGTAAAATATCCATACAATGCAACAAGTTTTGCATTACCATTAGGTTTGAGCCTTTTCACAGGAACCGGCGTTATAAATTACAGATAATAATAGCTTGACTAAAATACAGAGTAACACTTGAATGACCTTTATTTAATAAATGCATGAGCGTGTATACACATTTTAACCACAATAAATACAAATGCTTGACTATTGCTAGTTAAGATTATTAAAACTAGATTATAAAATATCATTACAAAAGTGTTAAATACAAAACTGTTTTCAACTATACAGTAATAGCATTCGAGAATCAGTGCAAACCAGTCATTTACATAGATCCTTCTTTGCATAAACAATGTGTTTCTGTTGTTTCTTACAAAGCAGCTGCTGGTAACCCTATTCAACAGAAACAAATGAGTGATCGGGCTAGGAAATATGCAGGAAACATGATACACCCTCACTGGCCATTTTAATAATAATAATTATTATTATTATTTTTTTGCCACATTCATGTGGCAGCAGCACAATGCATAATATGCTGATGCTGGTCAAGAGGTTCAGGTAATGTTTACATCAAACAGAGGAATAGAGGGAGAAAATGTGATGTGAGTGACTTTGACAGGGTTGTTGGTGCCAGATGGGCTGTTTTATTGGAGTATTTCAGAAACTGCTGATCTCCTGGGATTTTCATGCATAACAATTCCTCATGTTTAAAGGGGATGGCTTGAAATACACACAAAAAAAAAAACACCCAGTATGCAGTATTGCTGAAGCTGGAAATGCTTTGTGAAGAGAATGGCCAGACTAGTTTGAACTGACAGGAAATGACAACCTAAATCATATAAGCTCTCTGCAAATGTGGTGAGCAGAAAAGTATCTCAGAATGCACAATATGGCAGATGTTTAGGTTGATTAGTAAAAAATTTAAAGGGGTTCCACTTCTGTCATTATAACGCAATAATGTTGTAATATATGTCGCAATAAAATGGATTCTGAGTCTACAAAAGGCACAGAATGACTAAAAAGACCTAATCCTCTTAATGATTTATTTGTTTGTTTGACTCTAGATTGTAAGGAAATCTACAACAGAACCTGGTGTTAAAAATAGTCAAAAAGTGCATCATGTGTCATAAAATTTCGATATCATTTAGTCGAAATGAAGTTATAAGCTGGCTACATAAACTTGTTACATAAACTGTGAAGTTACAATAGAAAGTAAGTTTTTCTTTTCTTACCTACTGAATAGCTTTTGCCAATTCACAAGCACAAATGACTCATACCTGTCAACGAAAAGAGGGAATAAAATGTCAACCATCTTCAAATCATTTACTTATGTAAATACACTACCCCATTAACCTGTGACAAGCTGCCACATTGTTGAAAGTCACTGTAGTGGGTGGCTGCCTTCCACTTGGTACAGTAAATCCTGATCTCAAAATTCTGCCCAAAATATGCTGCCTTCACACTATAATGCATTGTAGGTATTTCTAAACATATTGTGCTATGATCTTAGCAAATTAGTCACAAAAGTATTAAAAAGCACTGATAACTTCTGAAGTTACCTAAAGTCCAGCAGGCAGTGTATATATCTAATGGCGAAGGACTGATTAAAGTTAGAATTTCTGCTGTCGCAGCAAGCAAGGGACAGGAAATCTATCAAACAATTAGATGATGTTGGTATACATTAAGCTGAACAAAGCTGTTTGATAAATCACATCAGACTGGTAAAAGAAAACAAGTTCAGAAAATTTGCATTAATGTTGCAGTATTCCATATGGTGATAGTTAGTGAGGTGATTTTCATTTCTAATCATCATTTTATGTCGATTCCTCAATTTTGATGTGATGTGGGAACAACAGAAGATATTTAGATCCCTGTATTCTTCACATTGTATTATGCTAAAGCGATTGTAGATTTATGTAAAACGAAATATTTCCTCAATACGCCAACAGATAAGTGATGGCTTGGCAAATTTATTTAAAAGAAAAACCTGCAATATAACATTGCTGTGAGCACTCACACCCCTTACTATGACACTTAAAATTAGCTCAGGTGCATCCCACCTATCTGACTCATCATTGAGATGTTGCTACACTAACAGGCGTTTACCTGTGGCAAACTGATCAGACAATGTGGAAAGGCAGATCTACCTATGCAAGGTCAAAAACTAAAAATACTACTGCATATCAGAGCAAAGAGAGATCAAAAGAACAGCCTGCAAACTGATATGAGACTATGTAGGGACACAGGAATCTTCAATAGTGCAAAAATTCCCCAGACCAGCACAGCACACAATCTTTGAAATGGAAGAAGTATGGAACAACCAGAACCCTTCTTAAAACTAGCTACAGTAAGAGAGGTGACCAAGAAACCAATGGTAATGTGTGAAGAAACTTGCTGAAAGTCATGGCGCTTCTCCACCTTCTGCTTGAGGATCCCCCACAGGTGCTCAATAGGGTTTGGGTATGGAGACATACTTGGCCACTCAATCCCCTTTACCTTTGGGATCGTTAGCATGTTGTAAAAATGCCATTAGGCCCAGTTTCTGTAGGGAGGGCATTATGTTCTGCTTCAATATGTCACAGTACATGTTGGAATCCATGTTTCCCCTCAATGAACCGCAGCTCATGCAAGACATGGTTTCAGTAATTCATGCTCTTGGGCAGGTTGTATTCAGCAAACTGGTGCATGCTTTCTAGTGAGTCAGCTTTAGAAGAGGCTTCCTTCTGGGACGACGGTCATGCAAACCGTCATTTCAGTGTGCCGCGTATGGTCCGAGCATTGACAAGCAGACCTTCCGCTTCTGCAACATCTAAAGCAAAGCAGGCAACACTCGTGTCTGTTTTTTGAAGCCAGATTCTGCACCCGATGCACAGCACAAGGACTCAAATTTTTGATTGACTCTTCCAAGGTCTGTTCCAAGTGGAACCTGTCTTGGAAAACCTCTGTATGACCCTGGCCACTGTACTGTATCTCAGTTTCAGGGTGTTAACGATCTTATAGCCTCGGCCATCTTTGTGGAGAGAAACAATTCTAATTCTCAAATCCTCAGAGTTCTTTGACAAAACATTTTACAAAACATGCAAGCCGTCGAGAATTTCTGTTTTCCTAATTAATTTTTTGAGAAATAATAAAATAATTTGTTTTTGTGCCTGATATTTAATTAATATTTTCAGCAGAGGCTTTGCAAGGAGGATGAAAGTCTTGCAGCACAGGTATCTTGTGTGTGCAAATGAAAGAACTTTAATTAGACTCATTTTCTGTGGTCATTGGGCTTAAACCTTACTGAAATGCAGTCAGAAGACATTGCTGTATAGTATAAAAATTAATTAAAAAAGCAGATTTTGGTCATTTCGTGTATTTTAATGACAGGTCATTGCTTCTTTATCCTATTTTATAGCATATGTTTAGGGAAAAAAAAAAAAAAAAAAAAAAAAAAAAAAAACATGCATCCTGGGCTTTCAGTAAAGTCATATGTTAATCAGTGTGTCCATTTTTTAATGAGCTGCTGCTCATACACATCTATTTTTGCCAGGGGCTGCTGGGGGCTCACTAGGGGTTTTTGGGCCAGGGTTAAAAAAAAAATAAAAATCATGGTACCTAGCAGAAAGACATGTTTATATTAACATTTTATATACAGACATTTACATGGTGTGCTTGAGCCACTTTTTATCTTAAAGCTTGGACTGCAGAATAAAAAAAATACTTCTAAAACATTTTTACATTTGTTTTATTGGTACTGTTTAGCAGTTGATGCGAAATCAAAACAAAAGGTAAAGAGTTTTTGAAATAAAATACATAATTAAGAAATATGCGTGTACTGTAGTGTTGAGACTACACCTCAGCACCAAAGTATATTTTAAATCAGTGGGAAGCAGTTAGCATTATAAACTGAGTGCTGGGGGAAACAGCGATAGAGAAGACACTGCATCTCAGTGGCTTCACTGGTCGCTCTAATACAACAGGGGAGCTTTTACAGTCTCCTTCTTACCAAAGAGTATCCTCTAAAATACCCTGTCCTGTTCATCACCCTAACCACTAAGGCTGTTAGTTTGTTTCGTTTAAACCCATAGTTATACATCAGGGGTATCAATGTTCAACCTTTACTCGCAAACTGTATCCTGTACAGCACTGAGATCTATAGCGTATTAAGCATGCTCGACAAGGATTATTTGTAGTATTGTTAAAGTTTGGCTTTTGCTAAAACAACCATCAGTAGAAGAGGTTATTAAGAAAAGGGGCTCCAATATGCCAGAATCACGTGTGCAACTAGCTGCTAGGATATGCTAGCTACAACAGCTACGTTGGTGCTAATTTTAAGTTATGCGTAGCTGAGGCAGTAAATAAATGAAACGTGTCTAAAACAATAAGACAAATCTCTCCGCTGGCAAGGGGTCCACAGTGGTAAAGCTGCCGCATTAACGATGAGCAAGTGCAGGAGTGTGTGTGTGGGCGTGTGTGTGTGTGCGCACGCGTGTGTGCACTTGCAAGGATTTAAGAATGCAGTAAGAGACTCCCGTAAGACCCCCGACCCTGCACAGAAAAAGCACTTCAGGCCCATCAGCCATACTGTTGTGCTGGAAAGCCTTGAGAATCTCACCAGCTGAGCTACATGTACTGAACACTTCCAGCTTCAAGCAATTGCTTGCAGTCTAACAGTTGAGGAGGATGTGAACGCCTTTTTTTTGAGTGGCTCTGTAAAATGGTTCACATCACACAACAAAGCTTGATTTAAACCTAAAAGGATTATATTGTCAATAGCAAAATAGTCCACTTTAGAGCTCAGTAACACAAAGCTTTTTCAAACCCAAAAGTAAAGAGAAATTTTTTGAAGGGAAGAAAAAAAGGAAAAAAAAAAAAAAAAAGGGGGGGGGGGGTTTGTTACTGGTGGTTTTTTACATATGAAATAGCAAACAAAAATCACCGTTATGTTCTCACTTGAATATAGCACAAACACGACATGGCCAAAAATCTGTGGACACTTGATTGAGATTCATGTGTGCTTTTTGAATTTCCCATTTGCTGTTATAATTACCTCCACTTATTTGGGAAGATTTGCAGTATGGTTGTGGAAAATTGTAATCATTCAGCCACAAGAAGTCAAGTCAGGTGGCCTGGGGTGCTGCCAGTATTACAGTTCCTCCCAAAGGTGCTTAATAGTGTTGAGTTTAGAGCTTTATAGAAGGCCGCTCAAGATCCTCCACTACAACCTAAGTAAACCGTATCTTCCTAGAGATAGCTTTGTGCACAGGGGCATTGTTATGATGGAACAGGTTGGGATATACCACTTCAAATGGGAGCTTCGTGGTTAAGGCATGGGTCTTCAACCGGGGGTCTACAACCCCAGGGGGTCCGCAGAGATACTGCAGGGTGTCTTATGCAAAGTATTTGATTCTTGATTCATCTGGATGCTCATAAGGATATCATAAGGATAAATTCTGCATCTGAGCTCATTGGGGTGAGAGAGTGAAAGCCAGTGTTTTAAATACAAGATAATGGTGCAAAGCTTGCAACTGCACTTTACCTTTGCTAAATTAGGAAACTCTGCCTCTTGCACAGCTAAAACTATTTCTGCACATTTCACCACATAATTTGTCCAAGACATAGGAAATGTAATAACAGCTATACAATAACAACTAGTTTAAAAGTTGTATTTGAACTTTTGTTTTTGGTTTAAAAAAGTACAGAAGTAGTTCTGGAGATCTGTGCATCAATGCAGAATCATTTGTTCCCAATCCACTATTTTGCACCTAAGACCAAAAGACTACACTTTTATTCTCTCAGGTTGCTACACCTCAAAATAGCCCTGAGGCTGCTTAGACCTTAAGCTAACCCCTGCTTATGTTCTCACTCATCGGTAATGCCTATTTTGTCCTCACCAGCTACTCATTCATACACAGGACAATCAAAGCTTCCTTCATATTTCTCTTCTTTTCTTCCTTCCTTATGTCTTTTAACTAAAGCGGTTTTCCTGAGAGGTACCTGCAGGTGGAGTGACATTTATCCCCATCTTTGATTTATCTTTGCTACACCACTCTGATGGCCGTGTACTTAAAGTGTCAGAAATGCAGACCATCCATCTGTTTAAATGGGTGACCGGTACACAGATACACACATCAGGCTTTAAAGGACATGGTAACATCAGTATGGCAGAGAAGGGCAGGCAAATCTTTTTCCTTTCCACAGATACGTCCCTGAGAGCAACCAGATCGCTTCCATCTGTATGACACACCAGCAGTAATGACTATGCTACAGATGTGACACTTCTGACATGCACTGTAGAGTTGATATATATATAAAAAAAAAATCTTACATACAACTGTACTTTATCATCATGTCGATAAAATGTCTTTCATTACATTTGAATGTTGTACTCATGTCCTGAGACATGTGTCATTAGTTTAGGTAATTTTACTTCATTTCATGAGTGTAGATTACGTTACATTTACGGCATTTGGCAGATACCCTTATCCAGGGCGACTTACAATGATCACACTCTGTTATCGAAAGCGAACAAATCACACATTCCCATCATCAAATTACATTTCTTATTTTATTGAGTAAAATATATATTTTCTCTCTATGAAAAAAGTCTTAAATTTGCTTACTTTCAAGTAACAGTGCATGTTCGAAGTGTTTAAACACAGCCTAATGGATTACTGTGAAAAAAACTTTAATTTAAACTCATGAGAAAGTTGATTTAAGAGCTCACTAATTCAGTTCAGCTGAAGGCTATCGCTCGTAACGGCCGATTGTTTCCATTTGTTTTTCCTGTTTTCTCTTCATTTTCTTTTGCTTAAACCACATATCTCTCACATGACACTCAATCTTCATCCATTCTATAGTTTTCAGGCAGTTGTGCAGGTATTTACCTTTTGCCTGTGCAGTGATGTATTTAAGATATTAGTAATCAATTCCTTTTAATGGTAAATTATGCACATGTATTGTGTAATAACTTATGATAGATGCTTCACCATAATATTTGATCATATCTGTCTACTATTTGGATTCTGATAGCTGACCCTTGTAGTGAAAGACACATGCAAGGCCCAAATATACTGCTTAATGAGAAATGCCTTTAGGACGTCTTCCTTTCAAAATTTCTGCAAGCGAGCCTTAATGATGCTGGGCCTGAAATGTACCTTAAATTATGATCATGGCAGAAATGTTGTGCTTCGAAATATACAGTTTTAGTCACTATGCAATTGGCAGTGCCTTTAAATCACTTCCTAACCTACGAATTTAGTTCACACAGGAATTGTTTGATTTGCTGCGAAAGGATGCAGAAGTATACATTAAAATGCAGCTAATCTATGCATTAAATTCCATTTTTAGGAAAAGTATAAACTTACTTCTTGAATATAATTATGAACCTACTGTAGGATTGCCTGAAACCATTTAAAGACAATAATTCATTAGTTTTCTCTGCCCTGTGTAATCACAATGGCTTTTTAAATTTCAGCATTGAATTATTAAACACTTTAAATCCTTCCTGCAAGAGTCAAGGGAGCTGCTGTTTGCATATCTCCTGCTTTCAAGTAGACAGTTTAAAGGAAACACTTTTCCACTCACCTTTTCCTTTACCTATCTTTCAGTTTTGTCATAATGGATGGAAAGGGAGAGCGAGAAACATTTCAATTAAAAAAACACTGGAGCTACAGGGCAGGAGAGGCAGCACCTTAATAAATAGCTCAAAACTCATAGGCAAACACTACACTTAAGCAGCACTCATCACAAATGCCAAATTATCATAAATCAGTGTTTGTGCTCAAGTGCAGTTTCACGATTTGAACCACTTTTAATGAACAAATGACGGCCAGTCTTTTCTAAATGAAAATATGTGCTAAAGCTGCTCATGTCAACATTAATGGTCTATTTTAGAGAGTCTCTGTGAGGAGAGAAACGCATTTAGACTTTTATTTTGGTGGTACAACAATATCCATTTGGAAATGAACTGAAAGAAAACAGGGACAGAGTCACCAAGATCAGGACAGACATTAATGATTTATGACAAAGGAAGGAGAATTTGTAATTTGACACTGATTTGGGTGGATTTATGAATCTATATGAATGAGCCATATGCAAAGTTTGCTGCTTACAACGTAGAGTGGAATTGAAATGATATAACTAAAATGAACTATAATACTATTATATGACCAGAACTACTTGGCTCTAAATGTTTTACCAATATAATTTCTCAAATACATTATGGCACAAAATTAAGCCCGGATGGAGACCGTGATCGTGTTGGTAAAAGTCAGCATAAAGTAGAGAATGCAAAACAAATGCAAAAATAATGATGGCCGATATTTTGTTAGAATTGGATTATTTACTAGGCTGTGTATGTTATGAAACTAAAACAAAGTACAAAGTATTCATTCAAGCTAAAAGAACAGCACATGTGCAGCTAGCTTACTAATTCGCAAGATCCAGTTAACTAAACCATATTAGCTCTCATATTGAATTCTCAAGTGGCATGTATACTACAGAAATTGATAAAGCTTTAATTAAAGCTTTGTACTTACTATTTAAAGCCAATAGCAAGCGTAACATAAAAGATTCTATATTATCTATACTTATATATCTATAAGACTTCTATATTCTTAGGTAATACGCTTTACTTGGATGGCCAAAAGTGTATATGGCCTTCACATCCATGTGGTTCTTCCCCAATTGTTGCCACGAAAATGGAAACAGCATTGATCAGAATGTCACACAATTGCAACTTGGAGACTAAAACCTGTTCCAGTTTATTTGTCCAAGGAAATCTACACAGAATAATCTGTAATTAAAATGTAATATCTACAAGAGGTTTTTGACACTCTTCTTACATAAATTATAAACTGAAATCTGTCATATCCTCATCTCCTTTTGGTCATATTCAAATAAAGCACATAACTCCTGGTGGCTAGTGGGTTCATGTTTATATCTTGTGATGCCAGAGGTGGGAATCACTCTCTCTCTCTCGCCTATTTTGAGTCAGAAGTACTAGGCTAGGAAATAAGGGCTGGGAAGGGAAAAATTTGTGTCATCAGTGCATGATGGTATTGCAAACTGCACATTTTCTTCTTTGCCATTGAAATCACAAAACATTTGTATTATACTGTACTTACATTTTTTCCAATTACAGTAAAACCCCATTGTACGAGCAAACGGAGACACGAGCGACCTTACTCGCAAAATTTTACCCTATTTTGCAAGCAAATTTCGAAGGCACGAGCAAACCCACGCTGCCGGCTCCCCGCTTTTGGCGGAGGGGAGCATCAGTCACTTAGTTGATTACGTATCGCTCGGTCACTCACGTTGTTCAGTGCAACAAAAACTTTTTTTAGTGTTATATTTTTATGTCTGGGGAAAAAGAAAGTAAATAGAATTACCATTGAAACCAAGAAGGAAATAGTGTACGAGCGTGGAGTTACCACATGGGTAAGTGTTAAATTATGTTTACATTACGGTAATTTGCGGTGTATTTGTTAAAATAGGCTACAAATACTTTTTGTGTGCAGAAATAACAGATCGAATGAGGTCTCGGAACGGATTAAATCACTTTTACATTTATTCTTATGGGGAAAATTGTTCGAATGTACGAGCAAATAGACCTACGAGTAATTTTCTAGAACGAATTATGCTCATCCAACGAGGTTTTACTGTATTATCACTTTATATAGTGTAAAGCAGGGGTCACCAACCTTTTTGAAACCTAGAGTTACTTCTTGGGTACTGATTAATGTGAAGGGCTACCAGTTATATACACAGTTTTGTATAGTTTGATCTGAAATAACATTTGCTCAATTTACCTTTTATTATATGTTATTATTAATAATTAATTATATTCATCTATGTGAAGACACTGATCGTGTTAATGATTTCTCATAATAATCATGAACAATGATTTAACAAAATAGGAAACGGCTATTTTTTTATAAAAGGCCGGTGGGCTACTCATGTGGTCCTTGTGGGCTACCTGGTGCTTGCGGGCACCATGTTGGTGACCCCTGGTGTAAAGAGTCCCGTGCTAAAACAGAGCTCCAAAAGCACTTAAAGCCTAACTAGATCCCAGACTTCAATTACAGTAATGATTAATTAATTTCACACAGAGTGATCCCATCTATGCATCATATTCCCTAGAGCTCTCATATTTCCTGTAAAAAAAAATAAGACTGCACTGTGGGAGCTGTTGGTCCAAGGTGAAGATCTTTTTCTTTTTGAAAACATCAAGTGTGATATTCTCTTAAACTAGGCAAAGAAGTCAAGGATTCAGCGGGAGAAAGTGTAATGGTAGACAATTACTTGAGCCAGTGCCACCATTTGGCGTGATAAGAATAATTACAGAGTACCGTCTTAAAATGCCATTAATAGACAGAATGAAAGACAGCTAGCGAAAGATGAGATAGAATGAGGTGGGGATGATTGCACGCAAACAAGTCGAGATGTCATTGCAAATGAACACCATCTATTTTGCTTTGATATATAATTGGCACTAGAGACAGCGGGCAGAAGGAGTGTGTTTAAATGGAGACACTGAAGACACAGAGTCTGATCCAGTCTTTCTGCACTGTGATCGCTGTGACAACTAGAAACAACAATGTCCTGCTACATTTCATCTCTAACATGGTTTGGATATTTATCTGTGAGACAGTTCAATTGGGCTAGATAATTGTGTGTGGGGTTGGGGGGGGGCAAGACACAAAAGCAGAGAAAGTAGGATAGAGCCATTTATTTATTTAATTTGTAGGCTTTACAATGCACAGTTAAACAGCTCTGAGCCATCAAGTGTTACACTCAGCTCTGCTTTCTTCTGCGACCTGCTATGACCTAATGGTAATAACTACTGATGCAATTTTAGTAAACTGATAAAAACAAGTATGCGATATTTGCATTAATATACACGCTGTTGAAATAGAGTACATATGACTATAAAATAATAAGCTACTTTAGACCTCCACCATCTGGAAATCCTCATGTGCCTGGAGATGTGTGAAAATTAGAATCGAAATGCCAAGCAAACATGAACTTATAACTTAGATTAGATTGAAAGAGGAAGCAAATCTAATTCAGCCCTGCTGCTTTCAGGCAAGTTTCAGTTTGTGGAAACTTCAGTCTTCTTGCTCGGGTGATGTGCGTCTCTACAGTATATGGCACAATATAACACCCAAACCTAATCCTAATAAGCAGCTCTGCTGTTAATAAAGATCAGAGACGAGGCAGATAGGAATGGCTGCATTCACAGACTGAGAATTATTTTTTCTTTGCAAGAGGTTTCTGGACCCTTAAAACACGGATTTAGATTTGCTGCTATAGTCACAAAAGGTTGAATAAAAGTCAGTAAGTCTGTAATCCATTGTTGACTTAAATCCTAAAGGTAAAATTATATATATATTTTTGACAATGCAATACTTTTTTGCTGTTTTAACCTTTAACATTTACACAAAAGTATGGCTTTATGAGGAGCAATGTCATGTGCAAGACCTGAGGTACTGTAAAATCACAGAACTAATCAATTTTTATTTACTATATATTTGCTTATGCAGCAATAGACAGTAGAGGAATTATACATACATACATTTATACACATATATACACATACACATATATACACACACACACCATATTTTCCTGGCTATAAGCCGCTACTCCCCCCCCACTCTTTGAACCCCGCGGCTTAAACAATGAAGCGGCTAATTTATGGATTTTTCCTGGGTTTTTCCCGGTTTCACAAACTTCAAGCCAAAAAACTGAACCTCATAACATTAGACCAATGAAATTGCGGAACGGGTTCAGGTGAACCAATGAAACTCTTTATATTAAATCAGATGCGCTCCCACTGAATCGGGCCGCACCACATCATAAACAAGGATGAGGTTCCTCTGACATTTGACCTGCCGCTCTCTTGGACTGTCTACAGGAAATGTGAATCATTCGTCACGCTGAAAACAACCGGGCATGAAAAAACGCACTTCACCTGTGTTCTGAGCTGCATGGCATCGGGAGAAAAGATTTACTGATGGTGATATTTTAACGCATGACTATGCCAAAAGAAAAACTCGAGAGAAATAGTTGTGAAAGGAAGGAGGAAGACAGTGAACAATGACTTTCTTGGTGGGCTACTGTTTAGATACAAGCCGTGTAACAGACACTGTCTTTCATTAAAGCCTGTGTAAAGTTCATTAGTTTCAGTGTAGTCACCTGCGGCTTATAGACAGGTGTGGCATATTTCTGTTCAAAATAAAAATCTTTGTACAATTCAGTGGGTGCGGCTTATATTTGGGCACGCTTAATAGTCCGGAAATTACGGTATAAGTTATCACACAGTGAGGCAAAAAAGTATTTAGTCAGCCACCAATTGTGCAAGTTCTCCCACTTAAAGATGAGAGGACTAATTTTTTATCATAGGTACACCTAAACTATCAGAGACAAAATGAGGACAAAAAAAAATCCTATTGTCTGATTTTTGAAGAATTTATTTGTAAACTATGGTGGAAAATAAGTATTTGGTCAATAAAAAATAAAATTTCTGTAAAACTCCACAAGGTTTTTACACACTGTTGCTGGTAGTTTGGCACATTCCTCCATGCAGATCTCCTCTAGAGCAGTGATGTTTTGGGGCTGTCGCTGGACAACACTGATTTTCCAAAGATTTTTTATGGGGTTGAGATCTGGAGACTGGCTAGGCCACTCCAGGACCTTGAAATGCTTCTTACGAAGCCACTTCTTGGTTGCCCGGGTGGTTTGTTTGGGATCATTGTCGTACTGAAAGACCCAGCCACGTTTTATCTTCAATGCACTTGCTGATGAAAGGAGGTTTTTACTCAAAATCTCACGATACATGGCCCCATTCATTCTTTCCTTTACACGGACCAGTCGTCCTGGTCCCTTTGCAGAAAAACAGCCCCAAAGCATGATGTTTCCTCCCCCATGCTTCACAGTAGGTATGGTGTTCTTTGGATGCAACTCAGCATTCTTTCTCCTCCAAACACAACAAGTTAAGTTTTTACCAAAAAGCTCTATTTTGGTTTCATCTGACCATATAACATTCTCCCAATCCTCTTCTGGATCATCCAAATGATCTCTAGCAAACTTCAGTTGGGACCGGACATGTACTGGCTAAAGTAGGGGCACACTTCTGGTACTGCAGGATTTGAGTCCCTGGCGGCATAGTGTTACTGATGGTAGCCTTTGTTATTTTGGTCCCAGCTCTCTGCAGGTCATTCACTAGGTCACCCATCTTGTGGTTCTGGGATTTTTGCTCACCGTTCTTGTGATCATTTTGACCCCACTGGGTAAGTTCTTGCGTGGAGCCCCAGATCGAGGGAGATTATCAGTGGTCTTGTATGTCTTCCATTTTCTAATAATTGCTCCCACAGTTTGCAGATTCCGTCTTCCCAGCCTGGTGCAGGTCTACAATTTTGTTTCTGGTGTCCTTTGACAGGTCTTTGGTCTTGGCCATAGTGGAGTTTGGAGTCTGACTGTTTGAGGTTGTGGACAGGTGTCTTTTATACTGATAACGAGTTTAAACAGGTGCCAATAAATAAAGGTAACAAGTGGAGGACCAAGGAGCCTCTTAAAGAAGTAGTTACAGGTCTGAGAGGGCCAGAAATCTTGCTTTTTTGTAGGTGAACAAACACTTATTTTCCACCATAATTTGCGAGTAATTTCTTTAAAAATCAGACAATGTGATTGTCGGGATTTTTTTTCTCATTTTGTCTCTCATAGTTGAAGTTTACCTATGATGAAATTACAGGCCTCTCTCATATTTTTAAGTTGGAGAACTTGCACAATTGGTGGCTGACTAAATACTTTTTTGCCCCACTGTATGTATGAATGTATGAATGTATGTTTGTATAACTTGCGATGAGTCTGTTACAGCACTGTGGAGAAATTTTGGTCCACTCATCTACGCAGAATTTTAGTGATTCAGCCACATTGGAGGGTTTTTGAGCCTGAACCACCTTTTATTTGCCATGTCACAGCATCAATAGGATTCAGGTCAGGGCTTTGACTAGGCCACTCCAATGTCTTCATTTTGTTTTTCTTCAGCCATTTAGAGGTGGACCTGCTGGTGTGTTTTGGATTATTGTCCTGCTACAGAACCAAAGCTCGCTTCAGCTTGAGGTCACGAACAGATGGCCGGACAGTCTCCTTCAGGATTTTTTTTGGTAAACAGCAGAATTTATGGTTCCATTTATCACAGCAAGTCTTCCAGGTCCTGAAGCAGTAAAACAGCCCCAGACCATCACATTAACACTTTTGTCTCGTCAGTTCACACAAAGGCTCGTCTCAATTTTTTCAGAAAACATCTTGATGATTCCCCAAGACTTTTGGGAAAATACTCTTTTTGGTCAGCAGCGGTTTTCATCTTGGACTTTTTCACACAGGGCCATGTAGTTTTGCATTTAGTTTTCCCTCAATAATAAAAACCTTCATTTAAAAACTGCATGTGTTGACTTGTTATCTTTTACTAATATTTAAATTAGTTTAATGATCTGAAACATTAAAGTGTGACAAACATCTTTCGGCTTCTTCCATTAGGTGTCGTCACAGCGGATCATCCGTCTCCATACCCCCCTGTCCTCTACATCTGCCTCTTTCACACCAACTACCTGCATGTCTTCCCTCACCACATCAATGAACCTCCTTCTTGGTCTTCCTCTTTTCCTCCTTCCTGGTGGCTCCATCCTCAGCATTCTTCTTCCAATATACCTTATGTCCCTCCTCTGCACATGTCCAAACCATCTCAATCTTGCCTCCCTCACCTTGTCACCAAAACGTCCTACATGCGCTGTCCGTCTAATAAACTCATTTCTAATCTTGTCCATCGTCGTCACTCCCAACGAAAACCAACATCTTCAGCTCTGCTACCTCCAGCTCCACCTCCTGTCTTTTACTCAATGCCACTGTCTCTAATCCATACAACATGGCAGGTCTCACCACAGTCCTATAAACGTTACCTTTCACCCTCGCAGATACTCTATCACAAATCACTCCTCTTCACCCACTCCACCCTGTCTGCACTCTTTTCTTTACTTCTCTAACACACTACCCATTACTTTGCACTGTTGACCCCAGGTACCTGAACTTAAAGTGTGACAAACATGCAAAAAAAAAAAAAAAAGAAATATATAGTACGTGTGTGTGTGCGTATATATATATATATATATATATATATATATATATATATATATATATATATATATATATACACACACATACATACACATACATACATACATACACATACATACACATATATACATACAGTGAGGAAAATAAGTATTTGAACACCCTGCTATTTTGCAAGTTCTCCCACTTAGAAATCATGGAAGGGTCTGAAATTGTAATAGTAGGTGCATGTCCACTGTGAGAGACATAATCTAAAAAAAAAAAAAAATCCAGAAATCACAATATGATTTTTAAACTATTTATTTGTTTGATACAGCTGCAAATAAGTCAATCTCCCTCAGACACACACACACCCTGTAGGCAATGCAATATGTTTAGTCTCAATGCAGTGGTCAAATCATGATTATATCCCAAAATGCATTTTACATACTTTTGAACCATCAAACTAAAGTGCTAAATCAGCCCTTACTGCTAATAACTGTTATAAATGAAGGGCTGAAAAGGGGTCATACTGTCACACATCGGGTGCTCGAGGTTAGAAAATTGTTAATCGCAATCCCTGTTTTTTTTTTTACGAATTTGCTCATTGCACACGATGTCCCTAATGATGTAAATAGTAAATTGATGCACTCTAGACCCACCCTTAACCCTAACCAACTGGTTGCTTAGCAACACAGCACAAATAGCACAAATTATGCTAATTAGACAAGTTATTCCTACCATGCTTTATGGCTAGATCAATGAGGGTTTTATTGCATTTTATGTTTAGTAGAATATTTGCATTGTTGGTTTTATAGATCAACCATACTGGGAACATTGGAAAGACAGAATGTAAATCAGAATTTGTTTACAGAAAAATAATTTACACTTTTGGGTCAATTCGCATCAAATTATTATTCTTCGTAACATTAATGTAGTAAGATATTCAAATATATCTGAATGAAAATAAAGGCATGGCCTGGCTTGTGCAATTTTTATTTACTATGTAAATAAACATGTACCATTTTTTTTTTTTTTTTTTTTATTAAAACTGTGACAGATCTAGTAATACATTGTAAACAAAGTAAAGGACACTGGAGAAGCCTAGGTGGGGCATCCATCAATATATTTTCTATACAGCTTATTCAACATGGTAGCAAAAGAACCTGGGAATTCAGGGCACAAGTGGGGTAACAACTGGACATTTTGCAAACCCATTGGAGAGTAAAACTGCTGACACTAGACTCTTTAAATTGTCGTTTAGCCTACAACGTCTGCCACTGGACTGGGCTAAAAATCTGAGAACATGCACACTATTCACCCAGGCCAGAAAAGATATATTAGACCCTCAACCCCAAAACACTTTTGGGGCAAAAACATTTGCCCCAAAAGTGGGGCAAATGTTTCCTCCATTTTTCTAGTATCACAAAAACAGACATTATTGTGACTTCCAGTGTCTACAGCTGCTGGCTTGACCATGATCATAGTGTCTCATCGGAGCTAAGCCTGATAAAGTCTGTGTGAAATCCTAAAGTTTTTTTCCTTCAGCTGCTCTGAGATTATTTAAGAATCAATTACAGCGTGAATAGTCTTGAAATAACTGGCAACTAGCTATGCGAGAAAAAACAACGAAAACAATGCCGACGCCTCAGCGTCCTTATAGCAAGTTAATTCTCATTGTAAAATCATGAAAACTGTGTTGGCATGTGTATTTTATATACTGTATAATATATCCTTTCACCTCATTTATAGTCAACTAGGAAAGAAAGAAGCTGATATAAAGCTATGCAAACAATTACAATAAATGTACAATTTGTCTAGCATAAATCTGCTACTCTGCACACATGTAATGAGTGCCTGGAAGCTTCACACTTGGCCTTGGCATATCCCTTGCTACCTCTCCTCATAATGTCCTCTTGCTTCCCCTCCTCCACAGTAATTCTTCAATACTGCTCCCATGTTTTTTTCTTTTTCTCTGCATCAAGTTCTTCCCTCTCCCTTTTGCCTCCCCCATCACCCTCTTTGCCTCTGTACCTGTCTCTAATTTGCTCTCTTTCAGTCTCATCTGAAGCAGGTAGTCATTAGCACTGAGCAGATGGTGCAAGTGCTGATTGCTATCCGAGTGTGTCTTCAGCTAGCACAGCCCTGCAGCAATGTGGCCTCCATACATTCAACAGAACACGCTTAACAACCACAGCTCAGCTGAACATCACCCACAAACTACTGTTCACTGAATTAATTCATTGCTGTAGAGTTGCCTCCACAGATCAGGTCATTAAGGCTGTTTAATTCATCAATATCACATAGCCTACTATAGAGTTAAATATTTTGTCAGAAACTCAAAGAGGCATATTTATGTGCCTCTTAATTCGGTGCACATTTATATCTAAAACCTATCCTGCAGACTGGTTTCCATTTAACACTAAATAAAAATAAAATTTGAAAAAAAAACTTCATACCTTTAAACCTGTGACTACTCGGCACATTGAGGCTTTAGCGTGACAGGAAATGTGTTTTCCTTTATGAGGATCTCCTATGTCATGCTGGTGTTTGACTGTAATGGATAAAGCAGGAGTGTCAAATGGAGGAGTAATTGAAAAAAAAATTACTGAGGCAGAGATGATCCTCTGCTGTTCTCCTTCTGGCTTCTTTACCTCATCCCAAGTGAATTGGTTTTAATAAGACCAACCCTCAAACTGATTTTCTACACATTCTTTTTTCCTTTCAAGTAAGATTGCAAACTGCTTTCAGTTCAGTAAAAAGTCCTCCGCTGAGTTGCTATATATACACACACTAATACACAGCACTCCCACGTCTACAAGTCAATAAAACCAGGCTTTAGCAGGAGGTCATGTGAAATTCCATTTCGTATAAAACAACGCCGTGTTGTAGTAAGTATAATTCCAGATAATGAAATCAGCAGGAGGAAGCGATTCATTTGTTTGGAATTGAAAAGAGGTTTAATATTCACTGCTTCCTGTTAAGCAGCAACATAAGCAGATTCCTACTGCAACAATCACATACACCTCTAGGTACTGTACAGGTAGCCATTAACATGGTTTCATTGTTCTGCTGGCACAAAGAGGATGAAAGTTCACACAACATTAAATACACATCAATAAGTCCTGGAAACAAAAAAATTACATGTAGTATTTAATGCATTTAAATAATTTACAACAAGGCACTGTGGAAATCTGACTGGTCGTGAATAATTTAATTCATTTTATACAACAGTACAACTAGGTGCGATTTTTATTTTGATTTTTTTAATTGAATGCCATTCTAAAGTTAGTTTTTCAGGGAGTTAGAAGATACTACGCAAACTGTACAGCTTTAAAATGTTACAATTTTTCTGTGAAGAGATGTTTATGAAATAAATCTTCAAGGACAGAGCTTTAACAACCAGAGGTGTTGAAATATATTAACACAGGAAGGTGTCAGAACCCTTTCACAACCTGCATTTGTCTTACTAATTTCAAGAGAGAGGGGGGAAAAAAGGCTGGAGACAAAATGACTTTAGTTTGTTATCACTTAAAAACAGCTATAATGTGTTTTGTGAAGGTTCAACCTTTACCATTAAATATAACTAAACGGATAAAATGTACCGCATGCTGTTCATAACCAATGTTGGCAAATACTGTTACTAAGAAAATAATCAGCTCCCTAGTGGAAACAGTTCATCAAACCACCCTGTCAATGAGAATTCTTTATCAGTATGCTTCTGGGAACTGTTTTCCCCCCAAAGAAATGAATTAGTGCCATGATTACATGTGCATCACAAAACTAGGAGCTTTTTATTCTGCCCACAAGAGAATACATTGTGTGTGTGTGTGTGTGTGTGTGTGTGAGAAAGACGTCACTATTGTCTCTTGTACATTCTGGTCATTGCCTTAAGGTTATCAGCTATGAATAAAAAGCGCATCTAATCAGATGTGTGATTACAATAAAGTCCCGATTCCAAACATTACATTTTACTCACCGGCTGACGGAACGATCTCTAACCTGCGAGACGAGACACCCTCTAGAGACGAGTAATAAGATCTAAAGACAATGGTGAAAGTTTGTGAGGCAGAACTGCATGGCTTCATTATGCGTGTAGAATGCATGCGGAATGCAGAGCGGTGTAGAGAACGGTCTCTGATATAGTGCTGCCATTCAACGTGTACCATTAGCATAATCAAGAGAATATCTGAGGTGGAAGTGGTTGAAGAAATGTAGAATTGTTAGCCAGCATTACATCCATTAGGCTGCATCAGAAGCTGTGTGGGTTTTTATCCAGGTACCTCTATTAAAGCAAATAAGAAATTTACAGACAGCACTAGTGCAATTTTTCTATATCTGAGTGACATTCTTTATTAGTGTATATGGATTTCAGTAAAGGGGTAGTGAGATGAGAACCAAAAAACCAATTAAAATACCAATAAAACATGGTAAAAAAAATGGTAAGAGTTGAAACGTTTTTAATTTGCAAGAGTTAAAAGTCTGTGATTTCATCGATCTCATCTAATCTAGGCAGTATAACCGTTCAGACCCCAGAAGCTACAGTAACAATGGGGTTAAAAGATCTGCTGAATATATTACATTATAATTACTGATCATGGGAATAGGTGCATTAAAATACAGCAAAGAAAATGTTCTGAACCATACAAAAGGAAGTGTGTGGCATCAGACAATTTCGTCTATCAAAATTTAGTGCCAGTGATGATTTGATTCAATTTTCAAATACCTACATCCAAATACATCCAGTTTGAGAAAGAACATAATGACTTTTTGGTGAAATTAACAAAGCAGTATTCTACTTGAGAATAAATTGTTCTTTCTGCCCTGATCACAATAATGAGTGTTTCGCATCGACTCCTTACTAATGTGTTGCATTATTGTATAACAAAACATTGACATGCTTTCTTATGCCATAGATGATAGCTTATAACATGGATGATTTTAGATGCATGTTAATGGTTACATTTAATGTACAAGTTAAATGTTATTGCTTTTTTATAGTATAAAACAGGTCTAAGCATATCATACCTTAAAACACATTAAACCAAAAAAAAAAAAAAAAAAAAACCAGCAGATATGGGATAAAAACTATATAATTTTACATTGTGCTTATTTCATAACTTTTTTTGTTACGTCTGAAAATCTCTCACCAATCTGTATGTTTACATAATTTGCACATTTCTCACATTTTGTCAATATGATAAATGACAAAAAACCTACTGCAAAAAAAATATTCATTATTAAATCATTTAATCTGTCCTACAGTAAACAGCAGCACATTTTTTACATCATAAGCTGCATTTTCACTCTTGACCATTTCTGCAGGTCTGAGAGAGGTTTTATTATTCATTCATGATAGTAAAGATTTGGACTTAACAAGGGCAAAAGATGGTCATTGTTCAGGAAAGTGCAGTTTAGCCCCTAGTGCTAACGGTGCACCATCATTTTCCAAAGCTCTCAGCTGCAGCTGTAATGCAGATCATTATGCAGAAGACCGCTTTATTTTCATCTCATTATCAGTGTCTGCAGTGCCATAGACCTGTGCCTGGCTTAAGATGATTACCTCTTTCTCTCTTCAACACACAGACACACACACCCTATATTAAAGACGAGTCCCTCTGCTCTTTTGGAAACTTGGTGATTACAGTGCAGCACAGAGGTATACAGAAATCACAAACTGTACAAACAGCCACATGCAATAATCAACATGAGAAGTGATGTACTGCAATACAAAGAATACATTGTTTTTCTAGTGATTAACAGTGATGTAATGTCAGCAACTGCATTACATGAAAATTTACTTCTGTGTTTTCCCATTTTTTTTAATATCCAAAAATGATTGAAAAAAAAAAAAAAAACTACAGATCTAAATACAGATAAAATATCAAACAAGCAAAGATAGAAAATCAAAGATATTTTATCATACACAGTCTGCTCCAAAAGTATTGGGAGATCCAGGCCAATTTTGTTTTTGCTATATACTGTAGATCAGGGGTGCCCAATATGCCGATCGCTAAAGCTAGTGTGGGTAGACCGCATGACATTAAAAAAAAAAAAATCTATATTTATGCATTTTTATAGTAGGAAGATCATTTTGACTTGGTCATTTTTATAAGTAGCTTGCATGCTGAAAAAGTGTGTGCACCCCTGCTGGTGAGACAATAAGATCAGTAGATAAAAAGGAGCCAAGCATTTCCATTATTCTGTTGATCAAAAATATCAGAATCTATGCATCTGCTGTTAAAATAGATAAACCACCATAAAGATCAGAGAACTGTCAATAGTATAAAGCAAATCATTCTGAAACTGGGAAAAATAGGAAAGCAACAATTTGCTGTCAGCTTGACACACAAGTGATATGCATCTGGATATTAACTTTTATTTATAACAACCTGTAAAAATCTGTTCCAATACATTTGCATACCAAAATTTCATATTATATATTTTTTCTTTTACCAAAAACAAAGATTTGGGGTTTTTAATCTTCGCATTGCATCTTAATGTAATATCCCAAAAATAAAAGGTTATCATTCTAAAATCAATTCTAATTCATATTTTAATCCCAAGCAAAAAAAACCAAACAAAAACAAAAAAAAACCCTTGACATTCCTAAACTTTAGGAGGACTGTCCATGCCAGAGAGATGATTCAATCTGTGTAAATGATCAATTTTTTGCATGCTCATATTGCATAACGACTTACATTAGTTAGTGACACTTGTTTTCATTTTTTTTTGTAGGATGCACTCTAATATAGCATGACTATACTCAATTAAACAAATAGAATAAGCCTAATTGGCTAGATGGTTTTGCTATGGTCCAGAAATGTCAGACTCTCCTATTCTATCAGAGATGTCAGGGGACCACAAGATACTGTCTAGGGGCATGTCTAGATAAGCTTATAGTACTGTGGTTAGTCACATGATCACAAAATTAGATTACTATGCATTATACAGGATTAGATTAGCATGCACTATTATTTATATATTATATATTATATATATACACACACACACACACACACACGTTTGTCTATGGTAATGAAAAGAATGCTTTTAACTAGTAAAATCTAAATAAAGCCACAATTTACAATAATGTAACCGCAAAGCTATAATGCAGTGGACGCTCAGAAAACATCTCAGAAATTATCAATATATATGATTTGTTCTGAGGCTTTTTTAATCATTGCAGCAACCCTGTAAAACAAACTCAAAGTAATTCATAGTCGAAGCTGTTGTAATCATGTTAGTATGTTGTGCATACACATCATATACAACCTCCTATATTCAACATTATCTATGCCAAATAAATGTCTAGAGACCTGCTTTCAAAACTTTACATAAAGCCATACACAAAGAATGAACACAGACCGTAACTAAATTTTAATGCCATCAAAACATCTAGCCTATAATGAATCAGGCACATACCTAAATCACAAGTGCATCGACAAAATCCCACCTGGTGAACCATTGGTCTAAAAGACAAGATTCTGAGTTCTGTACAAGTTGTATGCTCATAATCCTGAGATTATGTTGAGAACACAACAAAAACGGCAGCAGGTCATTAAATCCTCTGAAACCATAAAGCTCCACCCCCTTTGCGTCTTATTTAGTTCAAAGAACGGAGTTCAGTGTGAACGATTGAACTCTCACTGAATGTGCATTCCTTAAATTTTACAATCTCATGTAAGACAAAACCTGTATGTCATTTTCTTCACAAATCTTGCAGTCCATAGTTCATAAAAAATAAAAGCCATCAGCAGGTTAAAAATACTATCAGTAATTGTTATGGATATTTTGTATTTATATTGACACAATGGTCTACAGCAAAGTCAGAATTGCAGCAGTTCTTGAAGCAACTAAAGGAATAGGCAATGTTTTGATTGTTATGTGTGATATTCTGTGTCTGATATGTCGGGTTTATGAAGCCGATACAGCCCATTCTAACATGTCGACACTCATTGTTTTGTCACACCATTTCTGCGATAGATACAGAAATAAGCTTAATGACATTTATTCTGAATGCATACATAATACATCCGAATGTTCATACAAAATTGATCAGACTGGAAAACTTCAATTCCCTTAGTAGGCATTTTAAAATGAGCTTTAAATCCAGTGCTGGAAAAACATTGGCATTTTGGTTTACATTATATGTAGTATGTGCACTTCAGAAAGGCAGAAATCCTATAAAGTAGCAACTGCTTTTCGAAGTGCTTTATTCTGTACAATTCAGGAGCACTAACACGATTACAAAAACAGCACATTTCTCCCTAAAGCCTTCCAAAACCGATTCTCTTTATTTATAATATAGTCAAATGCACTTCTAGAGGATGTCAGGAGTGAATGTGTAAAATCAAAATAGCATTTTTCCATATTCATACGCCGATCATTCATTTTATGCAGGCAAAGCGATAAAAAAAAAATACAAACCAAGTTTAAACAACATTGCCAGTAATGAGTGAAAATGATTAAATCTGATCTGCTGTAAAGAGAGTGATTATGTAATATGGTAGCACTGAACGTGATTATCAAATTGTGCCATGGCATGAGTCACTATATGTGATAAGATTGTAACAGCTCTTTAAAAAGAATGTAAGATGCTTTTCAGGATTTACACAATGGATGCAACCCACCGTAAATATATACATGTATTATGTATTTTACACAAATTTATGATGAAGGATGTTTAGTCTAAAAATGTAAGGTTCTGAGTCAGCCATTACATAGACTGATCACTTAGAATTTTCATTTGGGGATTAATAAAGTTGCTTCTATACATACATTTTTTTAAAAAGAAGGCAATATAATTCTACTTGTATTAATTAAGACACAAACTTAATAGACTCATGAAACTCATTCACCTCTGCTTGACAAACAATACAGATATTTAGCAAGAGCCATATGTGGCCATTTGTTGGCCATTCCACACCTGCCATCCTCAGCCCAAAATATATATTAGCATTAAGTTAGAGTGAAGATAGATTAGAGAGGAAATGGTTGATGAAATGCCACAGGCGTATTTAATAAAGTTTCGACATCTGCTCATGTAACTGCTGCTGCTTCGCTATGGTCTCAATGGGAATACTACAACGAAAGGAAATCACATTGAGAAACATGCCATCAGCTGCTGTCACACATGTGGACCAGCCTCCATGCTGAGAAATCCTACACAGAGTACTGAGACACAAAGATATGCATTACTGTGTAACCCATATTCTAGTCAGAATGCAAACAGTGAAGCAGGCAAGATACCCACCACCTGGAGAGCTTCATCCTCGAACAGCTTATAACGCTAGCTGGATGAGAGCACACAGACACCTTTCCCCAAATCAGTAGCTGGAAGAAAAAAGTAGTGTGAAAGGTGTTCAAGGTTTTGTTGGAAAAGTTCTGCACTGAGGAGACATTCATAAATTAAAATAAAAGGATACAAAATAAAGACAGAGGGGTGGGGCATTACAAAATATGAATTTTTCATGAAATAGTACGATAAAAATAACGCAAATTTATTTATTAATTTTCTTAACAAAACTTTAAGAATTGTTCATTTATAACATGATCTACTCCGAAGTGCAGAATAGGTTACATAGATTCTAAATTTATCAAAGAGTGTAAAGAAAAGGTGGTGGCTTTTGGTCCTGATTCCTATTGAATTACTACTTCAAATCATTTATTGCAAAGTCTCTTCCTGTGTATTCCTATATTATGAAAAACATGTATACACCAATCAGTTGAATTATTTTCTACAGTATGCTATGTTTGCAGAAAGTCTGTTTGGCCCTCACTTTAACAACCATGCCTTGCTTTTGGTCTCCTTTGATACAAAAGAGAAAAATAAATAAATAAAATTGCCACCCTTGCTTGAGCTTGCATACATGCACATTGTAAGCAAAAATGTAAGCGTGTACCAGCCACCTTTAAGTTGCCAGCATTTATGTTTTGTGGATCAAGAGAACTGATTTGGCTCTGCAGGCTTAGTGGACCTATAACAAAATCACCCAAAAAACCCACTTAACTGCTCTGTTTTTTTTTAAGCAAGTGCATCATTAATTTATTCACAATTAGGAATGCTTCAAAGTTTCGTTTCATAATTACAGACATTCAACACTTAAGGCTTTGAAGGCTCTGAAAGAATCGTGAATATTGTGTATCAGCTCAACTCATTTTTACGAGTTAAAACACCCTGTAATTTTTAAACTGATCAAATATCTGTCTTGCATGAGAAACACATGGTATAATGTAGAAGTAGCTTGATGGTCATTAATAGAGTATCAGATTACTACCCATCAGTTCCAATGTTATTATCAGTTTATCAGTATGAAGTATATGATGTTAAATTATCAAAATGAATTAAGATTTATAAAAAAAAAACCACATGTAATTCTTGTTACTTGCCTGTCAACTAGTCAAGATTTTAAAAATGCATTTCTATACACGTTTGCTTTTTTGAAAACCGAGATCTCTTTAGCTATTTCAAGCATGCAGCTTTTCTGCTAGAACACATTTCTTAATACAAAGTGTCTAAGCAAGCACGATTAGTGAAACGTTTGTCATATGTTTGGACTTTTTATCACACTGCTGGAATATTCCTGGTAAGAAAAGCAACTTGAAATTAGATGTCTTCATCCTAATGTGATGTATTTGTTTTGTATAGAATTTTCTGCAGCATTTTCACTTATCAAACCAATTTATTTCACTGAAGAAATCTATAAAATCAGCAGCGGCTGCCAAACTGCTGACGCAGATCTCCTTGCAAGTGAATGTATTTTCAACTTCAGACACCAGTAAAATAGGAGGTACTACAAGTGCACTTTATTGCAAGATTTCAACAGCTGAGCCATATCCGAAACTATGCAAGATCAGTGATGAAACTAATATGGTTTGGTTCAAAGAGTCTAAGTAAGGATACAGATACACAAAAGTGCACGATTCTGTTAAGCTCAGTTGACTTTACAAAGATGTAAAGCATTAGCTAATGAACACATTTCTTCTAGATCAGCTAGATTTATCTTCCTGATCACAATAAATTGCTTTATAGTTTACAGTTAATTAAACAAATTTGTGTAAAAAAAAAAGAAATATATATACACACACATATATATACACATACATACATTCATTATGTATATATATGTATATGTGTATATATGTGTATATATGTGTATATATGTGTATGTATGTGTATGTATGTATGTATGTATATATATACACACACACACACACACACACACACACACACACACACACACACACACATACACACACATACACACACATACACACACATACACACACATACACATACATACACACATACAGTGAGAAAAATAAGTATTTGAACACCCTGCTATTTTGCAAGTTCTCCCACTTAGAAACCATGGAGGGGTCTGAAATTGTCATCGTAGGTGCATGTCCACTGTGAGAGACATAATCTAAAAAAAAAAAAATCCAGAAATCACAATATATGATTTTTAAACTATTTATTTGTATGATACAGCTGCAAATAAGTATTTGAACACCTGTCTATCAGCTAGAATTCTGACCCTCAAAGACCTGTTAGTCTGCCTTTAAAATGTCGACCTCCACTACATTTATTATCCTAAATTAGATGCACCTGTTTGAGGTCGTTAGCTGCATAAAGACACCTGTCCACCCCATACAATCAGTAAGAATCCAACTACTAACATGGCCAAGACCAAAAAACTGTCCAAAGACACCAGAGACAAAATTGTACACCTCCACAAGGCTGGAAAGGGCTACGGGGAAATTGCCAAGCAGCTTGGTAAAAAAAAGTCCACTGTTGGAGCAATCATTAGAAAATGGAAGAAGCTAAACATGACTGTCAATCTCCCTCAGACTGGGGCTCCATGCAAGATCTCACCTCGTGGGGTCTCAATGATCCTAAGGAAGGTGAGAAATCAGCCCAGAACTACACGGGAGGAGCTGGTCAATGACCTGAAAAGAGCTGGGACCACCGTTTCCAAGGTTACTGTTGGTAATACACTAAGACATCATAGTTTGAAATCATGCATGGCACGGAAGGTTCCCCTGCTTAAACCAGCACATGTCCAGGCACGTCTTAAGTTTGCCAATGACCATTTGGATGATCCAGAGGAGTCATGGGAGAAAGTCATGTGGTCAGATGAGACCAAAATAAAACTTTTGGGTCATAATTCCACTAAACGTGTTTGGAGGAAAAAGATTGATGAGTACCATCCCAAGAACACCATCCCTACTGTGAAGCATGGGGGTGGTAGCATCATGCTTTGGGGGTGTTTTTCTGCACATGGGACAGGCCGACTGCACTGTATTAAGGAGAGGATGACCGGGGCCATGTATTGCGAGATTTTGGGGAACAACCTCCTTCCCTCAGTTAGAGCATTGAAGATGGGTCGAGGCTGGGTCTTCCAACATGACAATGACCCGAAGCACACAGCCAGGATAACCAAGGAGTGGCTCTGTAAGAAGCAGATCAAGGTTCTGGTGTGGCCTAGCCAGTCTCCAGGCCTAAACCCAATAGAGAATCTTTGGAGGGAGCTCAAACTCCGTGTTTCTCAGCGACAGGCCAGAAACCTGACTGATCTAGAGAAGATCTGTGTGGAGGAGTGGGCCAAAATCCCTCCTGCAGTGTGTGCAAACCTGGTGAAAAACTACAGGAAACGTTTGACCTCTGTAATTGCAAACAAAGGCTACTGTACCAAATATTAACATTGACTTTCTCAGGTGTTCAAATACTTATTTGCAGCTGTATCATACAAATAAATAGTAAAAAAAAAAAAATCATACATTGTGATTTCTGGATTTTTTTTTTTTTAGATTATGTCTCTCACAGTGGACATGCACCTACGATGACAATTTCAGACCCCTCCATGATTTCTAAGTGGGAGAACTTGCAAAATAGCAGGGTGTTCAAATACTTATTTTCCTCACTGTATGTGTGTGTGTATATATATATATATATATATATATATATATATATATATATATATATATATATATATATATATATATACACACACACACACACACACACACACACACACACACACACACACACACACACACACACACACACACACACACACACACACTGAATGTTGAAGACGATTCAGAAATTAAGGGGGTGGTTTAATATGACCATGTGTGCAAGACTATCATAAAATTGATTGTAGTATCATTCCCAAATGGAAAATACTATATAAATCATGTTTCATTTTGGGTTCCCTCCATGGAAGGATTAAGCCTTTTGTGGAACTGCAATACAATTCAGACTGTATGCAGCCCCACACTATCAATTCAATTCAAATTTATTCGTACAGGGATTTTAACAATAGCTTTTGTCACAAAGAAGCTTTACAGAAATCCAGATGTAGATCCACATCCCTAATGAGAAAGCTAGAGATGACAAGAGGGAAAAGAAAGGCAAAATATGGCAAAGAAAAAAGTAACTGAGCTGAAATGAGGAAGAAACCATGAGGGGAACCAGGTTTAAGAGAGAACCCATGCACTTGGGTAACAGTCGGTAGTGGAATTATAAAGAATCACATTATTTGTAGAAGAGTTCGGGGGGGGGAAAGAAAAAAGAAAAAAAAAAACACCACAATACAAAGTGATACTAATCCTCAAGAAGAGAGCATGAGCAAAGGACAACTAAAACACTTACAGCAGTAGTTTCTAAGGTACAAAATCTACACTTTCCTGGTGAAATTAGTCACTAAGGTAAGAATAAGAGTTTTGCAGTTTGAGTGTTTTTTGTAATCCCTATTAATTGCCAGGGGCCATGTGAAACATCACCTTGAGCATTTGCACCTGTATGTCAAAGCTTTAATCACATATTGACAGGTTAAAGTATTTGCAATAAATTACATGCATACATGCCAGACTACATGGAGATCATCCAAAATAATTAGTAAATAGTGGCAGAGCATGACACTTGTTTTGTTCATTATATTGAAATGCAATCAAATAATCAGACATGGAGCCGATCGGTATCTGCACAATGCTCTCACCTGGGGTACAAGCTTGTTTCGTTCTCTATTGCGACTTTATAACCTCCCTCGCTGAAGTAACATGCTCACATGCTTTTTCATACAACCGCTTCGCTGATAATATTCGGCGCATTTTTCTCTTTTCCTCCCCTCATGTTTCGACTCGTATCTCAGCGTGCCTGGCAGACATCTCGTCATGGATGGTAGCTCAACCCCTAAAACCACATCCCAGTGTGACTGAGCTGCACAGCATTTCCCTAGAGATGCACCCGTGTCATGATCTTGTACACGCCCAGTACAACTTTACTATAAAACCAACGTACAATGTACACAACCCATTATTGTATCAGGACAACAAACTCCTTATACTTCTAAATTGGCTTGTTTATTAATGTATTATTTAAAACGTCACAAGGATCTGGCCATTTAGCTCCATGTGGAACTCTGTTGCTTGTTCAGTCCATTTTCACCTCAAGGTTGGACTACAGCTAAAAACAAAACAGCTGTGGATATTTCAGAAGCAAGTTATCAATCTTGGGCTGGTACAGCAGATGTTAAAGTGGGTCCACCTGCAGGAGTTGTGTCTGCACCCAGAAGTGTTGGGGAAAATTTTGGCAAGACACAGGTAGACTTCTTTCCAAGTGCTAAATCAACAAATTGACAAAGCACCCTGGCTGAGGACAGGCCTCACTAATCATTTTATGCCCCCCAAAACAATATAAAGAAGAACCCATGGGGAAGAGTACTCCATTTATTCTGTTTAATATTGTGCTGCTGCTACCTGATTAGCATGCACGTTCTACAGATTGCACAAACTTAACCTCACACCCTTATCAGAATATGCAGAAAATCCCAAATGAATTTATTAACAGTTGGCCATCTGACATCTGTGCACAGGCTCTGAACAGATTGCACATGTCCAGCCAGAGAGCCACTAAAGAATGACCAACATGCCTAATTTCTGTTTTGAATGATACACACCACGTCCATTATTTTATCGTTTTTTCATGAATGATAAAGCCCGTATCCAAGAGTATATTTTTGAGCCAGGTATAATAAAAAAAGAAAAAAAAAGACCTATTGTACTGAGATGAGGTTCAGCCTTAAGGGCATATGACAAAGGTTGGAAAGTGGATGATAGAGAATGATTTGTGCATTATATCAATGTTGTTAGGGCAGCTGTCATCTCTGAACAGCTTTCAGGGTCGTCCTAAGGTGAGCCCTGTCGCTAATAACATTGTCAGCATACATTATCCAGGTGGATAACATTGCCCCTGATGGTTAAAAGCTGTAAATCAGAAGTAAGTAATAATGTTTCTATGAAAGATGGCTGTTTAATGGCAGTCTTCAAACTGGAAAATGTCATCTGTCATTAAGGAGATGTCGCTGGAAGATTTCTGTATGCGTGCACACGGCATCCAGCTGATTCACACATCCTTGGTATAAATCAACTACTTCAAACATAAATACAAACAGTTACAAACATAGCTAATGCTTTTACGACACTTTCGTGAACCACATACATGATTTGCACCCACCATTTTTAGTACACGCTTTTTCCTGATAGGAATCTTTGATGATCCAGAGCCTAAAAACTGGGCATAAAGCAGGAATGTACTGTAGGTTAATTATTGCATATACCATGCTATCCAATTGAAGAATGGAAAGAGCCAAAATGGTTCATAATTATGAGATGCCCCCTCTGGATGATGAATTTCTATAGTTAAAGATCATGGACAAAGCAAATATGCAATATTAGGGATAAGAAGCAAACTCTAATAAAGCTGGTTCACTCAGTCTGCTTCTTTTATAGTTTAATGTTTTAGAGTACTAGACTACTTTGTCCCTGTTGTATGTATCATAGCGTATCATTTAATCCATTACGAATGCATTATTTTGTGAGTAATGTAGAGTTGGCAAAATCATTTAAAATACACAAGCTGTACATTTATAACAATAAACAAAAACTCAGTGTATGTCAAATTCCATTCTTTTAGCTTCATTGACAGAGAATATGTCCTCATTCCACTCATACAATCTCTCCTACCCCCAAAACCCCATATTCAAATGCTTTCGAAAGAGAACCTAAAGCATCTGTTGATGTACATTTCTCTCTTCAACTAGGCAGTTTCTTTTCATGTGAGCAAATCCCAAAATACAGTAGGTATATGAGTATTGTCGAATCATTCTCCTGTATTATTCCTTCCTACATTTCAGTTTAATGATGTGGCACTGATGAGACAGAGGTAAATAGACAGCAATGTGGGCTCTAAATGCACTACTGCCTACATTCAACTGCATCTGCATCAGTTATTCTGACATCTGTACTACTAAAGTTGATTATGCTGGTCTTTTAAAGATTTGTAGGTATGTCTAGGTGTCCGAGATGAGATTATCTCCCTTTCTCACTCTCTGAATGCCCTCTGTGATTACACTCTTCTTCGCCTAAAACAGTAGATCATTTGCGCCCTTAACCGAGTCCGAGATCAGAAGGTATAAAAGCCTCACCACTATAGCCACATTGGTCTGCAAAGATCTATTTGTGAGAATGCTAAACAAAGAAAGAGTGAGAATGTGGCAAGGAGAAAAGGCAGCGGGAGAAGAGCAGACTGGCCCTGCGGCAAGGACCTATAATATTCTCCAGCCATCTGCTGCTGTGCGCTCGTGCCCCTTCTGACATTGTGCCAGCCGGAGCAGTGTACAAACAGCATTAAAGTGCATAAAGCTTCACTGAGCAAAACAAGATTTTTTTGTTCTTATTTTCTTTTAAGCACCACTTCTTGATATATTCAAGTGAATAAAGAAGCATATTTGATTTTTAGCTTCAATTCTTATCTCTTATTAATATGAAGACCCCAAAGGAATTCATTAACGAATGGCCATCTGACATGCATCTGTCCAGCCAGAGATCCAACATGCCCAAGTTCTGAGGGTATTAATAGCACGTGTCACATCAATCATGTTTTTTATTGTTCTTGGCTGATCTGTAAGCATACATTTAAACCAAATGTGAAATAGCCAGAGGTACAGAGATGAGGTTTAGCCTTCAGGGCACAAGATAATGGTGGAGATGAGGAATAGAAAGCATGTTCGGACACTTGATTGCCCTACAATCCATATAGACATGGCCGCAGGAAGTGGGGGTGCTGGGGGTGCTGCAGCACCCCCTATTGGCGAGAGAGATTTTTTTTAAAATGTAGGCCTATTAAAAATATTTTGCACAATTTATAAATTCCTTATGAATATTTAAGGAAATGATTTTGACACGTAGGCTATTAAGTGTATTTTGGATTTTAATTTAATTATTTTTATTATTTTAAATTATATTGATTTTTCAAGTTCATTTGTAAAGCGCGTTTCACACGCGCGGGTGATTTTAGTTTGGCTTTCTCTGGCGGCGCGCAAACGTAGCCTAAATGCCTTGCCCTTGTGGAAGATAAAATTAGCTCTTCGTACCTTTTACAACAACATGAAGATATAAGAAAAAGAGATCGGTGGTCTCTTTCCTGCTCGTGTTCCACATCCCTCTCAAAGCGCAGAGCGGGAGGCTATAACGCGTCTTTGTGTGGAAATATAAAACTTATTATTATTTTTTTTTTTTTTAATGGATGCAACTTTATTATATTATGTAAGTTACCAGTATTTACTGATATTTATTTCAATGCTTTACAGGCTTTAGTGTGGTTTTTTATTTATTATTATTTTTTTTTAAATTTCATTATTTCAAAACAACCCCCCAACCACTGCAACAACGCCGGTATTTGGTCCACTACCACTGCGGTGGTATTTATTAAAAAAAAAAAAAAAAAAAAAAAAAAAAAAAAAGTGCCATCGTCCAGCCCTATGTTATTTTTTCAAACGTATTCTAAATAGGCCCATAGCTTTTTTTTTGTCAAAAAATAAATAAATAAATAAAAATAATAATAATAATTCATAGCACCCCCTGTTCAAAATTACTTCCAGCGACCCTGCAAATAGACCTCATATCTGAGGGTATTAATATTGGTGGTGTTTAATATTACAAATGAAATTTACTTCAGGTTCACCATATCTTTAAAAATAATATAATTTGAAATAAATTTGACTGAATAAACAGTGTCCTATTTAAACAGTTTGATCTAATAAAATCTATTGAAGAAATGGAGTCAGCCAAGATGCCTTATTTCCATGACTTTTAATGCTAATTAATAACTAATGAACTCTTTATTAACAATTAGAATGCGGTTATACCAATACTGTACAATATGTGACGTGTAAAAGTTGTTGCAAACAGGAGTATTATGCAAGGACCTGCTCATCTGACCAGCATGCTGGCTCTTCCTCATGTGCACGTCTATCAGCCATAACTCTAAACCCACTGACCGTGGAAGTGAACATCGATTATCTCATTATAGCAGGGTGGGATATACTTTATTAGGCAGCAAGTAAACAGGCCGTTCTTGAAGTTGTTTTGTTGGAAACTGGCATAGTTCACATGTATAAAGGTCTGAATCACTTTGACAAAGGCTGGACTATAATAGCTAGACAACTGGGTCAGAGCATCTAAAAAAAAAATAATCTGTAGGTCGTGTGGAGGGTTCCCAGTATGCAGTAGTAAGTACCTACCAAAAGTGGTCAACCAGACCACTCAGTCCAAAGAAGGACAGATAAATTGGTCAATTCAAAGAACAACTACCAGTGGTCCACCACCCAAGGGTTATTTCTGGTGTGGTGCTAGGGTTATCCCATCAGGTCCAGCCTCACAGAGAAACTACTGCAACAGACATTACTGAAAATTTTAGTTTTAGCCATGGCGGAAAGAGGTCAAGACACAGTGCATCAAAGCCTGCTGCCTACAGCTGCACACATCCGCAGACTGGTCAGGGTGGCCATGCTGACCTAAGTTTACAGCTGAAAGCTTCTACAACAGACGCGAGTGATTAAGAACTGGTTCAACAATGGCCTGGTCTGAAAATCACGTGATGCAGTATGGTAAGAAAAAGCTGTCAGAGGCAGTGTGATGTATTGGGCAATGTTCAGCTAGGAAACTTTAGGACCTGGTATTCATGTGCATATTACTCTGACATGTACCGCCTACCTGATCACTGCTGCAGACCAAGTATACCTAATCATGGAAACAGTATTTTCTAATGACAGCAGCCACTTTCAGCAGGATTGGACTCCTGGTGTTCAAAGAGTGCAACTAAATTACATACATAATTAATACAATGCTGTTTTTCACAGTGTAACTCACAATTCTATGATGCACATGATCTGGTATTTTCATTGTAGTGAATCATGTCATAACAGGGTACCTGGATGTTCTGACAAACCACTCCTATTTTAGAATGGAGCATGGGATTGAACTAAAATGTACATGTTGAAAACAAGCAGTCAGTAAGAAAAGCATAGATGGGCGTATTTCTGTTCCCAAGTTTATTGATGGATAAAGCGATCCAACCAAATCCTGCCCCCAGCCAACATAAAGTCCACTGGCACAGACATCAAAGCTTGACATTTATTGTGTGTGTGTGTGTGTGTGTGTGTGTGTGTGTGTGTGTGTGTGTGTGTGTGTGTGTGTGTGCGTGCGCGTGCGCGTGCGCGTGCAGGTGGTTGGTTGCATGATCCTGGCATGCAGATATGTTGCTCGACTATTTTTTGCCACCGAAGAGGAAATGCTGCCAAAACAAACTTAAGAAACCTAAATAAAAAAATAACCAAAACATTACTGACCTGTTATAAATTAACCTAATAAATTGCAGAATGTTTCCCCAGCAGTTTTTTTTTATTAACTCTTACTTTTCAAGCCTTTTGTTGCCCTCGTCCCAAGCTTTTGGTGCCATCAAAAAAAAAAAAAAAAAACACAACTTATTTTTCCATTTAAATAGCACATTTAGCACATTTATTACACACAATACAGTATCTTACAAACGTGAGTACACCCCTCACATTTTAGTATATTTTCTCAAGGGACAATACAATACTCGAACACATATCCAATTTTAATTTCTAGTCATTTCATAGCTTGTATAGCAGTACTGTCCTTTAAAAAAAAATAACTCAACATACAGACATTGTCAAAATAACTGGCAACAAATGAGAGTACACCCTAAGTTAACAGCTGTATGTCGTGTAACCATGCAAAAACAGGTTACTTACATCTGTTGCCAATTATTTAGACAATATAATAAAATGGTTGCTGAAATGCAAGTATCCCTTGGATACTTGGTATTTATATATAATACACACACACACACACACACACACACACAGACACACAGAGCGCGAGAGAGAATATTAATGATGCAAACTTTCATTTCATCTGTTTGTGGTGCATTGTGCTTTTTGCTTTACCGCAATTAAGAGGCAAAGAACTGTGATCAGTAAATTATAATTCAAGTGAGCACACTTCGGTGAATGCAGAGGGGAATGGGGAGACAGAGCAAAAACAAAACCTCATACAGGATGCTATTTTATTTCAGGCCAAGATCTGACACTTACTTCCACCAAAAATCCTCTCCCACTCCAGCACTCAGCATTTTTAAAGTCATTCGTTTTCTTTACCAAAAGAAACAAGTCCAGATTGTGGTATTAATCAATATTAACGTAATTCCTATATTTATCCTTATGTTAAGGCAGAATCCTAAACAGTGATTGGGGTCCAGTGGACCACTGTGAATTATAAATGTTAAACATCATGCCCCTGTAAGCACAGAAACTACAGCCAAGGAGAATATAAACAAATCTGCATCAACATTTAGACAGTTCAATAAGGCCTTTATCATGGCTGTTGTATAAACACAGACCAAGCAAGCATTTAACACAGCACTTTTCACAAATCAAAAGGTCATGTCTATGTGGGAAATTTTTTTTTAAACATTTGTGCATATCCCTTAAAAGCAAACACAGAACACGACTAATTAGCACATTCATTTCAGCCTGAGAGCAAGAGAAAAAAATTAGAAGCGAGAAACTTCCTTTAAAACGTGACATACATATACAATACACACACACACTTTGCTAAACATCAATTCAGTGAACTAATGACCTTTAGTGTGCCGTTTGTTTTGCTGCTCCTCGCCAATTCAGATGCTATTATGAATGAAGCCAAAATATTTATATCAAGCTGGTGTGCTTAACATTCATTACATTTTGTTATTCATAAGTTTTTATTAGGTGTGTAAAGAAGCAATATTAATTACAGATATAAACTCAACTTGTTCAACTTACGGTAAGTCTTCAATTGCTTCAACTGATTACATTTCTAACCCTAACTCAAGTAACACAAATGATATATTGGTTTTGCTTAAATAACAATAACTTGTGACCTGTCTAATTGCACATTTTTGTATTATTCTTTTCACAGTTACTATTTCTTTCTAAAAAAAGCCAAAAAAAAAAAAGGTAAACGCAGTATAGTAAAGAATTAGTAGACTAGACTGGCAGATTTTCGAACCGATCTAATGACACATTTTAGCAAGTTCTGTTATGATACTATGTGACAACAGAACACATGGCTATCAATTTCACACAAAATGAAAACAGGAGCTTGCTGAGATACGGTGAGAGTTGCAATATCAGAAGGTATTGGCTCTGATATCAAATAAAGCCAGCTTAATAGATAAAGACACACTAACATACATTCAATAATATCAATACTCCTGAAATAGGGGTGATACCAGATGTCAATAGTATGAATAAAAATTTCACAGCATTACAATTATTGTGCCAAAGGCTGCCTTTACTCAGTTTGACACAAGTGCACAGCAGGCTATGTGAAAGAGTCTCCACAAGAGCAAGCTGTATTGCAGTGACCTTTGACAATTCACTATCACAGCAAGTTCAATTTGCCAAACAAGCAGAAACCAGAATTTGTTACACCGGGTCATGTCAAAACGGCACAAGCTCCTTTAGAAATTCATCTGGCAGCATTGTATAAGCAGGGATACATTTGCACAGGAAGAAAGCGAACACCCATGATCATTTGGCCTACAGCAATTCAGAAGCAATTTCCCCCTAAATGTAATACTGAGATGTAATGAGCAATTTGGGTAATATGTTGTTAGTGTAATAGGATGTTCCTTATCTTTGGTACATCGTGCTTTGATACACTGATGACACCGGAGTCCTGGCTGAACCTTCTGAAGAGGAACATTACAAGCAACCCGAGACAGTACTAAAAACAAGACACTTGCTTTTAAAATTGCCCTTGATAGCCTTAAAAGCTCTGCAGAGGGCCGAGAGTATTACTGAAAATTTGTCCCGTGGTAATGTCTCATTTGTGGCAGCACAGATCTTGTTGGTAATTTATTACTTCCCAACAGTCAGTGACCCCGGTAATAGCACTGATCTGACACGGACCCCAAGTAGGTCACTAGAGAGACATATGATTGGCTTACTGATAAGATGCACAGTTCTATAAAAAAAATTAAAAAAAATAAATAAATAAAAAAATTATTTTTTATATATATATATATATATATATATATATATATATATATATATATATATATATATATATATATATATAAACCTTGCATTTATGTAAATAGCACATTCAATCAGTTTCCTTCCCTCACACGCTTCTCATTTTGACAGCTCTACAATCTAATGTAAAAATAATATTTCTATTTCCTGTCATGCTTTGACAGGCATTAAAAGTTGTGCTCAGAGCAACTCAAACTATAGGAGGCTGCACAGTATAATACAAAGTACAAAATATCCTCGGTAAAAGTGTTAGGAAACAGCACTGCCAATAGGAATAAACTTGTAAAACACTATTAAAGCATAGTTTACTACCCAACAGCTTTGTTTCATAAATCAAAAATAAATAAATAACAAGGTATCATACTGTGCAGCTGCTATGCTTTTACATGATGTCCCAGGGGATCTCAGAGATGCAGCATACTATTAATACACTGACAACGTACTTAATCAGGACTAAAACAAAGTTTAAAAACAGACACTGTTTGCACTGAAGAGCTGCAAAACTCTTAAAGCGGCAGAGCCATTAGCGAGCACTGCAAGTCACATTTATATGAATAATACATTTAAAGAGTGGTTATGTTTTGGTTTTGTAGTGGCCGATCATGTCAGTATTGAACCATGTAAACAGAATAAAGAAAAAAAGAGCCCCTCCCCCTATCTGATCTGACCTATCTGATAGGAATTTCTAGTTCTGTAGATGGTCCCTGAACCAATTAGATGCTTTCAACTAAATAATGTAGCTTAAACATATGCAACAGAAGATCTGCTAAAGAACATGAACTACACTAGCCAATTATTTTTCTTTGTTAACTGCCTCTTCTACAGCATTACTTCTGAAGACCCCCAATAATATACATATGTATAGTGCATATTACACAGTTTGAGATGCAGACACCAAGCTCTTCCCAGCAGCTATAGCTAATAGCAGAAAATGACAAAGGCTTTATGAATGAAACAATGAATTCATTTGCCGCACGCTGAAGCGTGTAACAGGATGAAGTAGGCTTGGCAGGCCTTGTGGCCTGGTAGAAAGCGGGCTGAGAGAAATCTAGTTTGTGGTGCATTATTCATCATCCGTCCAGCCTCTAGATATAAAATGCTTCAAGCTAAGCTTGTTAAATGTAATCTCACTTCAAGAGCCACAACTCCACAAAATCAGGTTTATTTTTTTCAGACCCCACTTGGAGTCTAATCAAATCAGGTTTCCAAAGACAGGAGGAAAGCGCTCAGGGCCGATGGCGTGAATTAATACATCATGAGCATGTCAGCACATAGCATTGTGCCCATGAGCAATGCACTTAACCCCGAAGTGTTTAAGTGAACCTGTGGTTTATCCTAGGCAAAAATAACGCAATTCACTGTACCAGAATATTCATTTTAGTTAATCCAATGCTGCATCCAATTACTGGGATCAGAACAGTTTGGGAAAAATATATTTTGCTGCTATTTTTCAGTTTTCCAACTGAACAAAACTCTTGTCAAAAGTACGAACCTTAAGCCCTATCTACAGCTCTCTTCTTTAAGTCAGAGCAACAAGCTAGAAACAGCTTTACATTTTAATAGACTTGGACTTTTACAGTTTAATGCATGCACCACAGACCAGAACTTACAGATTCGTGATAAATATAGCTTGCTGAGAATGGGTCACAAACGTCACTAAAATTCTCCTCGCTCTTTTTCCTCACAGCCTGTGTTAAGGTACCTTTCTTTAATTGCCAGCTACAGTCTAATTAACATCCAATTGATCAGAGTTATTGACAGATTAAAACGTATTTTTTCATTCAACATGTGCAATTCTTTGCTACTCAATAACCCTTAATCTATACATTACTGACACATGGTTATATAAAAATAAATAAATGTTTTTAATTATTTATAATCAATAAACAAAATGGAAAATAATTGATCATTTGGTGCAAGTGTATGAAGTGTGCAAGAATTAAACTACATCTACACAAAAAAAAAAAAAAAAAAAAGGCACACTTTCGTTTTCAATCATTTCCCAAAAGTTGCCCATCCACACTGATAAGTCTGAAAACGCTTAAGATTTTTGCTCAGTACAGGGATGCGAGACGCTTCGACCAGAATCATTTCTGCCTGAAGTTTATTTACTTGCCGGCTTTTTGAAACGTCGCAGCAATGACAAAAAATTAGTCATTGTTTTTAAAAGCCTACGTTTTCACAGTCCACACTGCAACACGTTTTCAAATGTATACATTTTAGAAACTGTTTTAAAAAAAAAAAAAAGATACATTTTCGTTGAGAGAACACTCAGACGCAAGCCAAAAATGGAGACAAAAATATGCATTTTCAAACAAAAACTGTGTGTGGACAAAGTCAGGGATTTTATAGTATCAGAGTCAGGTGTATGATTATCATTAACTAATTATACCAAGCAGGTGCTAATCAATTTAATATGTAGGTCAAAACACAGTCATAACGGAAACAAAAACAGCTGTGTAGGACGATTTAACCTGGCCGAGGAAAAGCCAAACTCTGCTAGTAATGTGAGACAGTTCCATGTCACAGGTCTACACCATGGCACAACTGAGCACAGCAACACAAGGTAAATATACTGCATCAACAAGTCTATCCCAGGCAAAGATTTGCTGTTAAGATGTTCTGTTCAAGCTTTTTTTTTTTAAATGTTGGCCATGGAAACTTAATGCAGTAGATGTAATAAATATAATGCTAACTTCCCTTCAAGAACTGAAAATGTCCAGCAGTGCCATCAGCAAATAACTGGCAGAAACCAGTGGGACCCAAGTATAGCCATTAACTGTCTGGAGAGGTCTGACCAGAGGTGGTCTTCATTAAAGAATTGCAGCAAAAAAAAAAAAAAAGAAAAGAAAACATGCCGCTTACATGGAAACATGAAAGGTGCTCTGGACTAATAAGACAAAGTAATATTTTGCTTTAGCAAAAAAAATTACTTTTTTGCCAGTGGGCTGAAGAGCGGTACAGTAATTAGTGTCTGCAGGCAAGAGTACGGCATAGTGGAGGTTTCTGCAAGTCTGGGGCTGCATTTCTGCAAATGAGGTTGAAAAATTTGTTAGGATTAAATGTTCTTAATGCTAAGAAATACAGGCAGATATCCTTTATCCACCGTGCAATACCATCCAGGAGGCGTCCCACATTTTATTTGTAGCAGGACAGTGACTCTAAACATGCAGCCAATGTCATTAAGGACTATATTTACAGTAAAGTAGAAATAGTTTGGGCCCCCACAGAGCCCTGATCATGTGTCCTTCAGAGATTACCCAGAGAGAATGATGTGAGGCAGCCTACATCCACAGGTATGCGGTTTGTTCAAGTTTGGAACAACCCACCTGCTGAGATCTGTGCAAGTGTTCCTAAAGTTATTGATGCTGTTTTATAGGCAAAGGGTGGTCACACTAGATATTGATTTGATTTTCTCTTCTGTTGATTTATGTTTTTTGTTAACTGAAACAAATTAACACATTCATTTGCATTCCTACTTTGCAGCATTTTTTACAACTGCCTAATACAGACGGTATTAACATACACACTTAAACTTTCACAACCCTAAACGAAATATCAAATGGAACAAAAAGACCAAATAGCAGCTTTCAAATTTCTCAAAACCTTAATTAACAACCCAGAAATGACCAAGCAAAGAATACCCGCAACATGACCATTGTACCAACCATCAACCTGCAACATCAGGAACTCTCAAAATTCTTCAACCTACTTCCATCCAGGAGGAGATACATAAACATTCATACCAGAACCAGCAGGCTAGATTGTTGTTAAATACCAGTGCCAAAATAGCTCTTTCTATCATTTAAAAAAACAATTTTTTTTTATAAAAGGTGAGGAAATGTACTGCAGAAAGTGTGGCCCATGCAATACAATGATGAGAGATACATAACTATAGGCAAAATGCTGACTTGAATATAAAAACAAATGAAGACTTAAGTAAATAAAAGGCCACCAGTAAAATATTTTTTTGCTTTTACAATCAAGTTATATTTTATGTTAGTTCAGTAAATTACTTAACAATTACAAGGAAGATTACAGTACTAGAAACCAAGATTCTAAATGGCATCTGATTTGCCCACACCAACTCCAGCTCCAAACAAGCACTCCATTTTGATGAATATGTGCTCACGTTCTGCTTGTGCATGTCATTGCTTTTTTTTTTTTTTTTACGTTACCTGCATTTCGATTCTTACCCCTTTCTAACCTAGTCCAATCCTATCCATGTCAAGCAATGCAGCTTAGTTGAGGTCAGAATTTCAAAAAAAGCTCCCCATTTAGCGTCAACCTCCATTTTCTTATTGCACTGTGTGTCTATTATTATTATTATTATTATTATTATTATTATTATTATTATTACTATTATTACTATTATTACTATTACAGGAAACACACACCCACAGACACAGCAGAGTTGCTTCTATTGTGTATCAAATGAAGTTCACACAAATGAAAAGGGGGAATTTCGGGTGTTTATGGGGAAAATTATGAAGCCGTGATAAATTATAGATCCAGGTTGTCAGGACAAAAGAATGTATAAAATGTTGAACAGCCTTGATCTTTTGATTTAACTTCTTAGCTTGAAGCAATGCATAATGTACATAATGCTGAATGTCTGTTAAAAAAAAAACAATTAAAAATCCAATTTTCTGAAAGCAGTTATTACTGAAGGGAATCAAATAGGCCTCCAAGTTGCTCAAGTTGCAACACTTACAACGCATGCATAAGCCATTCTGAAACTTTACCGATGCAATGTTGCTAAAAATCAAATTTTGAGCTGCCTGGGACATGCATTATTTCTGGATACTTAAAATACAATTTATATGGTTAACCCAAAAAGCACCACTTAAAAAAAAATAATAATTATATAATACTGGTTATTTTAACATCTCAGTTAAACAGCAACCTTAAAATTATATAGTTCTACCTGAAAACTTCATTATATTGAGCCATAAAAGGTTGGACCTTCAATAAAATAACCAATTTTACAAAAATATTTAAACGGTGGTGGGGGCACAAATAATAACATTCAAAATGAACACAGCTATTCAAGGTCTTTATTTAATTTAATTGTATCTACATGTAGCCTTCTTAATACATTTCTAAGGACTTCATAAATCTTTAATAAAGCGGTGCTAGAAGATATTTGTTTGGTAAAGCTTCGACTTGATATCTAAGGTGACACTGTTTATGTAGCATGTCTTTACAGGAAAGAACATCATGGTCAGACTTGTCATTTCATGGACCTCATTTAGAAGCTTACATTAAAAAAAAAAAAGCATACATTCCATTTGCTGATCGGCTGATGTATGTACCAGGAAATACAGACAGTTACAGAAGGACTATATTAACATGAAGGCCTGATATGTAGCTTCATTGTAAGTCATAAAAATCAACACTAATTTTTCTCTGCATGTGTTTTTAAAAATAACAAAGTCAAACTATTCCAAAAGGTTATAGCTTGTGTTTAGTAGAAGTAATTATTTAAAAGGTTAATTAGATTGCCTTTGGGAGTGTAATCATTCAGCAGTGTCATGAGTGACTCGAAAGCAACTGTTAGAATCAAGAAAGATATGAGATTGTACCTTGTACACAAGCTGCACTGGCCACATCATGTCTGACGTTCTCTGCTGATCTGCAGAAATAAAGGGTCATGGGTCATTAACAAGCAAAAACCGTAAAAAAAAAAGATGTGAGGACGAACAGGACGACTGACAGAACAGGTTCGATAATCAGGAAAAGGATGACGGAAAAAGAGATGGATGGAGGATAAACAACTGCATTTTTATGAGTCTGTCACAGAGTGCGACAGGAGCAATTGATTATTAGTCTTGCAGTGTTTGGGGAAAAAGGAGCCCACTGTGACCCGTCTCCATGAGGCCACACTCAGGAGATTGATGTACTCAAGACAACAGAGGCATTATATTTTAAAGCAACAATATCTTGCTGCTAAAAAGAGCTCTTCACACTTCACTCACAGACAGCTGGAAGACCTGATTTACAAAGAGATCCCAATGAAGGGTGCTAATTTGCATGTGCAGTCCTGATGCAGTGCTTGAACCTTGGTGGGGTGCTGCAGGTTAATTACAAAGGGGAAAAAAATGTGTAAATAATGCATCATGCAAATCAGCTTGTAGAAACCAGCATTTTTTTTTTCCATTCATCTTCAAATGGCATCAACCTGATCTTTGATGGAGCTAATAGTTATTACAGGAAGCAGTTGTGTGTACCGTCAGTGAGTAAAATCACACTGCTTGTAATAATGCATAGATAACATTTGATATGCATTATTAGGCAGAAACACTCCATAGTACATATTAAGCAAGACATTCCCGCAAAAAAAATACAAATAAAGAAAATCATTTGGTCATTAAAAGTTTGTGTTAAGGGCACATCTGTAAAATATATTGGTGCACATCTGTGGTTGCAATGGATTGGTGCAAATCCTTCAATAATCCAGGTTATGGAGAGAAAACGAAACAAAAAACAACTCTCTAAATTATATTTAAAAGAAATTATATATAAAATAGCATATACTAGAGTGTGTGTGTGTGTGTGTGTGTGTGTATATATAATTTTGGTAGGTAAAATGAAATGTCCAGTCAGTCCATTTTACAGCGAGTAAGAAAAGATGGAATAAAAGCAGACATTTGACAAAGCTTTAAAAAAAATTTAAAAAGTATTATTCACAGTATCAATATTACACCAGCATACTGCCTGCGATACATTCTTTAAGCACAAACATTATTTCTAATTAAATTTTACAGTATTTGTCATAATGGGAAGAAGAGATTCAGACAAATGAATGACTTGTAAACACAAAGCTTTTTACACACAAACATTTAGTACCCTGATGTTCTCCTTTGAACATACAATTAAACATGTAATGATGCGCTTTATACAAAAACACATTGTTATGCTCTAGAGAAGAAAGTCCTGAGGTTTGTCTCAAACATGAAAGAATGCTCTTAAACTATTTAACAGATCATTAAATTAATAAACTGACTTAAATCCAATCACCACCACCTCGATCGCTTTGTTTATCTGAACAGTAAATCACACACGTCTGTCTTTAAACCCAACGCTCTTAATTATGACGACATTTTAATGTGTGTTTAGATTTAATGGAAGCCATCTACAGAAATAACTAATTTGAATAATTCTAAGCTTTTTTTCCACCTCACTGCAGTTTCGGAGCAACGGAACATCTATTCTGCTTTCTGCTAACAGACATCAAAACTTGCTATATTTCTTCAGCATTAAATCTCTTACACATCCTACTATACCCCTAAACAGATTTTTTACACAGAGTGGAAACTTTACCAAACTTAACTGTAAACAATAAGCATACATGCACTTTATGTAGGATTGCAAAGCCTTAGCACCGCATTGTGTAATTGTTTTATTTAGCACCTTAATCATGGAGCAATGAAGAAACCGTATAATGCACCAGCTGAAATCACAATAAAGCCACTTCATTTTACTAATTAGGAACATTTTCTACACTTACATATTCATGCATTTATCTTATTCAGCCAATCATGAGGCAACAGTGTAATGCAGCTACAGGTTACGCACTTTGGTTAGTGTTAATATAAAACATCACTGAAAATGTGATTTCAGAGACTTTGACTATTAGAGCTGAGCTGGTTTGAGATTTTCAGAAATTGCTGCACTTTCACACATGACAATATATAGAGCTTACAAGGAATGATTTAAAAAAAATAAAAAAATAAAATAAATAATGAGTAGTAGTTCTGCTGGCTCGAATAACCACTAATTGCAACTGTGGTCAGAAGATTATCATCTTAGAATACATTGCAGAGAGAGGTGGGCTACAACAGCAGAACATTACTGTACTGGGCTCAGAGAATTGGAACCATGCTGAGGCTACATTGGGCACAGACTCACTGAAACTTGACAACTGACATTTGTAGAAAATTTGCCTGAACTGAACCAGGATTTCTGCTGTAACATACATGATTTAGTGCAAACATCATGAATCCATAGACTAAACCTGACTTGTGCCAACAGTTCAGGCTAGTGGTCAAGGTGGTACAACAGTATAGGGAATTATTTCTAAGCACATACTGGGCCTTTTAATGTCAGTTATACGATATTTAAATCAGTATTGTTGCTGACCATGTGCATTATTTTATCACCACAATGTACTCTCATTTAATCGCTCCAGGATAATAACGTGCCATGTCACAAAACACAAGTCATGTCAAACTTACTTCATGAATGTGACAGTGAGTGTACTTTAATGGCATCCCCAGCCAAATGATCTAAATCCAATAAAACACCACTGGGATGCGGTAGAACAGGAGATTTGCAGCATGGACAGGCAGCTGACAAATCTGTTGCAATTACAGGATGCGATCATGATGACATGAAAAGATAATTTTCAATATCTTGTACAACAAAATACTAGGGCAGATCTGACAGCAAAGTGGTCCTACTGTGGATCATGTTCCCAACAAAGTTGGATGAGAGTGTAGAGTTGCCATTAATTTCAGTAAAATAAATAGTAAAAGGTGTGCGTTAGAGGAGTCTGGAAAAGCTCCTAGGAGTTTAAGAAGCTTAAATGCTGCAGCCATTGATCACAGAAAGGTCAAAAAAGAATCGAATCTAAAGAAACAGTGAACCTGTCAGTTCACCTTTATTGTTGCTGCTTATCTTTCTCTCCCGAAGAATTAAAATAAATAAATAAATAAAATCATATGAATAACATGCTTCTGTGATTGTACTGTCACGAAGCGTGTGATGGTTACACTGGGTAATAGTGTCTCACTCATTCAGCAGGGAAATATTTAGATTATCAGTTCAGTGCACTCATATGTAAATAAGCTGTCTGCTGTAATGATAAATGTGCTCTGTTCCGTGAGTCTCTGCTGAAAAGGCCTTTTGATAAAATTTTTTTTTTTTTTTTTTTTTGCAAAACCAAAGTTATATTCCTCTCAGTTTTTAATTTCGAACATTCCTCAGCTACTGCGAGAATGACAGTAAACAATGTTATTATACCACTATTCCCACCATGATATATTCATTCTTCTTTTTTTTTTTTTTTTTACTTTGCCAAGAGGAACAGTTATTGCTGAGATATTAATTGCTGCAGACAGCTGATGAACTACTGGCATGGAACTGCAGGGTAATTAAGGAGGCAGATTCATCATATTTAGTGTGGTAGCAGTGGCAGGGTGACAGGCCTGAGACTGGGAGCGGTGCTCCCAACTGAGATGAAAGCGATTCAATCCACTTGAAATATCTGTCATGACCGGAACACCAACATTCCTCCACAGGTTTTCTGTTCAAATAAAATCTAAACAAACACAACCGCTGCTGATGAGAAATCAAATTAATCAAACTAGGAAAGGCAACTCTTTGGCTTTACACTAAAGATCTGATCATAAGATTATGAGTCTAATTCTAAACCCTGCCAATCTGTCTCTATTAAACTTATTAAATCTCCGAGTTGCTACTTGATTTTATTTTATGCAAAGTGACTCACAATTGTCATCTAAATACAAATATTAAATGAAGATGTAAAAATGTAAAATAAATGTAATGCCAAGTATCTTGTTCGAACCATACAATAAAACGCCTCATTAATGTATGTATCGCTGTCTCTTTTATTAGCTCCCGTTTCAAACCATGTGCCTTAAGTAGTTTAATTAAAATCTTTAATTAATTCAGATTTCATTAGCTAATTATGCCTCTGGTACATTCATCCATCCAGCTGTCTGTCTGCCTGAAATCCTCGTTAGTGTTGTATCTTCATAACAGAGTGCTGGAAGATTCTAAGATTTACATGGATTTAACATTATTCCAAGCAGATAATCAATTCTAGAATTGATTGCAACAGGATCATGGTCATAGTATGGTCAAATAGCTAAAATCCTTTTTCTTCAATTGCTTCCTTGCTGTTTGAAGTATAACATACAAATGAGTAACAAGCTGAACTAGTTCTATCGTTTTACTTTTTAAATCCTATAAAATATACATATTGTGATGCTCACAATTAAAAAAAATTACACACTTATGACTGACTACATATAAGTGGCATTAGGGAATTATCGCCTGCCAGTGTGAGAACCCTGGATATTACAATCATGCCATTACTGCACCATGACTAATTCTGTTGCTCCCAACCAGCACACAGCTCAGTGCCATGGACCAACAACAACCTCTCTGTTCTCAATGTTAATCTCCCCAGTAAACATGCACAAAGCCAGTACAGACACATACAACAGTGTTTGTGGTGGTCTCAAGTTTTGTATAGCAGATCAAGCATGTCCATAGCATTATACTACCACATGGAGAAAAAAATAATTTCACATACGCCATACAGAATAGAACTGAGCTAAAGACTCAAAATTAGAGACATGATTTTCTTTAGCAGGGTATTTTGCACTATCTACAACACTATGCTGCTGTATCACTATTTCATGTATCTACTCTTAACTCCAAAGTGGTTTTATGTGTAGGTCAGTATTAAAATGCCAGTGACTAAGTGTTCGAGGTGAAAATATTTTTTATAGAACGCATTTGCTTTAATGAATTTAAAAAATGTATCAACCATGTAGTCCATAGGCTTAGCTGCATTAATCTACTCTAAACTACACTGAAGCCGATTAACTTAAATAACATTGCTCTGTGCCATTTAAACGCAGAACACAGCTGCTCTGCTGTATTTGGCTTGTTTGTTTTGCATGCCAAGTTAAAGATCAGAATACATTCAGGCAGATTATAGAATCATCAAAAATAAGTAGCACTTGGCAACATATATAAAAGATATAAATGTCCTTCATAAACACCACAAGATGCCCTATCTGGAAAAATACAGTTTGCATAGAGTGCAATTATGTGAGCAATTTTGAGTTAAATACTTCGAGTGATGTGGCGTTCAGTTCTTTCCCAACAAACGTCATACTATAATATTTTTTGGCAGTTCCAGCGTCATCAGCATCACTCGGGTGCTTTTAAATACTTGTCATCTGAAGAATGAACTACTGCAACACGCTCCTGGTAGGTCTACCTCTGAAAGACTTTTACCCTCTGCAAATGATCCAGAATGCAGCTGCAGGACATGTTTTTGACCTTTCAAATTTCTCCCACACCATTTAAATGCTACGCTCCCTCCACTGGCTACTGGAAGATGCCTGCATCAAATTTAAAACAAAAATGTTAACCTGCAAAGCCGAAGACACACCATCTCACTTCTCACCCTGCACTACATCACGCGCCCTATGATGTTCAGCTATTGTGCAACTCATCCCACCAGCTCTCATGCGTCAAGACTCTTCTCTGTTCCACTGTTCAAGCTTTCACTTGAGTTCAACAAGGCCGAGTCACCAGCAGTCTTCAAATGATGTCTAAAAGACCCACCACTGCCAAATGAACACTTTTCCTACTACAAAAAATAAACTTGCTTTTTTAACATTTATTTCTCCCAACAGAGTTTCTTCACTGATTGTATCCTAACAAACCAGTATTTACTAATAGAATTCAAAATCACTCTGGATAAGGGCATCTGTCAAAATGGCATAAATGTCCATTTAAAAATGTACTACTTCCTGATTTGCTAAGAAATTGTCTAAATGTTTGCCTCACAGTGTAATAGAGGAAACAGAGGATTCTCACAAAAATAAAGTATCATTTCCTTGCACCAAAACGACACTGGAGAATTAAAATGCAGAAAAGTCCAAAAGACCCACCTTCTAGAATATCTTGGTACAAAATGAATGACCAAAATCATAGCATCTCAGAATATTATATACTTGAATAAACTTTCTTTTCGGCTTCTCCCGTTAGGGGTCGCCACAGCGGATCCTCCGCATGTTTGATTTGGCACATGTTTTACGCTGGATGCCCTTCCTAACGCAACCCTCCCCAATTTATCCGGGCTTGGGACCGGCACTAAGAGTGGCTGGGGATGGTTCCCTGACCGGGAATCGAACCCGGGTCGCAGCGGTGAGAGCGCTGCATCTTAACCACTAGACCACCAGGGGACATAATATTATATACTTGAATGATAAGCCATAAATGAACCTCCTCTTACAACACCCAAAACTCAACCAAGAAGGCATTTCGAAAGCAAAGATGAGAATATTACCTCAAATAATTTGCACAGATAAAAACCCGTTGTTGAATTAACACTCAAACTATTGATTTGCATTTTGAGTAGAAAAATATATAAACACTGTAGGGTGATAATTCTACAATAGGGGTTTTTGGAGACTGAAAAACATCAAAAAAACCTCCAGATCCTTACTTTTATTCAAAAAGCGTGAGATGTTGACTTGAATGCACAAGAAGCTTTTCAGAAGAGCCTGTGGAGTTTTGACAACCACATGTCTGTGAAAAAATAAGGCAACTCTGGACAAGAACATCTCATGTATGTGAAATAAAGAAGTAGATCCACTTTTTGCTTTTCTCATTCTAACACAGACTTCAGTATGTGAGGAGAAATTTCAGGCCTCATTGGAGAATTGTAATGTAATTAAATTATCTTTGGACTTTGTGACAGAGAAGAGAAGTTAAAGAATATTCAACGTGCATCACTAAGGTTTCAGATAAGCTCCAAAATGTTTTCTTAATCATGAATTAATAAACGGATTTGCCTGATACGAAGCCTAAACGTATTTTTACTTGCGTTTGATGTTTTGTATAAAATTATGTTTTTTTTCTTTATTCCTGCATGTCAGTATTTCCTTTTCTCGCTCTTTGTTGATTCTACCTTGCTACATTCCCTTTAATTTCTGTCTTTTTTCCTCCCTTCTGCTTTCTTCCATTTAATATATTGCCCACTAAGATGTATACAAGGTGCCTCCTTTGTTGTGCTGACACTGCAGTTCTGCTCAGCACACCATCACTCAGGAAATATTAGTCTACAGTGACTGTTTCAACAGTTGAAGGGTGCAAAAATCAATGGTCCAAAACTAGCTTGACCAACAATATCTACAATACATGCTCCACAACCACTAACACATGGTTAGCCAATTATTGTAGAAAACTGACAATGTATGAAGACTTGTTGACTGCACTGAGAATGTGCACAGGAGTAGAGTTGCGAGTCATGGCAATGAACAAATTCCTAGTTATCTGTATGTATAACCTTTGCTATATAAGTTACCACTGTGGCATTGTGGAGGCAATGAGAGAGAAAGAGAGAACTGTTAAAGAAAATGTTTCTAGTTTCATAAATTAAAAAGAGGTCAGACAAATTTATAGTACACATTTAAACCTAAAAACACTCCATGGGAAAAGAGAAAATGTTTGAAACCTGGACCTACAGCCAAATGTGGGGTATGTCCGAGACATTCTGGGAGCTGGTTCCAGTTTTATTCTGCATACGAGTTAATTGCCGAGTTGCTGATTTAAGGTCTGGGTTTTTTTAATAATTTGTCCAGTGTAATCATCAGCTGTGTGTTTATACTAGGGATGCACCGAAATGAAAATTCTTGGCCGAAACCGAAAAAGGAGGAAAGCAAGGCCGAAAACCGAAACACCGAAATAAATTATGCCAATTATTATTACCGTTACATTTATGGCTATGACTGTGTACTAACCTTAGTAAAATCAAGGCATTTCAATTGCATAAATTAATATTAAAGTTTCAAAGAATAAATCAATTACAAATTATGAAAATATTTATTTATAGCACATTGCAACAATGCACAGTATAAAAAATAAAAATTTTGTCTTAAATGTTTAACTTAAATGCACTCATGTGTACATTAGATAATAATGTACAGGCCCTCTGGCCTGCTAAAAGGTTGTACAATTAAATAATGTTCTTTCATAAAAACAAAGTGCATTCAGAACAAGTGCAACTGCTTAAAGATACAATACAACAATATCACTGGGAAACTTCCTGCCTTTTCAAAAACGTCCACCACAGACGGAGTGCGCGTGCTCAGAAGGGTTTTGCTTTTCTGTTTGTTTGCGTTCCTCTGATATTCAGCATAGCGATCGGGATGTTTGGATTTCAAATTAAACCCGACGTGGAGAAAGTTTTTGCAGACGCACCCCCTATAGAAATTTCGGCATTACATGTTTTGCAAATCGCTATCCGTGGGTCTTTCTCAGATATACTGAAATACGTCCACACCGCAGACATGTTGTTTTAGACAGGCACGTGCAGGCAGCGGTTTCTGTTTGCGTCATCACAACAAACTGTTTTCGAAAGCCGAAAATGCACCTTTGGGCCATTTTCAGCCGAAAATTTTCGGTGGCCGAATATTCGGTGCATCCCTAATTTATACTATTTTTTTCCCTGAAATAACAGAAGACTTTTTAAAATCAGTCACTAGAAACTTATCAGGCCACTACACTCTAAAAGCACCAGTACTTCCAACAGGCAAGTAAGAACCTTGAAAATGTGCCAGTGTGCTTTCATTTAGGGGTAAATAGACCAATCCCATGTTGAAGCCCAGTTCCATTGTTAGAAAAATGCACCATTTTCCAACAAGCTTATTTACTCCTGACTCGAATAATAGTCCTCAGTTAGACATACAATCCACTTAAATGTGTTTTCAAACAGGAAAATTACTCACAACTAGAGCAACACCAGAAAATATAAATTTCTCTCTCTTTTTTTTTTTTATGACCATTCTCTACCTTGGCCCAATTCCCACTCAATATCCAGCATTCACAATTATACAACGGCTACCAACCGAGACAGACAAGGATTAACACCAACACTGATTATTTTGATTCATCCCAGTGACATTATTATATAATATATACAATAATAATATTTTCAGTGACCCTTTCCTGTACATTACAACATGGTAAATGTCTTTTTAGATGTTATGTCATTTCTTAATATACTCATTACATTTATTTAATAAAATAAAAAATGTATTAAAAAAAAAAAGGTTTTACATTTTTTAGATAGGTTTAAGAATGATATTTAAAATATAAAAAATTGCCATGTCCAATCTACAAAGCTATCAGCTGTTTAATTTTCAGTTCATCAGGATTAGTTTTGAAAGGGCATTCACAACTGAGAATAAAAATGTACATGTATGTAAGTAGTTATTCCAATGATTCATTTTCTTTTAAGTGCCAGTCAACTAAATAAATGCATACAGTACAGTACAAGCATTAGCGAACCTTTTTACCTAGTTTGTTCATTTCATTCATATGACAATTCTTTAACAAAATGCAAGTATTTGTTTGCTCAGAAACAGTAGCTTAACCACTTTCAATCAGACTAGGTAAGTAAAGGCTGTATTGGTTAGAGCCTGTCCTTGTTTGAACTTACAAGCTCCTTCACAGCCCACACTCTAATGCAGTCTTTAAAAAAAATAATAAAAATAAATAAATAAATAAAGCTGCCAAAGCAGTCACGTTTTACATGTGGGACACAGAAGCTTGCAAAATATTTTTTTTTTTATATGCAAGAGGTTCATTCATTCAAATAAAAAAGAAAAATTTTAAAAACACACATTTGTTTATTAATAAAACACCACTAATATACACTTTCTCAAAACCTAAAAGTATGAACCTTTGCTCATACTGTGTTACAGGGCAGCACAACACAATTGGATGAAAGTGCCATCTTCCCCACTTTCACATGCATAAGCTCACAGGTGCCAATGCCTACAAATGGCTCACTGACAGAGTGGGGACAGTATACAGTCTTTCCCATCCAGAGAGCATAGCCCATTCTGCTCCCTTGGACTATCTGCTACAGAAGCCTTTGACATCATTGGAGTTCAAACCTGCAATCTCTTGAAGATAGGGTGAATGCTTTACTGTTACATTACTCAAGAGATTCTTGCAAAGCCTGACACTCATAGGATGCAAAGTAACAACTGACGTAATCATAGATAATATACATTGGCAATCATTTTTGTGCAAGTCGGCCCAAAGAGAGTTGGAAATAATGGTAGGCAGGATGCCAAATACAAATGCTGCCAAGCCCATTAAAGTGGTGTGAAGTAAGAGCAGAGGTTTTACTTGTTCTGATTTTGCTGCATTAACTCACACAGGAAAAAAGGAAAAGCAGTGGCCTTGGAAACCAGCATAACATTGCCAGAATACACTTTTCCCTTTCTTCTCTTTGTCTCTCCATTCCTGAGCAGCAGGGGTGGCAGATTTAATCAGTATTTCATATGACACAAGGGTATATAAACCGAGAGAAGTTTGCAACTGCTGGCTGAGCGCCACAAATTCAATGCCTCTGAAGGATTTCACCTTGACTCTGGTTAATATCCTTAATTCCTGTGCTTTGTTTACTATAAAAGGTCAGTATAAAACTGTGGACTTAACTGAAATAGAAAGAACGGCAAAGCACTGTGACCGTCTGACTGCTGGCAGACTGCCCATTGTCCAACTGAGTCATCTGAACACAAGAGGGTATGCTGATAACTAATAAAATATGTTCAGCACATGAAATGTTACTGTTCTAATATAAATTGATTTAAATACCACTGTAATAAACAAACAGTCGAACATGCGTAACCACACGAGTGAGAAGAGCTCTCAGCAATGCTTTACGAGCAACGCCACTAACTCACTTAGGTGTTCCCCAGGGGTTCCATTGGACAGATTCTTATAGGTTTATGTTGTAAAAGATTTCTATTTGGATCTCACTCTGATCAGGCATTAGGGTCCTGCACACAACCTTACATTATTTAACCCTTTTCTAAGAATGTAAGATACAATAGAATCATATCAAAATAAAAATAAATAAAATAAAAATAGCCATAGATTCGACATGCTTCTCAGGAACGTTATTATTATAAAAATCTTCCAGCAAAGTAATTCAAGTTACATTTCGATTCAGACCACAATATTGTTAATTGCCCAAATGTGATATTCCATCCATACAAAACTACATAACGAATACAAATTTTATTCACTAACTTTGTTCTTTTCCATCAATGGCACAATTCAAGCCTGAGCTCTTGCTTTTTTTTTTTTTAAAACAGAGTCTCTAATAAACAGAGAAAAAAAAAAAACCAAGAAAAAAAAGTGGTATAGCAGACACAGTGATCAGAATGCAGAAAGAGCACTCCTGAACATAGAGCGAGAGTGGAAAGGAATTCAACAACTCCTCTAAAGAGTAAAAAAAGGAATTAACCTTCAGCTAACACTACCTGTACTGCAGCCTGACAGGTGTCATTAGAGTCCTGGCAGACACAAAGATGAATGACACTGAACCATTCAATCCTTCTTGTAGATTCAGGTCCTCTCGATTAAAGTTCAATATCCACACTGTATATCGGAATACTGCACAAAATAGGGGATCTCGGCATAAAGAATACAGAAAATGTGTATGGGATACAAAAGTATATGGCCATATCAGGTTCCACTCCTGTAAATTGAAAAAAAAAATCTGTTCCTTTTTTCATCTTTCTAATCATCTTCATCTGTCCAATTTGTGCGAGTTTATGCTCATGATCGCCAAAGATTCCTGCTCTTAGCTGACAAGAATAAAACCTGATTATGTGCTCTGCTGCAGCTTATTTCACCTTCTACAGTGTTTTTCTGCTCACAACGGTTGTAGAGAGTGCTTATTTGAGTCACAACAGACATCTACAGAATGTGTTTGGATCTTTGCACCAGCCTGTGAAAATTCTAGAGACTGCTGTGTGTAAAAATTCAAGTTTCTGAAAAACAAACTCAAACCATCTGCCACAGAGATCAGACTTTTTATTTTTTTAACAGTTAAAATAGGTAGTTATACAGCCAAAAAGATCATGCTTCTAATCGATTATCTACTATATTATTTCATCTAGTGGTCTAGTGGTTAGGATGCGGCGCTCTCACCGCTGCGGCCCGGGTTCGCTCCCTGGTCAGGGAACCAACCCCAACCACTCTTAGTGCCGGTCCCAAACTGGGGAGGGTTGCGTTAGGGAGGGCATCCAGCGTAAAAACGTGCCAAATCAAACATGCGGATGATCCGCTGTGGCGACCCCTGATGGGAGAAGCCGAAAGAAAGTTTATTATAGTCTTGTGCAAATGTCAAACATCTTTGAATACATTGGAGAAGCGACATCTTTTCATTGGCACCTCTGCAACATGTCATCATTAGTCATTAAGAGAGCTGAGAAAAATAGGCCTGACTGAAACCAAAATCTGAGGCAGTTATTTAGTTTGTGTCTACTGTAGATTATGGGTTAAATTAATCTACACTCTAGGCTAGAAAGAACTAGCCCCAGCCTCATATCTTTATCATTTCATACACTAATTACCCCTGGATTCAGGCAGGATTATATATATTCACTGCTGCAGAATAGTTCGTAGAGGGGAAAAAAAAAAAAAAAAAAAGGTTATGAGACATGGCATCAATAATCCTGTTGAATCGTATTTTAATGTCTCACATCTTTCTATAGTAAAAAAATCCCTCAATTTCTAATAACTATTTTCTGAATTCCAAATTATGCAACACATAGCAATAAACTTACAAGCTGTTAGGGTGTAGGAAGTTAAAGCATTAAGGCGTCTTTGCTGACAACAGAAGCTTTCAGACTAATAATTATGTTCATCACCACTGTCCACATTGTTCTCCTCCTCCAGCCTAGTTACAAGTGCAGGGCAGCAGGTTGTTCAGAAAGAAGTGTCACTTTATGTTAATGAGGAAGATAAAAATATACCAAATAAGAATTAGGGGCCCAGACACAAGGAGCTGCAACAGCAAAAATCCTCTTTTAAAATGGTTAGACAAACCACCCAAAGCATACAGCATCGCATTGTGTTTACATATTTCATCATGCCTTGTGTAAACAAGATATAAAGTATTTGCACACTAGTCAAAGGCACTTTCATAAGTAAGGTTATTAAATTTAACTCTGTGCTGGTTCAGAAAGCCAGGAAATACAGCTGAAATCTTATTCATTGTCTCACTCTCTTTTCCTTCTCCCTCTTTTCCTGTGGCTCACTGATGCATATTATAGCCATAGCACACCTATGTGCAGACTGGGATGAATAATACCCCTGACTAAGCCTTAAGTTTTCAAATTCTGTTCCTAGGTTCAATAATAAATGAATAAAAACTATTGATCAGATCCATAGTGATCAGACCAAGGCACTGTCACCATGCCTAGCCTCTTTATAATATTAGGGCCTTATTGTCATTTACTTACAATAAGACAATACACACACACACACACACACACACACACACACACACACACACACACACACACACATTATTTAACTTAGCCAACACTGCCTTGTCATCAAAGTCACAGTAAACAGCAATATGCAATAGTGTTTACCTTCTCGTAAGAAACATTCACCATGGCATACACCTAGATCTAAGGCAGTGCTTGCATGGGCAACAAAAATTACAACCATAATAACAGTTCTGTGTTTGCAACATACAGGGGCAGTCAATCAGACTGGTATAAATATTCTTTTACACTTTCAGTACACTTAAATGTGCTAATACATGAGCTTATCAATTGGAATAATATGCAATTTATTAAGACAACTAAAACATTCAATAATGTCGGGTGTAAAGATACACAGAATTCACAGTTCAGTTCAATTTCAAAAAGTGCAACACAAAATTGCTTGATTTTTTCAAAACTTTTTTTTTTTTTAATAAAATGCTTGCTTGATTAAATATTTTATAAAAAATAAAAAAATGAAAATATTTATTTATAGCACATTGCAACAATGCACAGGATAAAATAAATAAAATTCAAACTCAAATGTTTAACTTAAATGCACTTAAATTATAATGTACATTGCTGAAAGGTTGTAAAATTAAATGTGCTTTCATAAAAACAAAGTGCATTCAGAACAAATGCAACTGCTTAAAGATACAATACAACAATATCACTGGGAAACTTCCTGCCTTTTCGAAAACGCCCGCCACAGACGGAGTGCGCATGCTCGGAGGGGTTTCGCTTTTCTGTGCCGCGTTCATCTCATATTCAGCATAGCGATCGGATGTTTGGATTTCAGGTGATAAATTAAACCCGACGTGGAGAAAGTTTTTGCAGACGCACCCCCTCTAGAAATTTCGCGATTACATGTTTTGCAAATCGCTATCCGTGGGTCTTTTACAGATATACTGAAATACGTCCACACCGACAAGCACGTGCAGGCAGCGGTTTCTGTTTGCGTCATCACAACATTGTTTCAGCATAGTTTAACAAATGTCTGCATCCCTTCCATCCTTCATTCTTTCACTCCCTTAAAATTTGGAATAGTCATGATTTTTTCCTTTTAAGAGAAATTCTTTCATAAAGCTCCATAAAAAAAATCCATAAAGCTAGTGTTAGCCGCTAGAAACCTCCTTGTTGAGGGCTAACGCTAGCACTATGGATTCTTTAGCATTTTCATGCATGCACAAAACAAATCTCCTTTCTAGTACAGAGTGAGTAACCACAGTGAAACTGAGCTAACTAGTGTTCTTTTTATACCCCTGGCTTTGAGTTCATTTTTTTCATTATTGTTTAACTTAACATACCAAAACCAAAGGGCGAGGCAGAGACTAAACACACTTGCAGTCCACGTAATACACACCAATCAAAATCCCTGTACCAAAAAAAACAAAAAAACAAACAAAAATAAATAAATAATAAAGTTAGCGCCATGCCACTGTGGCTACTCCGTCTGTACTGGAAATACGATCTGAAGAATGAACAATTCTGAATTTGTTTTGCGCATAAACAAAATCGCTGCCACGTCAGTTTTTACGACAGTATAGCAATATGGATTCTTTGTGTTTTATGTCCAGCTTCAAGAATTTCGCCTAAAAGGAGAAAATCCTGACAATTCCACATATCGAGGGAATGAATGAATGAAGGAGAGAAAGAATTAAGACATTTGTTAAAGTATGCTGAAATAAGTAGCAGTTAGTGATCATATGATAATCTATATTAACCGAATGGGGTCTAACAAATGTAAACCACATTTTTTCCATTTATTAAATTTTATTTAAATACATTTTATTTTTAATAAACATTATAATTTTTTTTTTATATAACATAATACACACACACACACGGTAAAATAATATTTAACCAAGAAAGCATTTTATTGAAACCTGTTTTAAAATTCATAACTGTTAATACTACTACTAATAATACTACTAATAATAATGATAATAAAATGACTGTACCAAAATTAAAACTGATTGTGATTTAAAGGTACATGCCAAACTGTAATTCTTGTGTACCGTTACACCCCTAATATATGCTCTTTCTTCACTATAAAGACACCGATGCATGAGTGCATCTATTACTGCCAAAATCAAATCAAAAAGCCTATTATTAGCCTTTAAAAAAAAAAAACCCCACCGCAACATGTAGATAACGTTTAAAAGACAATGTATCAGTACCGAGTCCCTCACGCCTGCATGCATGTTAAGATCATGTGATCTAATTATCAAGTGCAATTTGCATGGCCACATTAAGCTGTATAATACACTGTTGTTATATAGGTCAAAGTAATACATTTGTATTGAAGTGTGGCACATTGAGTAGACTGTGGAATTGTTGACTGTGCATACAATCATGGACACTCACAGTTCTATGATTGCTATGGAGATCGCTTTTCTTGTGCAAATTGCACATAAAACTGTACACTTGCCCTCCAGCAAAAACATATATAACTGAATCTTATCACATAATAATGATCCACATACTTTAGGGGAGAATAAAATACTATTTCTCTTGTATGAAAAAAGTAAAAGATGCGAGTCTGCTTCCCTTGAATTGATATTCATAGCCAAGTCATTTAGATCGATATCATTTTGATACAATTAATGAAAACATAGTTCTGCTCAACTGCCCCTTCATACAGTGAAGCACATCAACTACAGCACACACCCCCATAAAAACAAGCTCTCTCCCAAGATGGATGGATCCCTCAATTTTTGGCTTTTATCCCATTTTATTCTGGCTTGCTAGAATCATGTACCTCGCCGTACGCATTATGCGTTCTCTTTAGTTAGTGCTTTTTGTTCCTTAAGTGACGTCCTTCATGGTGATCAGAAGGGTCTTTAATCTCCTGTTCAAACCTTTTGCTGATGGTGTGCGGAATCACCTTCAGCTTCCTTTTGCACACTACCATTATGTAGTGCTAAAAGGACTGCACTTTGCTCACTAATTGATGCAATCATCATGCTATTTTTGGTGAAGCACTGCTCAAGGCAGGCACACGTTATAAAGCATGAAGAAGGCTCAGACAGTGGGTGGCTTGATGGGTTGTTTGTCCTTAATAAGAACATGGCTTCCTGATCTCACCCTGAGTGGCTTTTACTTTTCATGTGGCTTATATGGCTAGTAAATGTACCACATGATATTTTAAGTGTGTAGGTTAGTGCTCTACACACCATACATGTATTTATAGTGATTAATGCAATCTTTATTTTTAACCCACTGAATTAAAGATGAAAGTCTTCTCTTGAATCATATATTCATAGACACAAAAATAGACCACAGTAGCATAGAGTTAGAAGTACTGTATACTAAAACATTTTACTTGATCTTTGCACAGACTTGAATCAAATTTTAACTTAACACCACACTGTGAACCCGTCTATTTCAAAAACCCAAAGTGCGCACATATTTCTCTATTTGAATCAAACGTTCTTGTAAAAACACACGTTAAAAATAATCTTGGCATAAAGATAGAAGATAATATATCAGATGAGATGCCTACGATATACTGCTACCAGCCTTCTTTAAACTGTTCAAAAACACAAGGGTTAAACTATCGAAAAAATAAATGGCTGTACAGTAGTATTTGTGAGATTCTTTATTACAATAATAGATTGTAATATTATATAGCATGAAATTACTTTATACTGGTCATTAAGGAAGAAATTAAATACAGCAGTGAAATATTAGCCAACAATAAGTTTCAACCATCCAATCCAGTAATTATAACAAACGACTACTTTTTTGATTACACATTAAATTATGATGAATAAGTAGTGTTTCCCTATTTTGGAAAATTTAAAAATGTGATGTCATCTGTTTTTAACTTTTTTTTTTTTTAAGTAAGCTGACATTATAAATGATGCACAGGGATCTACAGTAGTATAATGCTGTGATTGAATCTCTTAAAACTCTGAGCAGACTTGTAACAGCTGTTAATGTCATTAATTGCAGCCAAATTTTCCTCCTTCAACGATGTATGCAAAGAAGGAGAAAAAAAATGGCTTGATCCTACATAAAAAGTGAGGCGAGACTTCTGTGGGTTACAAGATAGATCAGCAGTTTTCAGCAGCTGCTGAGCCATTCAGAATTTATGATTACAGCAATGTGAAACAAAGTGAAAAATTATCCTGCATATCATTACTGAAACACTTGCTAATTACAAACAATGCAAAATGTTTCAATTTTTTTTCCTATTTGGAAATTCAATATTTCATCAATATCACCAAAAAACTAAACAAACAACAAAACTACTCTGTATAGACAAATGTTTGGAAACCTGACCAGAAGATTTACGTACTTTTTAAATGTCCCATTCCAAATTTAGTCCCCATTCCTATTATATTCTCCACTTTTCTGGGGAGATTTGTTTTTTTGGAGATTTGTGCTCATTCAGTCACAAGGGTGTAAATTATTGATGTACTGTGAAGGAGGCCTGGGGGGCAGTCAGCGTTTCAATTCATCCTAAAGGTGTTCAATAGGGTTAAGGTCAGAACTGTATTGAGAGCCACACCAGATCTAAACCATATCTTCATTGAGCTTGTTTTGAGTACAGCGGCATGCAGAGAGGTTTGGGTCTCCTAGTTTAAGTGAGGGGGACATTTTTATTATACTGCATCCAAAGACGTTCTGTACAATTGTGTGGATTTAAAATTGTGGTAACTTGGGGAAGAACCAAAGACAGCTGGAAAAGTCAAGCGTCGCAATACTTTTGTCTATACAGTCTACTGTATTTGTAAATGAACAAATGATTATCTTCGGTAGAATGTTTTTTTTTGTGTGTTTTTTGCTTTATAGAAGTTATTAATCTAATGTTTGACACGCTCGCTTCACAAATCTATTTTTGCCTTTGCATTGCTGCGACCATTATGTCTTCTTCTAAACAACCCCATCCACTGTGAATGGTCCCTGCTCTTAACTGCTCATAAGAGAGAACAAAAAAGTAACTCCCTTTAATACCTGTACCCGAGTAATCAAAATCATACACATGCTACAAGAGGTCACCTAGTAACCCATAAAAACAACAGTCTTCAATCTGTACAGACCTCGGCGCAATGCTGGAAAGAACAAAAAGCTGATTGTCTTTCAAGGACTTAACACTGTACCGCATACAAGTGCTGTTTTTTCCCCAGTGTTTGGAATTGTTTCAATTTTACTCTGTTGAACAGAAGACAATTAATCTGTTGAGGACTGAACATGTGTGCCAACAAATTAAAGCGCATTTATTTTAGTAAACAGTTTGACTCTAAAACTGATATAACTTTTTTTTTCCTTAGAACTGAAATGTAGGTGGTTTTTAGGAATAACTAATCAGCAGTATGTGCTGTCCTGGAGATTAAATCTAAAATAAATGGGCTCCAGACTTCTAGTTTTAAGGTTACTGTCAAGACTGTGTGTGGTGGCATCCTGGGCTCAGTGCAATAGAGATTTTTCTGTGAAGGCTGGTGCTGTGCCAATAGAAACCTCGCAAGTAAAGAGAGTTATAGATAAAATCATCAAAAAACAGTAACTCAATGACCAAACAGACCTGGACCTCAATAACCCAGTAGAGACAGGCGTTATGAGGTAGAGACTGGAGTTCTACAACACTGGTGGCAAACGACATGACACATTCAAAACAGTTCAAAATAAACAAAAATAGTTCTCTTTAGTAAGGAGCTCATTTAGTCATCTTACAAATGGGATACCACTTTCAAACAGACTTTACCTGCTTTAATCAGAGATTTTTTTAATACACTCCTAGGCCAAAAAAAAAAAAAAAAAAAACATTCACAAATATTAAACTTTTAATGGTCTTAACAAGGAACACTTTGATTCTTGCTATTCTTTGATAAACAGATTCTCCTAGGGAATCTTCTGCCACTATTTGTTTGAGGAAAATATAGAAACAGATATGATAATGGCTCAAATGTCTGATGCAACATTAGCATAAAAACTAAAACACGCGTCTGGTGGTACAATGCTGTCCCAAAATATCATTTGGGATTTTTTCTTTAACGATTAGTCATTATTTGATTATCTACCACACATGATGCAGCCAAACAAGGGCCTAAAAGCAAGCTCAAGCATTGAACCAGGTATATTAGACCAGGAAAAGATCTACAGTATTTGTTTAATTATCTGACCAATGATTTGCTGTTAAGACAATTAAAAGCAGATTTTGCTATTTGGGGTTTGGCCCATTGTTTTTTGCCCATGAGTGCATTACTGAGTTTCAGTTAGCTAATGTAATCTTCATGAGTTTTCTTAAGGTAACACATACAGAAGCAGTACATTCTTTTTCTCGAGCATTTTCACAATATCACTTCCCTTAATCTGGTACTATTAGATAGAAAACAATGCCATGTGGTTCATTTACGGCCCACATAATATGATTGTCTTTTCAAACGGATAGAAACTATTTTTGCAACATCTGTCGAAACAGACGCTGTAATGTTAGGAACTTCTATCGGGTATTTCATGGAAGGTACACAGCCCCTTTGGGCTCTGTTAAAAGTAATGACAGTTTAAAACAGTGCCCCTTTACGTATTTTCAAAGACCAGGAACACCACTTTAGGTATACTGATGTAACTGTAGAATCTAAAACATGGGCAACATTTGATGTATTTGGTTTTTTAGTCATTACTCAGCAAAAAAAAGATTGTGCTTCCACGGTTATTGCTTTATTCTACTTATTGCAACAATAATAGTTTAATAATTAAGAATTATTGTTATAGTTATTTATTACCGTATTTTTCGAAATATAAGCCGCTACTTTTTTCCCACATTTTGAACCCCGCGGCTTAAACAACGAAGCATAACTGAACCCCATAACATTAGACCAATGAAATTTCCGAACGAGAAAAAAAAAAAAAAACCTAAAAAAACGTTACACCGTGTGTAACGCGTCTTTCGTTAAAGCCTGTGTAAAGTACATTAGTGTAGACATTATGTTTATATTATTAATGCGGCTTATTTATGTTAAAAATACAAATATTTGTAAAATTCAGTGGGTGCGGCTTATATATGGGTGCGCTTTATAGTCTGGAAATTACGGTAAATACTCCCTCTGCTATCACAACGGTTTTAAACAGGTGATCAGGTAAATATTTCAAGATTAACAAACTTTATCTTGCCCAAGAACATGATCTTAAAATATACCTAAAATTTGCATTGAAATGAGCTATACTAAAGTACTGAATAGAACATCTAACCAATCACATTTGAAAATTTGATAACATTAGTTTTCAACAGCTGCTTATCCTGATTGCAACAGTGTAAGGAATTATTTAGCTCAAAAAAGCAGGCTGGAAACAGAGAGTAAAGGGTTAAGGTGCTTTGTTTGGGGAAAGGAAAAAAATAAAAAAAAGTCAGACATTGTTAATATGGCATAAAATTTTGGTTTAAATACCTAATTTAAGATGCTCGGTGAGAAGTACAGCATGGTCATTACGACCTAGCACTACATTTTCCCATCCTGAGCTAGCATGAGGCACTGGTAATGCGCCAATTTGGGTCAATTTTAGTTCAGCACACTTTTCTGGTGTAAATTAAAGAGTTACTCAAAAAAAGTATATTCCAATAAATCAATAGTCTTTCCATGCCCTGGGTAATTTTAATAAAAGGTCTGCAGTTTAAACTTTAAGTGAGGCAAATTACTCTTAAAGACAGATGATGGCCCAATTTCCCCAGTTCCTAATAATTGACTTTATGGCTCTGTAGGGTCCTGAGAGGTGCTAATAACTCCGTTCAGGCACTCCGTGCAACCCTGTATATGCAGCACAAAAAACGACAACAAGAACGAAGGATAGAGCACTATGCAATGCATGGCTGAGAGCTTCAATCAATAGCCCTCTCCTCCGAATCGCAGCAGTGTGTTCAATCAGTGGATTGTAAGTCATGGTTTAGTATCATGGGCAGATTGTTGCCGTAACTCCTGCAGCGTGAGGAAAAGTCATTCACAGGCCTCCTAAAGCACATGTCACTGCTTCAAAGTACTCATCTGGCCCTCTGAGTCATCCTGAGTGGACTGCTGCAGTGTCTCAATCCTGGGAGAGCTCCAGAGCTTTAGGAACATCAGCCACTGACCTTCACGCCGCCCCAATGGAACAGCCACAGAGTGCCTCAAACACTTTTTTTTAATAATAGCCAGAAACAGAATAAACCTAACATTCTCTGTTACGTAAAAGGGCAGCAGTAGGAATTGGGGCTGTGCATTTTGGCCATTTTCCATAGTCTTGTTCATGTTCAAATATTTAAAGTTCCAAAAAAAATAAAAAGGAGTAGATTTGATCTTGCAATGGCTTTGTCTCTAAGCAGTGCTGCTCAGTCTCTTGCTTTTCTGCAGAAAAATAGGTGATCTAAACCTACAGTAGCTACCATCTTCACATTCAGCAAAGGCTTATTATTTACAATTCAAAGCAAAGGCGCACAGTAGAAGTATATAAAAGTGCTGCACAATCTTCACTCTAATGCATTTGGCACATTTGTTTGTTTTCCGAAACTTTTTTTCTACACGTAAGAAAAGGGGTAGTCAGTCATTCTGTAGTACAGCTTGATTTTTTTTACAGATACTTTGAATGGCACCCCTTATTTTAGGCAATCACCTCAATGACACTGTAACCAACTTGAGGGCGGGTTCTGTCCGAAATGCCAGCGCAACCAGCACGAGTGTCCCAAAAGTACTATCGCAAACAAAATCATTAAGCCGAGTACACAATGGTGTACACTCTCGTGTACAATTAAAATGATTTAACTTTACAGTGCATTTAGGACACAAGGCATCGTAAAGCCAAGATGGCAGCATAATGATTTATATCATTTTAAACAATATTTTGTTATTAGATTAGTGTAAATGGATTGCACATTAACAATAATTAACAGTAAATAAACATTTAATTACCATAGTCACCGACTCTCACTACTACAGTACCAAGAATGTCAGTACCTAAATGGAATTTTGACAGCAGCTAAATAAAATGTTACCCGTGTTCAACAGACTACATATGAACTTTAAATCTTGAAAATTGCGGAAGATTCATTTATCAAGTGATGTGAATACTGTTGAGGTTCAGTTTTTATACAGTAGTGCTTCAGCATAAAGATTGGAGCATCTCAAAAGGAACGACTGCTGCATGGATCCTCTCATCTCTCACAAGACTGATGAAATAAGACTCAACAGACTCACTCTTCCTCTCATCTTCCACTCCATTCTCATTCTAGCTTTCATCACTCTCTAGCTTATGCTTGACTTTCATTTCTCGTCTTTTATTTACTCTGTGCTCTGTAGTGTCTCTCTCTTTCTCTTGCTCTCTCTGGCCTTATTCCTGTCTATTTTTCTTTTATACTCTCTCCCTTATGGGTCCATTACCAGATTTATGCTAGTATGCTTATGTTTGTGATGAAAACGTTATCCAGTTAAATTGAAGGTGACTGGTAGAAAAATATGGTGTGCTGCACACTGTGAATGCTAAGAGGATATTAGCAAATAACCAGCTTCATAATGCTCTAGTCAACCAAAAACATCCCCTTGTGCTGCACTCTGTCTACAAAAGCTATACAGACAGCTATGAAGTTACTCCCTTGTCAGGATTATTCGGCATTAATGGGATTAGCAGAGCTCTCTGATATCGTTTGAATAATTCTTATAGGTTAGAACGTTGAAAACATCTGCACCCTAAGTCTGGTGGCTGAAGCCCTCTTTATTCCCTCATACACATTTACTGTTTCCCTTCAGCTCTGCTGCCATATGCAAAGAGGCTCCTGACCTTTCAGATCCCATCTGTCTGAGGGCAGATCATATCTAAAGCCTGTACATGGTGCAATTAAAGCAGTTCAATCTGAGCCAAGCAAATGTTCTAACACAAAGACAGACAGATACAGAGAGGGCAATAGAAGAAAGAGGAAAAAATGGATTGCTTAAATCCATTAGATACAGCAAACTTCAACTCAGTGCTCACATAGGAAACAGTCCTCCTGCAGCAGGTCATATAAAAAAAATAAATAAAAACAGGTGTGTGTGCGCATAAGTTTGAGAAAGGAAAGAAGATTGCCAAGGACAGCACACAGTGGTCAATCTGATAAGGTCACATCTCAAAGCTGCAGTTCACTGGTCACTCAAATCAGCACAGCCTTTTAAGCGTGACCTCTTATAAAACATTGATACGATCGTCACTGTGCACCTTAAATAGTCCATATTATTCACTCCTTTCCACTTGGGCCTCTTAATGCTTTCAAGAAACCCAGTTAATTTACCGCAAGACTTCACTAATGGCAAGGCCACTTCATATGGGGTCTGCTGCTTCTAAACTCCCACCAGCTCAAAATCATACATCTCTCCTATGCTAAAACCATGACTGTTCAAGCTTTTCATTTTATGGCCGAAATCACAAGAGAAAGGATGAGGGTTTATAAATGTTTGCTTAAATTTTTTTCTTTCCTGAAGACGTACAACTGTGCCTTTTCCTCCAAGGGAAAAAAATCCAATCTCTCAAAGCATTGAAACGCACACACGGTAATGAGGCAAGTCCTTGAAAGTAAGTGCAGAAAGAAAGATTTATCATGTAAAACAGTACAATGTCATTACTGCATTTTAATGTAGTCAGAGTCGAACGCACCCTGCAGTAGATCAACTTTAGCAGCAATGGACTTCCTGCATCGCTTTAAAAAACCGACTAATAGGGAGGAAAGAGAAGGAGAGTAGAGCCAGGGAAGAATTAAGGAATGGACGAATGGAGAAGGGGATTGAATGCCAAGCGAACGTGAAAATATTACACCAATTTAAAACGGAGACTCCCACGTTTCATTAAACACGCAATTAGCAGCACGTGTGCATCTCCATGAGTCTGTCAAAACACAGCAGAGGATGTGCTGGTATTCATACGTCTGACTGAACAAGCTGGTCATTGTGCTTATGATGGACAAGTATGTGTTCCTGTATGATAGACGAGCAGATGAAGGCTACTTCATTAAAACGGCAGTTGGGGTATTGACGAGACAGCTGATTCACAGGGTCAGCTGGCAAGCCAGGCACAATATAAATGAGCATCTGGACGCTTCAAAGTCAAAGCCTGTCATTTCTGCACAGCCCCTGAACAAACACACACACATTTATACACTCATGTTCATACACACGCACACGTCTTTGGCTGCTAATCCATCATCTGGCTCAGATCTCTGCTGAAGTCTGATCGTTTTTCTGCGTGTTTGACGGGTGTACACAGCATCACGGAGCACTATTTTTAAGTGATTGAGTATTTATACAATTTATATTGAGCTGGAGAAACATAACTGACTTTGTACCATGGATACAGATGAAAGCAGTAATAGAAAGAGCGGTTTGGATCCGATGTCCCATAAACCCGCAGCGTTAACATCAGGCAGCGTCTGCTGTGTTAATTCCAAAAGAAAGTGTCAGAGCACACCTTCTGAAGAAACACTGCATAACTCAGAAATTTAATTACATCTGAAATATGCATTATCCAATAGAAAAGTGCTTGCGAGAACTGCAACATCAGACGGAGAGCCGCCTATGCATCCCCCTCTTTCATTTGCATACATTATCTTGGCTTTTTACAGTTCTTTTCTCAGTGAAGAATTGCAGCCTTACTGTTCAAGGACACGTTGAGATCAAGTTGATTCATTAACATTTTCCCCGCTGGTTTCTATAACCACGGGCCGCATACATCAGCGGTAAGGTTCTCACCACTCTTCTAGCAGTGCTAATGGGAGAAAAATCACTAGATAATACAATTTGGGTTGTATGATAATTGAATTTGAACAAATTAGGTTACTGCAAGGTCCATCTTGGTAAAAGATGTATAATAGTGGTTAACGCAATCATGGGGATACCGGTGCACTTGCAGGCATTTCATCAAATAGGTTATTTATAGGCATCACGCAGCAATCGTAAATACCAGCTTTCTTTTACAGCAATGAGGAAGGGCTCAACATCTGGGCTTTCGTGTGGATGCTAGAACATTTAGTCTTAATTTTTAAAAAGGTTAAAACCTGTGTGTTAAACTCTGCCCTACACTAATCATCTGTAATCCTTACTTACTCCTAAAATACTACTTATTTCAAACATGGCTTATGCCATACATAAAATCAAAAGCTTAATAAATAAAAATTGCTTTTTGAAAAACATCAATGCCTTCATAAAGAAGTTCTATTGCAAAATGCTTTTAATTGGTGTTACTTTCAGAAACTTGGCATTTATTCATCTTTTTTACTTCAGTCTTTTTTATCCGAGTTACACACAAGCTGTCAATAGCACCATTCATGCACCCTGTACGCTGTGTACGTGAACTTCCCTTTTGTACGTGAACTTCCCTCAGGACATGTGAACACCTTAGTATTGAATCTGCGTTTCAAATTTGTCCAAGCAAAATATGAAAATTATTTCATCTTAACTGCTTTGCAATAACATCATTCCCATTATTATATTTTACAACTCTAACTTTTAGTAGTGTCCGCTGTTAATTAAACACAGTATGTATACACTGCATGTTTATTGTATTTATACTGAAAAGGCATTATTCCACTATCAGTTATTAATATCACTGATTTATAAATGGCCATCATCTTACAATATAGTTTTGAATAATTACTAAAAGCTTACAAGAAAAACAAAAAGATGTAAATAAGGAATTCTTTGCTCTTTGAGCATTTCTCATCGAATCCTGTGCCTTTCAATCTACACAAAATACTGAAGTTAATATAACTGGTTTGTTGCTACATGTTGATTCAACCATCCAACCAACCAACCTGTCCAAGAAGCTAATTTGTCATTCGTCCACAGTTACATTGTGTGTGTTTTTCCTTCTATAACAATAGCAGTGTTTAGCATTGATTAAACACTGAACAGTAAACATGGCAGCATGCATGACATGAGAAATATGTAAATCTGAACTGCTGTCATATCCTATAATAGTTATCAGCTGTTTTGATCTCATCTATATGACATGATTGCACTCTGTTTAACAAACGACTTGCAAACAAAGTCATGAGTCAGTGTAATCAAAATACTTTTTTTTTTATTCAACAATTCTATTTAGTACATGCCGTAACCTTATTCTAAGAAAACGCCTCCTAATGTCTATTGTAGCTGATTTACTCTTATTGTGATTCTAATAATGCAGGCAAGCTGTCGATCCACCTGAAGAGAAGCAGACACATTGACAGTCTGCTGCTCTGTGGATTATCATCACAGAAGGGCAGTGAAAGACAGATGATGGCGAGAGAGTGCTCTTACGAGAGATATAGACAGAGTGTGTGAGACACATGCGAAGTGATGACACTCATGGTATCCTGGTATCACAGAATTACACAAAAGGAGCTGGTAAAAATCCAAGTATAAATGTATTTAAAATTATTTGCATTAAAGTGCCTTTGTACATGTATTTATAGTAAAACAAAACTCCCCAAAACTGGGAAAAATTATTTATTTAGAAATATATAATAAATTACAATTGTCAGTATTTATTACATTGTTGACAATTTGTTTAATTTGGTAGCAATTGCTAAAGATATTAAAGAATGGTAGCAGAAGCAATATGCTTAAAACATTAGTTGACCACACAACCAGATAGCAAAGTTCACCACCTTAGCACAGAGAAACCGAGGTTATTGTAGTATTATTTAGTCCAGAGAGAAATGTTTACACATTTTACACAAATCTGTCAGACAAAAAAGGTATGAAAACCACCAAAGCAAAGATCATACACTGACTAACCATGATGCCATAACATTGTCCTTTTAAAAGATCTCAAAATAACACTATTTTTATTTTTATATAAATATATATATATATATATATATATATATATATATATATATATATATATATATATATATTTTTTTTTTGTATTATTGTTTTTAAAGTTCTCCAAATTCTATGACCTGAAAAACAGCACAACAAATCTTCAATATGAGAATATTCCATATACCTTATGATGATGTGCTTCTATTAAAATGCTTAGAATACTTGTAAACAGCCATTTCTCTCTATCTAAAATGAAATCCCCACGGAGCTTGGAAACTGGATGAGGAAAAGTATTTGAATAGTTTTGTTTTGGTAGCCGAACATTTCTTTCTTTCCAATTTTACAATGAAAAAAGGCGCACATAGCTTGGTAGGCTCATAATGCACCGGCAACTGGATTCTCTTCAACTTCAAAAGAGATCATCCGATGATTATACTGACAAGAATTGTCATAAAATGATGAAAAATAACTGCGGCACAGAACCGCACCCTGCTTATGGTTTAAAGCGATTTCTTTTTCCAGCTTTTATTGAAAACCATTTATAACCCTGGCAATGTCACTGAATCTTATGCTAATTCCAAATGTAATATTCATGCTGTGAAGTCAAAATACTGGAGCAATATTCGGCATAAGGCCACTCAGAGTTGGCTATGATAAATTAACTTCAACAGTATTTAAAATTGAATTGCTAGAAGGAAACTCTGAGCCCAAATGATTTTATTCCGATTTCATATCAGACTGCACACAAAAAAAAACCCCACACAAACAAGAAAGATATTATCGGTGTGACAAAGACTGGACAGAAAGGGATAGTAGCAGGTAGGTGTTTGCTCAGTAATGCGAATTAAGGTCTCCCTCTGCTTACCTACACTAACAGTATGCTAAATGCAGCAAGATGTAAATTATTTATTACTTAGACTTCAATGGTTTTATGTAAACAGATTCTTAAAGTATATTATAACTCGGGTACACTAAGCCCCATGAGCCCCGATTTGTAATTTAACACTAAGACAAAACCAAGAGTCAAATTAAAAACAGCATCCATAAAAGTTTGACATAAATTGGAATGAATGATGAATGAATGAATGAGTATATTTAATTAGTAGTTTCAGTAGGTAAGACTTCTCAATATTCTTCTCAATATCCCCTCAATGCCACTGTCTCTAAACCATACAACATCGCAGGTCTCACCAGTCCTCTTAACTTTCCCTTCCATTCTTGCAGATACCCTTCTATCACAAATCAGTCCACACACTCCATTACTTTGCACTGCTGACCCCAGGTACCTGAACTCCTCCACCTCTTCTCCCTGCAACCGCACCACTCCACTGCCCTCCCTCTCATTCACACACATGTACTCTGTCTTACTCCTACTGACTTTCATTCCCCTTCTCTCCAGCGCATACCTCCACCTCTCCAGACTCTTCTCAACCTCCTCCTTAATCTCACCACAAATCACAGTATTATCCGCAAACATCATAGTCCACGGAGACTCCTGTCTGACCTCTTCCTTCAACCTGTCCATCACCACTGCAAATAGGAAAGGGCTCAGAGCCGATCCTTGATGCAGTCTAGCATTAACCTTGAACCAGTCTGTCGTTCCTACTGCACACTTCACTGCTTTTACACTGTCCTCGTACATGTCCCGCACCACCCTCACATACTTCTCTGACACACCTGACTTCCTCATACAGTACCACAACTCCTCTCTCAGCACCCTGTCATACGCTTTCTCTAAATCCACAAACACACAATGCAACCCTTTCTGACCTTCTCTATACTTCATCACCATTCTCAAAGCAAATAATGCATCTGTGGTGCTCTTCCTCAGCATAAAACCATACTGTTGCTCACAGATGGTCACCTCTTCTCTCAGCCTGGCTTCCACTACTCTCATAACTTCATGGTATGACTGATCAACATTATTCCCCTGTAGTTACTTCAGATCTGCACATCTCCCTTATTCTTAAAATATCAGTACCAGCAGACTCCTCCTCCATTCCTCAGGCATCCCCTTACCTCACCTGCCATCACTTCTAAACATCTCCATGCTTCAACAGGTATGTCATCTGGTACAACCGACTTTCCACTCTTCATCCTCTTAATCGCTGCTCACTTCCTTCTTACAAATCCTATCCACTTCCTGCTTCACCATCTCTATACCATCAAACCTTCTCTCTCTCATTTTCTTTGTTTATCAGCTGCTCAAAATACTTCCTCCATCTTCTCAACTTTATTGCTCTTTATTGCTCTAACTTGCAGCACATCCTTCCCAGCTCGGTCCCTCTGCCTGGCCAATCGATACAAATCCTTTCCTCCTTCCTTAGTGTCCAACTTCTCATACAGCCCCACCATTTTCTTGGCTTTTGCCACATCCCTCTTTACCTGCTGCCGCATCTCCTTGTACTCCTGCCTACTTTTCTCATCACTCCGATTCATCACTCCCACTTCTGTTTTGCCAACCTCCTGCCAACACCCTACAGTCTCCAACTCTTTCAGGTTGCATCTTCCACATAGAACAAAGTCCACCTGTGTGCACCTTACTCCACTCTTATACCTCACCCTATGCTCTTCCTTCTTCTCAAAATAAGTATTCACCACTACCATTTCCATCCTTTTAGCAAAATCTACCACAATCTTCCCTTCCACATTCCTCTCCTTAAGGACATACCTACCCATTACCTCATCGCCTCTGTTCCCTTCACCTACATGGCCATTAAAGTCTGCCCCAATCACTAATCTTTCATTCCTAAGTACACCAGCTACCACTTCATCTAATTTACTCTGGGATTTTTCCTTCTCCTCCATCTCACAGCCCACTTGTGGAGCATAGGCACTGATGACATTTATCATCACCCCTTTAACTTCAGCTTCACTTTTATCACCCCATCAGAAACTCTCCACCTCCACTAGACTCTTACTGTACTCTTCCTTCAGGATCACCCCTACACCATTTCTCTTTCCATCCACACCATAATAGAACCATTTAAACCACCTCCAATGTTCCTGGCTTTACTCCCTTTCCACTTGGTCTCCTGAACACACAACATATCTACCTTTCTCCTCTCTATCATATCATCTACCTCTCTTCCTTTACCAGTCATAAAACCAACATTTAAACTACCAACCCAAACATCCAATCTCCTCCACTACTCCTTTTCCACCTTCGGCCAACAGCAGCCCAATTTCCACCGCTACCCTGTTGGCTAACAATACCTGTGGCGGTCGTTGGTAACCCGGACCTCGACTGATCCGCTATGAAATTCTGATTCGTGATATGCATATTTGATTTGGCACGTTTTACGCTAGCTGCCCTTCCTAACGCAACCCTCCCCATTTATCCGGGCTTGGGACTGGCGCTAAGAGTGCACTGGCTTGTGCAACCCTAATAGCTGGGTTCTCAATAACCCCTTCCAAGGCTACCTAAAACCTAGAAACATTTGTGACTCCTATATTGAATATAACATGCAAAGTGTTAGAGGTTTTTTTTGTTGTTGTTTTACCCACATATTTTAATACAAATCAAATAATGAGAAATACGAGATGTTAGTCCCACTGCTTTTGTTCACGGCAGACATGCTTGATCTGGGTTTTACCTTAACTTTCTACTTTCTTAAAGCAAGTTTTTTTTAAATTATCTTATATTCAATGAAGAGTGAAAAAACACTAAGACAAGTAATATATAGAAAATAGTATATTACTAGTTGGAATTAGTGTCTCCATTTAAATTGAATAGCAGAGTCTCTAATGCAGTATGATTCTCCCCGACAATAATGAGTGAAGTCTGACACATTCATTTTTACCCAAGACTATTATTTTAAGTTCATACAGTATTTTGTCATTGGCCAGAATAAAAATTAATAAATAAAGAAACCCTGCTGATAAGTTCAATTGAATTTTAGGAAATTGCAAGAGACACAGTATATGCATCACGTACAGCAGAATATTAACTAAATCCCATTTCCTAATCCTGTGTTCAAGCAGCTTTTGAAACAAGCAGCAGTTTGAAAAGATGCACTGGCAGAGTTTCATGTGCCTCAGAAAAAGCATGTGTTAGCGTTCACCCTCCTCTGCTGATAACATGTTGGAGGAGAGCTGCCAGCAATATAAACTGTGTGAAACAGGAATTATATTATCACTCTGAAAGCTACTGAACACAAAAAAAAATGTGGGGAAAAAAAACGATGCAAAGTTGACTAATAATTACCTCAGAATTTGTTTGCTAAAAGCAACAGAATAAGAAATACTAGGAGCCGAAGAATATCATGTTTTTACACGTTATCGCTGAAACAATGCTTTCCGTGTTTGTCTCTTAAGACTGATTGCGCCCATCCTGATGCTTTGTGCAGGAACAAGTAGCCTTCTTGATAAGGTTGGCTAATACAAGTATTGGTGGCTCACTTCAGTTACGTATTACTGAAACCTTGGTGGTTGAAAATGTGTACACGTTTATATTTCTGCATAAATATGAGCCAAAACATTTCATTTATCTGTTAATTGTTGATCACTCCTGCACATCGGTTTAGAAAATCTTAAGTTTAAAACATTCAAGCTACACCATATATCCTGGAAGGCCCTTGCACAATAAATGATGCAAGTTAGTTGAAAATAAATTGAAAATGTGTTGTGGGATTAAACAGTATGCTGTGTATTGGATCTGCAGTTTTTTTTTTTCTTTGGTTCAATCAACTTCAATAACAAAGTGCTTACTGTACTTGTAATTGATTGAGTACAAATGGTGAACATAAATTGAAAAAATATTTGCATTTGAATTCACTAGACAACAGATAAAATGTGTTTAGCTTAAATAAAATGCCAAACAAAGGCTCGACACAAACACTCAAACTCCCCAGTCTAAGCCTTGTGCTCATTACCTTTGGGGATAGCAAAGCTGCGTGACTCATACAGATGCACTTCTGCCATTAATTTTTTTGCAAGGTGAATCATTAGAGTAAATTGCTTTTGACAGAGCCTATTAAATTAATGCTCTCATTTTCTGCGTGTGCATGGCGCCTGTTCCCGTGTGTGACTCTGCTTTGCCACTTTGCAGGTGCACTGAAGTTTTGCATTCACGCACACTGCCTCAAACATGACGCAGAGGGCTCAATCAGCAGTGGGTCATTTAGGCAATGGGAAGCACAGAGAACTTGGTGTGAAGTCAATACTAGAGCTGGGCTGAAAATAAACAGGGTGATATAGCTTGCATTATTCTATAAATCTCTTGGCTAATAAGGTCAAGTAGACCTTAGCTCATGAAAACTAAGGTCTGAGAACATGTTTAACACACTCAAGCAAATTATGCACATCTAAATAGCCAATAGTGAAGGTCCCCTGGTAGTCTAGTGGTTAAGATGCAGCGCTCCCACCGCTGCGACCCGGGTTCGATTCCCGGTCAGGGAACCATCCCCAGCCACTCTTAGTGCCGGTCCCAAGCCCGGATAAATTGGGGAGGGTTGCGTTAGGAAGGGCATCCAGCGTAAAACATGTGCCAAATCAAACGTGCGGAGGATCCGCTGTAGCGACCCCTAACGGGAGAAGCCGAAAAGAAAGTTTAAATAGCCAATAGTAAAGAGAGTGTTAATGTTAATGTAGTTAAAGCATCTTTTTATTTATTAGATTTTTTTCAGTAATTGCTCCATCCTGGAAAACGGGGTGCCTATGTGGGGCAGCAGTACAATATACCAGCAGTCCCCAACTTTTTTTGCGCCACGGACCGGTTTAATGTCAGACAATATTTTCACGGACCGGCCTTTAAAAGGTGTGGCAGATAAATACAAAAAAATTAAATCCGACCAGCATAAAAACTGGAATTTTCTAAATATAATAATTAACGTGAATCCACTGTGTTTTGTTTCTTTTGCTAGCTTGGGGGTTTCAATTTAGCAGTAATGCATTATGTTTTATCGGCCGGAGCAGCCCCTTTAATAAGGTAGCGGATGTAGGTAAGACATGTGACCGAGGGAAGCATCATGACATGCATCAAGAGTGAGTCATAGACAGATGTGGTGAAGAGAATCCGGTATTATTCAAAAATAAAACATCGTTCAGAATCAGATAATACATAAAACAGAAATAAATGTAAGTTACCATAATATCCGCACTATAAAGCACACCCATATATATATATAAGCCACACCCACTGAATTTGACAAATATTTTTAATTTAAACATAAATAAGCCGCAGGTGTCTACACTAATGTACTTTACACAGGCTTTAACGAAAGACACGTTACACACGGTGTAACGGGTGAAATATGTTGCGCTTCCTTTAGGAGCAGAGCGGTATTTTGGGAATAGCCTGCCACTGCATTTTTCCACCATTACTGCATGTGTCCAAGACGAGGAATATGTCCTTATTATTTTTTGATGCTCATTTCTAAGTTTCTTTGACTAACCCGTAACACTGTTGCCTAGAAAAAAACACGAGTTTTGGAAACCTGTCTGTGCTTATATGATTTCTGTTGCAACTGGAGTTAGCGAGCTCTCCCTTAACCCAGACTCAACGCGTTACAACGGCTTGTATCTAAACAGTAGCCTACCAAAAAAGTCATTGTTCACTGTCTTCCTCCTTTTCACAACTATTTCTCCGTTCGGAAATTTCATTGGTCTAATGTTATGGGGTTCAGTTTTTTGGCTTGAAGTTTGTGAAACCGGGAAAAACCCAGGAAAAGCCGCTTCGTTGTTTAAGCCGCGGGGTTCAAAGCGTAGGAAAAAAGTAGCGGCTTATAGTCCGAAAAATACGGTATGTATTCTTTGTGCGGCCCTGCACCAATTGACCCACGGACCGGTGCCGGTCTGCGGCATAGGGGTTGGGCACCACTGTTATATACCATTAATATTGGGATCAATTATATTGCATTACCTTTTTGGGGATAAATTTTATATTTGTTATAAAAACAAGTTCAGGATACATATTGTGAATCACAGAAATGTCTGTCATATAATATTACACAAATATGATATTTCTGTAATATCCCCAACCTTGTGGTACCACCTTACTTATACATAAAATACCACCACAGAGACACAAAACACAGGCTCACATACAGACACAGATGTCAAGGGGCAGATTAGTGTAGCCAGTACACCTACTGGCATGTTTTCAGACACATAAGCCTCCAGGGTAAATTAATTGATGCTGAAGATGCTCTTAGAGCTACTTAAACATTTAATGCAATTAGGATTATCTGTAAAGGACAGCTTGTTGGTTGCTCATCTAATTTTCCCATAACTGAAGTGTGACAAAAAAAAAAGAAAATACTTAAAATGTTAGTCCTAATGCATGCATTATGTATGGGCTTATGCTGGTGTTTCAAAAGGTCTATTCTGAGAAGAATAGCAATACGTTTCAGAGACGAGAACAATTCAGCATAGGTTACATACACACCTAGGGTTTTTTTTTTTTTTTAAGAGGAGAAGGAGTGAGAAGAAACCAGAAGAAAAACCACATGGGCACCTGAATCAAGAATCAAATCACGAGCTGATTAGAGCTTTACATGCAGCAGTGTCGCTTAGAGAAGCAGTGACACTACTGTCCGAAAGTGCATCTGGAAAGTAATTTGGCAAGCCAAATAACTACATGACAAGCTGAGATACAGCACTCATCCTCTGTACATAAGGAATGTCACCAATCAAATTTGCTCCACTCACTTCCACAGACATTTTGTAGAATGAAATATTGCAAGGACTGTCGTGACCCGTGATTGGCTTAATGAAATAAAAAAAAGAATGCAGACATTAAACCTTTAAACATTTAGCAGATTATTCAAACCATACGAATATAAGCCTATTAATAATGTGCGCATGACTTTCAAAGGTCGTTTGTTTATTTATTCTTTGTCACTGTGAAGAAGAAAAAAAAAAACCTGATTCAATTAAAAGCACGTCATTCTGAGCTCCTGAGTTTTCCTCTTCCTCCTGTTTTGTGAAGGAGTTTGCTCTGGAGACATATGAAATTCTCTTTATATGTATTTCTAGTCTCTGAAGTCTGAAAAGAATCAAAGTGATGGCACTGCTCATTCTTAATTTAGGTCCGTTTTAAATATGTCTGATCCCACCCAATCTTAAATCCAGTGCATGACCGATATTAAAATTAGGACCAGGACCAAAATACTTGTATAAAATGCATCACTTGAAAACAATATGTAAAGAGACCAGGAGAAAGCTCTCTTTCTCCAAGACATGGTCTTACAGTGAAGTGGGGGAAAAAAAACCTTCACTTAAGAGCGAGAAAAGTACACACCCACTCAAAAGACTAAAATATGGAATCAGTACGGAAAGAAGCACACACGAACCGTTCTGATGTGTGCTCTTCAAACACCCGCAAAATGTTGTGCTAATCTCTCCCACACCCTACAGCACCCTTTACTCAAATTTAGGGGTACATCACCCTAAACAAGTGCAAAAGGCAAAGCCTGCTATCTGTCACCAAACTTATTTTACCGTCTTGAGGGAGCAGGATAATTTATCCAACAGGTCAGGAGATGAGAGCAGGATGCCATTCTATTCAACAAACCATTATTTGTAATATGATGCCAGATCATTTTACAGGTAAAACAAGATCCTTCATTAACATTAAGTAAAGAGCCACAATGAGAAACTCATATTTGGCTGCAACAGTTTCATAATTTCTTAAATTTGTCCAATTTCTGTTAAAATCTTGCTGAATATCTGCAAACCTTCTCTTTGTACATCACAGTTCCTTAAAATATTTCTTCTCCCTTGTGTCAAAGAGCTTTTCTATCATACTTCTCAGAACATTGCATAATAATTAAGGACAATTTTTGAGCGTAGTGTGAAATGGTCCCTCATGAACAAAGGAGGGTAAGTGCAAAAATAAAAAGGTTTGCTTATTTGATTTCAAAGCTCCTTTGAGACATTGTGGCTTCTCCCAAAAGACAGGAGTTGATATTAGAGATTAAAAGCTATGCTTAGAGCAACTAAAGCCCCTGGTGGAATCAGGATATCTGTACAGAACAGCTTGGTAGTTGTTCAGATCTCATTTTCACATCACCAATGTGTGATGGGGAGGGGAACACCTGAACTATTGTTTTTTTATTTTTATTTTTTTTTTTCTAGTGGTGAGGAAGTTAAATGGCATAAAGGAATGCAGTTGTGTAAAAAATAAAAAATAATAAATGTAACTTATCTTTGGTCCTTATATCTTCATGTGGTTAACTACAGGAGCTTAATTTGATGATGGTATCTGTGCTCAGACAAGCACAGATTTTTAGCTGAGGCTATAGTTAAAGTTAACAGCGCAGGTGATACACAATTAAACTGTAAAAGGCAACAAATATGGCCATTTTATGACCAAAAGCAATTATTGCAACACAAGGAGTCAAAAATGTGCATATCTTATTGGACAAGACCTATGCATTTATTTCTTCATGCATATAGATCAAAACGATGTTGGAAAAGTGCCATTGTACAAAAATGTTGAATGTTATCCAAGTATTATATATTATATCATATCTGAATGACCCAAAGTCAAAACACACCCAGAACTCCTCATCTATGTCTGGTATGCAAAATCAGCAACAATTTTAAATGATTGAAATGCTAATAAACTGCCAAAAAAGGTAAATTTAACACTGTGCCAATTGCCAATAAAGTAAACCATTTGTACAGCATACTTAATGATTCCTTGGGCAATTGTACAGAACTTCCTTGCTTTAAACTTTTAGTTGTCCAATTCCCAAAAACGACAACATTTCCAGGCTATACAATTACTGCCCTAATGGGTTTGAGAATCCGGTGTTATTTTTTTTAAATGCATGCTTTATGATCCACCAGAGTGTGCTAAGATAAGTTGACTTCGCTACACTATCCAAACTGCACTTTAACTTTCCACTGCAAATCTGTCAGTAGGTTACAAAGATCCCTAGAGAAGGAAGCACTGATGGGACACATCCTGTCAGAACCACACACAATCAGTACTGCTCCAGTACATAGGCATGTCCTATTCACTCTCCTCCACTTAATGCATCTTAGTCAAACTAGTCATTTTTTGAGATCCCCACTATAGAGGTTTTTAGACACAGTAATGAGGAATGACTATCCTGAGGGAAAAAAATAGCAAGACCTGTAGCATGAAGTGAGAAACCCTTTGAGAATTGTATTGACTTTTGCAAAGGCCAATCGCCCCATCACCCTTTAGCAATCAATGATGCATGCTGTTTGGTCATTCAGATTCGTGGACTTCACTATTGCCAACTGGGAATTGGTAATTGCATCTAATAGGCACCATAGAAGACGTCCTTCTTGCTAAAGAAACTCAATGTAGCTCACCCACTGCTGGTTCAACTTTGTTGTCACATACTTCAATGCAAACGGTTTCCTCTCTTCTCATTAAAAGAAAAACCACAGCAAGTGATCTGGAAATTACTAGGGACCCCACTAATCTATTTGGGAAGCGACCATTAAGCAGATGATTCACACCAAGACGGCACGTCACGTCACAACAACAGCTTTTTCCAGCATGCTATTAACCTGATCAATAAAAGACAGATTATTCTGACCTCTACCTCATCCACACTCATTCCTATTCCAGTACTCTGTATTTTCTTTACTTTACTCGGTCAACGCTTGTATCGCTATGCAGTGCATTTATTTAATTCATTTTTAACATTTTGGACCACAGGACTATTGTCAGGTGTTTTTAAATGGTCAGAAGGCATTAATTTATTTTCTAGAACAGTAGCTCTGCTAGCAATGTCATCTGTAATTCAAATTAATACTGAAGTGCTCTAATATTGTATCCACAGTAATCCTTTTTATAAAGACCTTCATGGCAGCAACTAAACAAACTAAAAGGATTTTTTTTATTGCTATTTATTAAAAATAAATAAATAAATAAATAAATAAATAAAAAAGGATAGGTTAAGGCTTTCTCTAAGACATTTAACAGAAAAACACTTCAGGATGTGCAGTTATTCAAAAAGATCCCAGTTCACTGGCTATTTTCCTGTTTTTATGTTTTGTTCCTTATACAATTCATTAGCATTCCAATTGCAGCATCATGCTGAAGTAAATGCACACCCACTGGCATACATTTATATATAATTTACTATCCATAAATGAACGTGTATTTTTTGTCCTTCATAGAGCTTAATAGTTTTGCTTTGCTCCTTCAGTCATTGTTGATCGATGCACTAGTGATCTCATTTGTCTTTGCGACTTCGATTGAAACGCCTGGCATGGTGTGACTTCTTATAAATAGGCATAGGCTCTCTCACATACAGTAGCATAGTGACAACAGTTTTTCAGACTTTGTTTCTTTGTTTTACTAACATAATACTATCAAATCAATGCAGGTTCATCAATACAGGTAGTCCCTAACTTACAATGGAAAAGCGTTCCGAAGAACACATTGTAAGTTGAGAATGAATAGAGAGCAGTATGGGGTTGTATACTGTAATTATTTAATAATTTAAATTAGAGAACATAAAAAAAAAAAAGCCCAATTTACACTAGCATACTCCATAAACGCTACAGTAGATATGCATGCGGCAGTGGGAACATTTCCTGTGATAAAACTTTTAAAAAATGTGTACAATTTTGTCGTATCGCTTTAGTCATGGTAAGAGCAAAAAAATAAAAAATCAAATCAAACCATTTGTATTCACATTGTTATAATTATACATTGAAACTACTACACTATTACTGTTACAATATCCATAAAAGCAAAGAAAACTAAATGGAAAGAATGGAATACAAGTTGCCTTTAGACACAACCAATTGCCATATATTTAGAGAATGTTAAATTAATTCAGACAAATTTAGTGACTGTACTATGATTTAACTATATAACCGACACATGAGACACAACGTCAGCCAATATACAATATAAAAAAATTTAACAAATAAGTGATCTAATGAGCCCTATACAAAGCTTTGTGGCTCATCCAATAACCGTGGATGCAGTTGTACAGGACAGACTTTATGGCCAAGGACAGAAGACACAGAATTCAGTCTTCACCATGCTTCTAGTTTAGGCAGTGTTTATATTGTTATTTTTGATAAGTCTTTTTACAGAAAAATTCTAATCTTTATTTACCATACAACATAAACACAGGTAGTTTAAAAATGTGATGCTTCCTCCTGTCCTTTAAATCGTTACGGTTGTGATGCCCCATGAGTATTTAAACCTCCAAAATAAACATTATACCCCCAGCATACTTCCTGGATTTAACACACACACTCACACAAACCTCCAAAATAAAAATTTTACCTCGCTCATCCTTCCTAGAATCACACACACACACACACACACACACACACACACACACACACACACACACACACACACACACACACACACACACACACACACACGGTTTGTGGTGGATGTTGGAGAAATTGTCAGCAAGAAAAACTTAATAAATATAGTACTTTTTTTATATAAAGTGCTTATATATATATTTTTGCTTTGCAGCCTGTGCTTCAGAACATCCTATATACATAAACTTCAGTCTCAAAGTGAGAATTGGCAAAGCTATGAAAGGTTCTTGACTTCACTATTGTGTGTATTAACCCACTCTTGAATAATTTTAGCTCTGTTTATATGGGTAGTCATTCTGAAACATCGTAACAATAGGACCATCTTCAGAAAAGAAGATGCACCACAGGGTGCGTATTGTTCCCCTCAATTCCTCTATTTTTGTTGGGATACAATTCTGCAAAGCCAATAGAGTTCAACAAGATGGCTGCCAATACGTTATATTATGAGTCATTCATCATATCCATCAGATTGCAGCAGATGGGTTGATGTCATCCTCTTTGAGCTCCGTCTTGCAACCATTGTTCCTTTTTGACGTTTGTCTGTGTTTGACATACAAAGTCATGACTTTGTGAATGTTCACCTTGAAACATGACAATTTTCAATGTGTTTTTGTCACTGATGTACCCACTATTTGGCCTCTTGGAAACTCTGCTTTAAAATCTCAAAACTAATTTTCAGTCTTTTTTTTTTTTTTTTTTTTTTTTTTTTTTTTTTTACACATCCTGTTATTTAGAGGGGAGAAAAAAAAAGTTATCTAAATGTACATGTGCAGCTCTGCTTATAGTTCTGGTTTAGTGACTTGAAAGTCAAGGTAGTTTTTCCATGTGGTTTTGTTATTTTGTCTGGCTGTGTTTAGGTTTACAACAGACTGTTACATTTTGGCTAACTTCTCATTTAGCATGTTCAATTAACCTCTCAGTTTATGGCAACAACTTAATCATTTTCCAAATATCGTTCTAAAGTCTAGGAATAAGCAAATTAAGTCTGTGCAATATCGCAGAAGCAAGAGTGCATTTTACAACTGAGAAATTAATTAAGAATCGATATGGTCAAATCTCTTCTCTTATCTACTCTGAATTAAGAATTCAAGTAAATATAGTACAAACGCGCCCCACTTTCCAAACATTCACTTTATGAACTTTCGCAGAAACGAACAAACCTGTCCTCAAGGTGAAATTTGTCGAAATAATTCTAAACAAACGAGAGCCGCCGTTAGCTAGTCGTCGACCATAATTAGTCTACATCAGGGGTCACCAACATGGTGTGAATTTGAAAATGACAATCTGAAATGAAAAAAACAAATTTAAACAAATGTTTCATATTAGATTAGCGCTAGCTGGACTCCAAGTTGATTTTTGTATGTTACGTAATTAATAATCTGTACAAACATGAGGCAACATAGTGCATGATTTGTTAAGTTGTTAGTGGCTAGTGAAAATGTAGAATGATCATTTAAAAATGTTAATATTATTTGCAGAGATTTATAGAAATAAAGTTTTGCATATTGATATTTATCTGTTTCCTACCTTGTTAAATCATTGTTGATCATTATTGCGAGAAATCATTAACATGATCAGTGTTCACATATATTATTGTCATTGCTCAATTTACCTTTATGTTATTATTGATAAATGTTATTTCAGAAGTGTGTGTCTCAAACTGGTAGCCCTCCACATTAATCGGTACCCAAGAAATAGCTCTCCGTTTCAAACCGGTTGGTGACCCCTGCACTACATGATGCGCACTGGACTTTTTTTTATAAAAATTTTTTATTAGTTAATACAAACTATTGTATACAGTATTTCAGTTTGTTTTAGTTTATTTTATTGTTTATTTGATCGTATTCATAGCTCTTATTTATAGGAGATATTCGTAGTCAATAACAAACACCAACAACTTACGAACAAATTCATGCTACAAAAGGTGGTTCGGAACGTAACTCGTTCGTAAGGTCTGTATATAGTAAATCCAAGTAGTCATAGAGGCGCTACTGGTCCAATCTAATTAGTGGACCATAACTAGCTGCTGTATAATGCTAAAGAGAAAGTATACCAAAAGGCATGCTGTGTGTACAATTACCACATTATATTTGGCTGGGTTCCTCACAATTTTATTTTACTTAAATCACAATATAGATCTGTGTCAAATGCAGTCCATGTTAAATGCATCTTCAATTATTAAAAATGTTTACTCAATCATGTACAGAAATATAGAGCTCAATCTGAAGATGATATACAAGCATAATCAACATCAAAGTTTAAATAAATCCCTTCTTTGAAACCGGTCCAGTACCATGTGTTTGGCCTGATGCCTGTAAATGATCCGGTCTTAAAAAACTAAGGCCTGATCTCCTTTTAGACTCCACTGCAAATAAATCCTTCTCCCAACAGAAGCTGCCTATCAGCACAAAATGACAAGAAAACTGGTTCTTAGGGTGTATTCTCTAGAGTTTGGTGTAATTGCTAATGTCTGCTTAAGAACATTCCCTGGGTGGTTTCAGGACTTTGTGAGTTATTGCATTTATACTAAGAGTGCTCGGGCTCTTGCCACTAATAAATTGCAGTGCTCAATATCAGCGCGGCAAAGTGTCAGTTATGAAGACCGAACCTGGCACGGAATTTGTTTTCCATCTCGTAACCAGCCTGCCTCTTGCATCTCCAAGAACACTGATTGTGCCTTTCCCCTCTGATGAGATATTGGAGCACGGGAAACAGCCAATAAGTGAATAAAATAAAACCAGCGCTCGAGAGGCAGGCAGAATTCGGATCACTTTAGGGTCATTTCATCTGCAGCCCTCCTGCTGGTGTGTTGTGCAGCGATACAATGCTGTTTTGACCTTAATCAATGCCAGTCTATTATTTCGCTCAGTGTATTTATAGTGAATGACTAGAAACAAAAAAAAAAATTAATTGATGTGATTCAACTGACAAATAAAGCAATGCTTTTAAAAAGCATTAGTAGTACAAGTAATAACTGTACAGGTTATCAGTATTGGCAATGCTGGATATTACTTAGACATGTCAGGGATGCTGATACTTTTAAAAACTAGCAATAATTTTGTTTTGTAAAGTGTGATTATTTATGAAACCTAAGCAAATGTGTCACAACTAGAGGTCAACAGATTGATCTGCCAGCCAATTAATCTGGCCGATTTAAAAAATTTATCAATTTGTCGGGATCAGCCGATTGTGCTGTAAATTAGGAAGATCATAAGGAAGGTGTACCCTCTGTTTAAAAAAAAAACAAAAAAAAACTCCAAAAGCTCAAAGCCCACCCAACACTGCCTGCCGGCCGACCGTTAGCGTGCCGTTTCCGAGGGCTTAAAGTTCTAATCTAGAGCGGCAACTACTAATCGATTAAACCTAAAATAATTTATTATAAAATTCATTGTCAACAAATGCCATTATCGATTAGTTGGGCTGATCAAGTTTCAGTTTAGAGACAGGATAACTCGGCCACCTGCGAAAATGGCAGTACAGGGTCAACCGGCAGTATTAACAAGTGTGCGTCTCAAGTCATCCAAGGCAACGGGGCATCATACATTAAACTCAAGGTATAGTAACATTTTATATTAAACACAACACAGAAAGCTGTACCTGCAAGTTATACAAAGCGGAACTTGTGTGGCATGGAAGTACCACAGTGATTTACAAGCACCGAAAAAGCGAAACGTCAGCATGCCAAGTAAAAACTTTAATCCTCATCATGAAAAAAATGGTGTAGTTTAATGAAGTGCTATTGTGTAAACTGTTTGTAACTTCTGGACAGTCGCACTGGACTTGTTCTGTCGTGACTCACGAGCATCAGGTTGCGCAATCAGTTCGCTCACGACATAGTGACTGATTCAATTAAAACTGTGCAAACACTAAATCTAAAAACAGCAAATAACAGCAGCAGTAAATGATCACATTTTAGGTCACTGTTGTTGTTATCAGGGAAGGATTATGCATTTATACGCCAATGTATATATTTTCCATTTTTTTTAATCAGGCCTGTTAGCATGGCCTGTGTTTCTCCGTTCCACTCTCTTTTTATAGCATGTCTTCTACAACAGTAACTTCGGTTTTCAAACATGATTTACTACATTCAAATGCTTGTTTTTAGTGTTTGTGTATTTAATTTATGTATATATCATTTATTATAGAAAACTAAAAAAATAGATATTTTGTTCAATTTTGAAGATAGAAGCATCTAGAATATAATGAACAATTGTCAAAACAATTTCGTATTATATTTTATATAGATTTTCAAGCATGGTTGTCAACTTGCCATCAAAATACAATATAAATGTTGATTTACACAAACTGCTTCACCTTGCATACTCAAATGCTGTTTTCTTTTTCTGTTTGTTTTTTACAGAAAGAAAAAATCCAGCATGAGTGAATTTGTTGAAGGAGAAATCCCCAATGCAGTCATCAACAAGCAGCCACTATAAGCTTTAAAATGTCTAAATTAAAGATAATTAATCTTTAAGTGGCACTTGTATACATAACACTGAATTAGGGTTTTATATAGTTATAATAAGCAAAACATTAAACTAAAAAATTTATTATGTATCTGAATAATCAAAGAAGAAAATAAATGACCAATTAATCATTTAAAGTAATCGTTAGTTGCAGCACTTTTCTAATCGTTTGCTTTTAATCTAGCCTTATATTTAATTGGTTAAATATGAGAAAGAATGAGAACAACATTTGGAGAGAAAATTAGAAAGTTTTGAAACTGCATCGTTATCAAGCCTCCAACCTGCTGTACTTTAGGCTACAGGTAGACTCTGGTATTAAAACCTGCTAATCAGTGCACTGATTGAAGAGGCTTAAAAACCATGAAGATGGACTGGACTATAACTTAGTTTGCAACAATGGCTTAGGGCTGCACTTTCCACAGAGTTTTGTACTCACTGATCTATTATGAATGGACATTGTGTTACTCAGATGAGGATGAGTTCCCTTTGGAGTCAGGGTTCTTTCTAGAACCAGGGTGTTTTTGCTTGCCAATAGCCTGCTCATTAGGGATAAAGTTTACTGAGAAATTTTTGATATCACAATGTATAATTTGTTTCTATAAAGCCTTATAGGCACTTCCTTTTAAGCAAGTCAGCATGATTATATGAGGTTACAATCAGGGTATACAATTTTATCTGCAGGTCTAACACAATAAGACCAAATTTGTTTGTTTATTTATTTATCTATTAAGTTTTATTTAGCTACAGAAGCCCATAGACATAGGTATACTTGCAGTGTAATGTTCATGTACGTTTCTTCCTTTAAACTCATTTTATTTATTATATTCTAAAAAAAAAAAAAAAAAACAGCAGGCTTCCCTTGAGAAAGGGAACAGAGCTGGTAAAACTCTTCTCTATTAGAGTTTAATAATACTTTAAGAGTTCGGTTGCTAGCGAACTACCAGCTCTAAATAAGCTGACATTGGTATTTTGATCTTGCCATTACAGCAACTCCTCTGACCAGAGTGCTAATATTAGAGTCATCTTGTTTTCCATGCACATAATCTCTACAGCAGTGCATATGATCATGACAGACCTCCACCCACTGAAATTATGGTCCACTAGAATACAGTAATTCTGCTTACAAAACAGTAACGTGGACTGATTTAATGATCACCGACATGTTAAATCACGATTTCCTATATCCGAAGTGTATAACATGTCCCATTTTCCAATTAGCGACTTACAGTAAATCACTTGTGACATTTTTCAAGCAGCACAATGCACCTAATAGATATTTGAATCGATATAAGCTTTTGGATCCCAATCGTACAAGGCAGCATGGTGGAGGTTTTTATACTGTCTTATACTATTTAGACAGATATGCGCTTGAATGATTAGTGAAGAGCTATAAACAGCTCACTTTACTCTTTAACGCTAAACCACATACCCAGATGGAACCACTGATACATTTATGATTATTTTTTTTTTTTTTAACTAATGTAGAAGTATATTTTGAATTTCAACCAAATAATAAATCATGGCTGAAACGTTTAAGAATTCAGTTTGAATTCCTACACTAGAAAAACTCTGCTCTCCAGTCAGCATGCTAAATAGAATTATAGCCAGAATGTATGGCTTTTTTTTTTGTATGGAAGTTTGAATCACACATCTTGAAAAGGCTCAACATGCCAAAAGTGACCCCGCAAAAATTTGATAAAAGCAAAATGCACACCGCCAGTAGATGCAGGAGCATTGCTAAGAAGTAAACTGTATATGCTTGGATATTCGATATGTGCACACAGTTTAGACTAGATGCACTGGTTCTGTTCTAGATCACGTCACTCCAGTTTCCTGCGTTAAGTCACAAAAATCTTGGCGTGGCGTATGCAAGCAGTAAATGATGTGGGATCACAGCTTGTTTGAATATCAGATTTCCTTCCGATTGCACACAATTCTAAAACTTTCAAAACCAGAACAAAAAGCAATCATTCACAAAGACTATAATTTACTGAACTGCTTTTCTCAGGTCTTTTATACCATAAACTGCTGCATTACAAATGGTTTTATATGCATTTACACATTTGATCACCGTGCCTGAGGTTTAGGCTCAAACTAAAAGGATGAAGCACTTGCGATCACAAATATAGTGATTACTCATGTTACACACACACACAGAGAGAGAGAGAGAGAGAGAGAGAGAGAGAGAGAGAGAGAGAGAGAGAGAGAGAGAGAGAGAGAGAGAGAGAGAGAGAGAGAGAGAGAGAGAGAGAGAGAGAGAGAGAGAGAGAGAGAGAGAGAGAGAGAGAATTAAACCTCAAGCCAATCAACATTATCAGCAACATAACAAAATTGATTTAGAAAGTGTTATGAAAAAAGCTGTATAACCAGGTTAGGATAGATAACCCCGAGCTCTGTACCCATGTAAGAACATGGCTAATATAATTTTAATCTTTTCTTTATTACATAACCATCAACTATTCAAACTATTATGACAGGATTATGAGATCAGCGCTTCAGTGTTATTAATCTGATTTACGTTTATTTTTTTTTTTAAGCACAATTGCATTTCTAGTATGCTTTTGATGCCTCAAAGGCAACATGATTGGCCAGATTTCAACTCGTGTCACAGAAAGGAAAAATAAGTCCCTCGTCACATTTAATGCATCATGCCACTAAATCACAGACCGAAGAAAGACTATGGTCTGGCAGAATGCTTTCACCTGCAGCTGTATTTAGGGGTTTGATCACAGGCACCATTTTCCTCTTGATACACTACAGTGACACAGAACCACAGCTCTGTTCTTGGCTCTCTGAAAGATGATTTTAGATAAACTCCCCCTCCATAAGCTCAAAGAGATCCATGGCACACAGTGTAATATTTAACAGCACATACACATGAACAGGCTGCATACCCAACTTTTTTCAACCCTGCTGAGCCTGGAGCTCTGTACGCTCCTTCTCTGTGGATTTGGAATAATCACAGCATGGTTGATTCCATCTGGGTGCAAGTGTCACACACACACACCTTTGCAAGACCCATAACATTGCTATATAAAATATAGCTAATTAAGCTATGCCTATACCATAAATCTAAACTTAACCAGCAGCCTGCTTTTTTATTTTATTAAAAAATAAAATTTTCTTGCATATACCTGGTACATAACCATAACATGGTTAAACTTCTCAGGCATTCCTTTCATTGTAGAGACATTTGGTTCCTGCGAAATGTCTCCTAGACCAAGGTATAAAAACCTGCCCCCAAACCTGCATGCACACATACAATTCCAGCATCATGACAGGCATTTTTTATGACAGGCAGCCAGAAGCCATACTATCACAGAGTTGATGGCACCAGGAGTGAAGATGAAAGCTGCAACCATGCACATAAAAGGCATCTGTATCCAACTTTTGGTTTCTTCTACAACAAATTTAATAAAGAAAGATTTTATTAACAGAAAGGTGAGTGATGGCGGCTATGGATTACAGTCTGAGCCTACCTTTCCATACACAGCAGCTCAGATAAGTCATGCAGACTGTATACTTTATCCACTCTGTACAATATAAACTGTTTGACACTCTTGGCTGCTTGTTTTTCATGTTACAGTCCAGAGAACATCAGACTGAAAACCACATAAGTGAAGCTTCAATATTAGGCAAACCTCCGGGCTGGATCTAAGGCATCCTGCACTCGAACTAACATATTCCGCACATGGCGGTTGTCCCAGCCATGTAATGTTATTGACATGGCTTTCAGCAATGTAGGCACCTAAGCCGAGTTGCTCGACTGAATATCAATTTACATAAATAGCCATGTAATCTTTTGCAGTGAGAAAACAGAAGAATTTTATTTAAAATGTAATTTTAAATAAAAAAAAAATAAAAACACGAATTGAGTGCGATACTGGATATAATATAGAAAAGGCTTTCGCACATTGATATCCACTGTGAATTTTAGTGCGAGTTAGTGAAATTTAAGGGCATCTGAATTGCTCAGATGCAATTTACACTAGCCACCAGTCTCTGAATCACTTCACCAAGAGGTGCCGAATTCTACAATGGCCATGCTAGTGAGCTCAGTGAATAAAATGTAGCCTTTCAATAAAACAGTTATTACCCTCAATCCAGAAATGTACATGTATGCTTAGAGTGATGCATAAAGAGCCCCTAAAGCTTAGGAGCATAACCTGCACTCCCCAAAGGGGAAAAACGTTTAATCATTAAATATTTTTTAATAAAATGTACAACATTCTTCATATTAGTTCTATAGGTAAATCGCTCAAAACATCTTAACAGGTACAGGATTGAGCCAGGGGGCACACATTTGATGTAGCTTCTCATCTATTTACACATAATTAGGACCAGATTTTAAATACCTGAACGATGATCATTATCTACTGCCCTTTGTTTAACACCCGCCAGAAGTTCTCCCACATGAATACCTTTTACCAGAGACAACACGCTAAACACATAATGAATGCCGGAACTTTAATGAGCACATTTATCCAGGACAAAGATTTTAAATCCCAAGAGTCAAACAAAGTACCCTGATTATTGGGCTATGAAATGACAAATATCCTAAAAGTAGGAGAATTAATTTACTCTCTCTCTCTCAACTTAACAATAGATGCAAGTCCTCCCGTGTGATTGTTTAAAATGAATCCGCAAACAGAAAATTTAAAAATTAGCACAGGAAGCGCCCACTTGATCTTTAGCACAGTGAGATTTAATTTTTAAAACCATTCCTTGCTTGCTGCTGGAATTAATTTCACATGTCGATATTACCAGCATGCTCTTAGTGACTTCACGGTGTGTCAGAATGTCACTGAAAAATCAATTAATGCTGGCTTTTATAAAAGCCCCCACCAAGATTAAGCTTTTCTAAATAAAGGAGTCAAAACCAGGCTTTAAAACGACTCAAAAGTATAATTAAAAACAGTGAAATTCCCCCCCCAAAATAAAAAACCTGTATATATGTGCATGAGTTCACATATCTGTGTGACTAACAAAACATGTCTAAAAGTAAATACACCATTTATAAAAAAATAAAAAATTAAAAAATTAAAAAAAAAAGTAATAATCCACACAGAAATGACAGATTACTTCCTCATGGCCATAAAAAGTGTAGAGCTGATTTAATAAATTCAAAACAGCAAAATGATATAAATTTTCCAAGATAGAACCACCTGCAAAAATAACTCAAGGGCTCTACTCTGAGGAGCAAACTTACTGAACTTCCTAGGGGGAAAAAATTAAAGAAAAGAATACAACCTTTACCGGGGGGGGGGAATAAATAAAAATAAATAAATAAAACTTCAACTGCCTAAGTTACAAAAGCGTCTGTGAAAATTTGGTTTCAACAATGCTTGTGCAAAAGGGAGTGCAAGTATTACCATTACTTTTCACAGTTACACAAAGTGTAATTCAATGTAAAAAAGAAAAGATGATTAAATCTTTCGGCTTCTCCCATTAGAAGTCGCCACAGCGGATAATCCGTCTCCACACCCCCCGTCCTCTACATCTGCCTCTTTCAACCCAACTACCTGCATGTCTTCCCTCACCACATCCATAAACCTCCTCTTTGGTCTTCCTCTTTTCCTCCTTCCTGGTGACTCCATCCTCAGCATTCTCCTACCGATATACCCCATGTCCCTCCTCTGCACATGTCCAAACCATCTCAATCTCACCTCCCTCACCTTGTGTCCAAAACGTCCTACATGCGCTGTCCCTCTAATAAACTAATTTCTTTTCCTGTACATCATAGTCACTCCCAACGAAAACCTCAACATCTTCAGTTTTGCTACCTCCAGCTCCACCTCCTGTCTTTTACTCAATGCCACTGTCTCTAAACCATACAACATCGCAGGTCTCACCACTGTCCTATAAACTTTCCATTTTACTCACAGATACCCTTCTATCACAAATTACTTTAGCCACTCTTCTCCACCCTGCCGGCACTCTTTTTTTCGCTTCTCTAACACACTCTCCATTACTTTGCACTGTTGACCACAGATACCTAAACTCCTCCACCTCTTCTCCGTGTAACCGCACCACTCCACTGCCCTCCCTCTCATTCACACACATTTATTCTTACTCCTACTGACTTTCATTCCCCTTCTCTCCAGCATGTACCTCCACCTCTCCAGACTCTTCTCAACCTGCTCCCTAATCTTACCACAAATCACAATATCATCTGCAAACATCTTAGTCCAGGGAGACCCCTGTCTGACCTCGTCCATCAACCTGTCCATCACCACTGCAAACAGGAAAGGGCTCAGAGCCAATCCATGATGCAGTCCAACCTCCACCTTGAACCAGTCGGTCGTTCCTACTGCTAACTTCACAAAACACAGTGAAAAAAATAAACGAAACACTTGTTTTTGCCCCATTTTTCATGAGCTGAACTAAAAGATCTAAGACTGTACACAAAAGGCCTATTTCTCTCAAATATTGTTCACAAATCTGTCTAAATCTGTGTCTAAATTATCTTTGCCAAGATAATCCATCCACCTCACAGGTGTGGCATATCAAGATGCTGATTAAACAGCATGATTATTGCACATGTGTGCCTCAGGCTGGCTACAATAAAAGGCCACTGTAAAATGTGCAGTTTTATCACACAGCACAATGCCACAGATGTCGCAAGTTTAGAGGGAGTGTGCAATTGGCATGATGACTGCAGGAATGTCCACCAGAGCTGTTGCCTGCAAATTGAATGTTTATTTCTCACCCATCAGCTGTCTCCAAAGGCATTTCAGAGAATTTGGCAGTAAATCCAAACGGCCTCACAACCGCAGACGACATGTAACAACACCAGCCCAGGACCTCCACATCCAGCATCTCCACCTCCAAGAGTGTCTGAGACCAGCCACCCGGACTGCAACAATCGATTTGCATAACCAAAGAATTTCTGCTCAAACTGTCAGAAACTGTCTCTGGGAAGCTCATCTGCATGCTCGTCTTCCTCATCGGCGTATATGACAGCGTGTTCCAGTTCCTGCCAATATCGAGCAACTTCGCACAGCCATTGAACAGAAGTGGACCAACATCCTGCAGGCCACAATCAACAACCTGATCAACTCTGTTGCACTGCATGAGGCAAACCAGATACTGACTGGTTTTTAGATTTGTAAACAATATTTAAGAGAAATATGCCTTTTGTGTACATAGAAAAAGTCTAAGATCTTTAAATTTAGCACATAAAATTGGGGGCAAAAACAAGTGTTGAGTTTATAACTTGTTCAGTGTATATCAAATACACTAAAATCACACGTTTAGCACGGCTTAAACGTGGCCGAAATGTAACTTGCAAAGAAAAGTTTAAATCACTGTCCAGTTCTCTTTCAGACAGTGGTCACCTTTTAACCAGTGCTTAAAGGCTGTTTTTTGTTTTTATACACCAATGTGTCCAGAACCACATCAATACAAGTTTTTACGGAGTGGTATTATCTATCAATTTTGTGATAAATTATGTTGCAAAACCATTTTCAAATATAAGATTAAAAGCCCAAACATAATCTGTATAACGTAAATATGCTTACAAACGTAAACATCACAACATTAATTTAATCTGAGACGGTTTATGCTGAAAGTTCAAGTGATTTAAAGTTTAACATTCGCAAAAATCTAAGCTAGGTCATTTTGAGCCAAACAGACCCGTTAAGAGACTGGCACTGTGACAGCAGCTGGTAGATGAGCGCCCAGCTGAAAGTGTAATTGAAACCAACATGTGGCAGGATCAGAGAGAGAGATGGATTACAGATTTTTTTTTGGCTTTTACCCTGATGGATAACGAACCGAAATGTATCTGGGAGACATGAAAGCATCTTTTCTGGACAAACCAAATCAACACAAGTAGTAACATTTGTTACTAAAGAAAAATAAAAATGACAGCATAAATAATTATGAAGCCTGTAAACATATCTAGAGCAGCACATTTGATCACACACTGTAGGACTATATAATCTCCCAAACATTCTCTGTTATTCTAAAGCAAGAAAACTAAGAATTTATACAATAAATCAACAGGCCTAAAAACGCAATACTTAATAATCCATTACATAAATAATGTATACTAAAATTAGTCATTTACTTTGTTGCATGTATTTTAAAATAATAGTAAAATAAGTTAATGCAAATAAAATATATTATGAGTTAAGCCTTATAAATCTTTAGAATAACCCAAATAGGCTGTTTTTTTTTATTATTTTTAAATCCACCTCCATATAAAACCCAACGTCAACAGCAACAGAGTGTTTGCAAGACAATTTAGGGAAGAAAAGAAAAAAAAAAGTCAGTGTGAAATGAACCAGGGAACAAAGCACATAACATTTTATAAATATATCATCTTAATGTACAAATATACTGTAAAAACTTCACAAATATCTAAACCTAGTGGCTACAAAAACCCATAAATGCAAATATTTTAAGTATATAGTCCTCTCCAAATATATTGGAATGGCAATGCCTATTGTTTTGTTTTTATTGTAAAAACAAATTTAAGTTGGAGCGCAAAAGATGAATATGAGACTATAAATCATTACTTCATATTTCATTCCATTATATTCATTTCAGATGTGTTAGGAAAACAGAATTTGGCTCCTTTTGATTAAACTGACATGTGACCAGCATTTTTTCCTGTTGCCCAAGTGTGTACTGTTAGATTGTTGGTTTTTCGTTTTTTAATAAATAAAACAAGGACTCAAAAAGGATTGTGAAAAAATTAAGGATCTGCTTGTGATTTAAAACATACAAGCATCAGGAAAGTATGGTGGATGTAGTTTTATGAATTTGGATCAGGTTCATTAATATTTACTGATGACGTAACTCATGATGGTAGCAACAGAAATCTACATAAACATTGCCAATTTGCAGAGAAATACATCCAATCTAATAAGGAGAAACATCCAGCAGCAAGACAATGACCCAAAACATGCTGACAACCCAACAATGGACTTAATCAGTGAAAAAAAATAATAAGACTGTAGACTGGCTCACTAGACCTTTTGAGCAGAACCAAATGAACAGAATTTCACCTCATGAAAAGGAGACAGGCAAGAGAAACTCCACAAAAACAGAAATTGAAAGCAGCTACAGTACAAGCCTAGAAAAGAATAAAAAATAAAAATAAAAAAAAACCCACACTGGTTTGAGATCAGTGGGTTGATATCAGTGAAGGTGCTCAAGTATATTAAGTGTTATTAATTTCAGGTCTATCTATTTCAATATTTTTGCTCTTTGAAAGGTCGTTGTTCCAAGTTGTTCAAAACAGCTAGATGTATACATCGAAAATTAAGGTGAAAATTTTCATTACCAACTGACGGCTAAAATATTTGATCATTTTGAAGCTGTTCAGTTGCGTTTCATAAATATAAGAAGCGACTTTGTTTTTAAGAAATACAAACGGTTTTCCAATGTAAACTTGTTTTTTTTATATTGTTAATAAAAAGACAGCTGTCGGTGTGTGCTTTTTATTGTCTTGTTGCATATTTTTCAGTTATCCGGATGTTCTTTTTCTGTGGCTGCTAATCCTGTAGTTTACTTTGCTGTTCAAATGACGACCAGCAGAACAGACTTCTTGATATGACCAGAAAAACACTGCTGTAAACAAGGCGCCATGTACCTATGAAGGGAATTAAAGCGCTCCCCATACCAACGTTTCAGGTTTCCTTTACCACTGTAATTTGTGCCCTTTGTAGCCAGAGATTATACCGGACATGCATGTGGCATTGCAAGCCATGTTCACATATTTGCCTGAAACCCAATTTACATCCAGAAGAATACAAGTGGGAAAACTAGAGACCAAACATCTGTCTGGCATATTTCCATGTTGGGCCTTAAAATGATTAGAGATTTCATGCCAGGTGTTCCAGGACACACATTTGTCTCTGTGCTGCTGAATGGAGTTGTTAAACAGAAGGACCATCTCCGTTTGCTTGTGTGTTTGTCCAACATTATCACAATTAATGATTTATCTTAAAAAATAAAATTGTATTACTTTATATACATTTACTCATCTAGAATATCCTGAGAACTGGTATGCAAAATAAACTTTCCAGTAGGTTTGAAAGCTACATGAAACATTTTCAAAATTTAACTACTAATCTGAACAGAAAGAACTGTAAATGTTAATACAACCAAAAATGTGCACGATGCATGAAATCTGCAATGTAACTGCATGTAAAGAGCAACACTTGGTGCCATCCTACTCCTGTCAAAATCTCACATGCCGCCAACACTGGGTCAGCGTTTCCACAGAGTTTGCGATCACCTTCGTTGTATTTCCAGCAAGCTTTGAATCCTGCCAGAAGCCGAAAAAGAATCCAGCGAAAGTACACACAATGAGAAGAATTTGTTTTACATTAGTCTTACATACCCGACCAATAAATAAAATCCCAACTTGAAACAGGACCTCACATGGAGAGATGGGGGTTGTTTTTAAGGACCAGAGTTAATGGCAGTTTAAATGCTTTAATGTTGTATTAAAATATTAATGCGGTAATTATTCTCCTTTTACGAAGTATCCACCTTGCTCCATCTGATAGCAGTGTCATTGTATTATTCCCTTTCTGGTTACTCTCTTCCAATCAACACCAAGCTTTTTCATTCTGATGAAGAGATCAGACAATTAGACTGCTTGCAAACAAAGCTACTGAAACAGCCAGGCAAATAGACTACACATTGACAGCAGATTTATCAATTTGGGAATGTAGAACAAGCTATGCAATAACAGCCAGGAAGCTTTAGTACAAACAAGTCTGGTGGAATTTCTTCAAATAAAATATAAAAGCTAGAGACAGATCGATCAAAGTCATGCAGTCTGCGGTGAAATGGCATTGTGTGATGGCATGATATAGACGTGATTAAACTGACTGAAGTGAAAACTCACTGGATGGGTTCAAGTCACTCTTCAGCAACCTGCCAGGATAGTCTCCCAATTCCCCAAAAACCAAATGCAATAAAGAAGTCGATGCAGATGCATGTGGATATTATCGAGGCAACTATTTTCCATGGTGAGAAATAAAGACGTGCATTTGCGTGAGGTTGTTCCTATTCCAGTCTGGCTCAAGGTGACTCGCGAGGAATACAAGACGAACGTGAAAAGTCTGATTTGCGGATTTGCACGAGATCATGCGTGAGTGAGCAATTCGTTCGCCACGGTTTCTAACGCAGCACCTTTTCTTACCTCATTCTTGCAGTTCCTTAACGCCGTGCCTGTGGCTACACGAGTGACGCTCAGATGCATGCATGCACGCATGCAATTTACGCACGAGCCACGAAATCGAGCACATGTCACTCCATTATCCCAAAGTTGATACGAGAGAAATAACGTCCGAGCTACAATGTGTCCAGTGTCCTGAGCAACTCTGGTTTTTTTTTTTTTTAACCACAATCCGTCAAAGTCCCTACAAAGCAAACTACAGCCTACAGCATGGAGCGCGTGCATTAAGCAAAAAAAAAAAAAAAAAAAACACAAACATTTGGACAACCCAGGGTCATAAACAAACCGCAGAAGAACCAAGCTGAACAAAGCAAAGCAAGGAAAAAGATATGATCATGACCCGACCGAGTCACCGATTCGTCCTCCTCTCCACAGGTATTCATCTTTAAGTCTAAGATCAAATTACAGCGGGTCATTACCATATTTCAAGAAGCGCAACTGCACAGCATACCTTCACCTGCAGGAAAGTGCGTTCAAGTCATTACAGCGGTTTAAAAAAATAAATAAACAGAAACCCCATTTACCGGAGAGATCAGGCAAGCGAAGCCGCTCTCTATGGCGCCCTGCGCTCCGTTCGGCATCTCGAAACGACAGACCGCTGCGCGCGAGGAATGCTGATAGCGCGGCGCGCGCGCCTCGCCCTTCACAAGAACCTGAACCAATCGGAGTCGCCTTTCAAGATTTCGCGGCCAATCCGCTGCTCGGAAACCTTTGCTATTTTGCATAGCAAGGTTGATTGGCGATGTGAAGTAATTCAAAGAAGTATTTTAGAAAAGAACTAGCTTCATTACCAAAGTGTGACATTATACCAAAAAAAGGGAATGAGATTATAACTAAAGAATTGATTTTATATGTAATTAAAGTTTATTGTACTACAGAAGTAATTACTTTGGTCATTGTGCTATTAATTCATGAAGGGATCGCGCCTAATTGTACCAATGTTTGCTTCTATGCAGGTGAGGTGAAGAGTTCAGAAGAGGGCTTCAGCTTAACCTGCACTAATCTAATTAGGAGACACAGGCAAACCTAACAGTGAGGACATCTGTGACGTCAGCAAGGTCACCACCTTAAAGGAATAGTTGAGCCACAAGTTGACAGTTTCACACTACTTATTACTTGTCTAGTGATGTGGTAGGCATTAACTTAGTATTTTTTACTGCTTTACTGTACCTAAAGTACATATTGCAAATATATCTGTAACATATATCTTTGTTTTCTGAAATCTTTACTTTACTGCATTTTAATGCATAATATCTTGCATGTTACTGAACTTCATTTCAGGAAAACATTTCCAATTCGTTTTAATGAATACATACAGTAAACTGCAGGAGTTGATCACCTGTCATGAGGCCGCAGGTGATCATGAAATTTTTGAAAAAAAGAAAATGATGTGAAGGGGAAGGGGACATTTGCAGTTGAATAAATTATTAAAATAAAGTTCTCATAGATAACTAATTTTACTTTTGATACTAGCAATTGCTTCTTTTTTTTTTTTTTTTTTTTACTCAACTTGAAATATAAAATGAGTAATTTTACTCCAATAATATTTAGAATTATATTTTTAAGATTTTGACTGACTTTTTTTCAAGTACACAAATGTTGTACTTCATCCTGCTTGACTTGTTTAGCCTCAGAGCACCACAAGGACACAATATATCAGATGTTAGTAAAAGGCACAGCATTGGAGCTTCCAGTGCTTGAAGTCCAAAACCCCACATCCTCATCAAGAAGAGTGATAATGACTTTTTGTCAGAGAAATAGTGAAGCTAAAGGGCCAAACCACCCATCAGTGGATTTACCTTAGCTACAGAAACACCATAAAAGTAACTGTATTTATCTCAAAATCACCAAAAACAGAGAGATGGAAGTATGCTTTGTGTATATCCCTGTGAGATGTGGTGGATTAAGTCAAGCAAACCATAATAGTTCTGCACCCTTACAGCTTCACTGTCCTTGGTTTTGATCCTAAACTCAGGCTACTGTCTGTTTTTATTGTCTTTAGATGTTCTCCCATGTCTATGTGGATTTAATCCTTGCGAATGTGCTGTAAACTGTTCACAGTCATGCTTAATATAAAGTGAAACAGGATACATTTTGAGGAGAATTCTATAATAACATAAGCCGCCTGATTGTGTCTTTAATAACTTCAGTCCAATTAACTGTGACTGGAATTAACATAGTAGTTAGTCCTGTTTCTTTTTTATTCAAGGTATAAGAAACAAGTATATTACATGACTGTTTTTGGTGAATAATTATCTGTAATAATGTTGCACACGATTGTAAGTCTTGAGTGAAAACTGCATTGTATTCTTCCTACTATCATTAAAAAATATGATTTAGGAAACTTTATCCTGATTTTCTAATCATTTCCTACAATTAATTCCTGTGGTTTAATTGGAGCTCTGAATAGAACTAATTAAGCAAAATTAAAGATTTTCCCCAAAAGGCGACAGCTAGAACTGTTGTCACCAAGCAATCTAACAAAGACATGTTTTCATACAATCTTGGGTCTATGTCATAACCAACTCTGTGTACTCCAACCTGACAGCCACTTAATGAAAGATGGGTTTTGGCTCAGACTGTGCTCTTGGAGGGCTTATGAAAGAATAAAGACAGTTCATATAGTCTTGAAATGGAAGATTATTGAACATGAACTGCACTCAGAAAGAAACGATTGAATTGTAAGCAAATGCAACAAAAAGTTGAAATCAAAATGGATAGGGTTCTATTACACCTGCTGATTATTCCTAAAATCCAAATGAACTCAGCCTCTATGGAGACAGTAATGAAATTACAGCATCAGCTACAATTTCAATTGAACACAATATGAAATGTGAACAATTAAAAGAGGTTTCTACAAAAGACTAGAAATGAGCTCAATTTCTTAGTAAAATATTATGTACATTTATGTTATATGTATTATATGTACATTTAAAATCTGGGAGAAGCTATTTTGGTACAGTGAGTGTTGCTGCTCCCTCCCAGTTCCAAGTTCTTGGGCCCAATTCTGAGCTTGGATTACTATGTGTGAAGAGTTTAAAATGTTCTTCCTGTGTCTTAATGGGTTTCTAAGGTTTCTGGTTTTCTTCCTAAGTGGACTGGCAATGCCAAATTTCCCATATGTCTGAATTAGTTGGTAAAAAGTGTGTGCCTAGGAAGTGAGTGAGTGAGCTTCATCATGGCATCTACACAATAGTGTTCTTAGGATAAAGTTCTTTTTAAAGATGAATGAACAGAATGAACATATCTTATTAATAAAAACAATATAAATAAAAAAATACAACATAGGCATTGACTATTAGAGCTGTTTAATTTTCTTAGATCAATAAATTGCAAGATGCACCAATGAACCAGCCTGACCTGAATAAAAGATCAGGAATGCTCTTGAACAAAGACTATTCTAAAATGTCCATTTAAAAATATTTTCTGTTTAGAGTAGGACACCAGTGAACAAAATAAACAAATACCAATTAGATATGACATTTACATAAGAAAAAAGTATGTACTCAGTTAGAATGCACCCCAGGTGCTTCCAAATGCATGATCATAGGGAGAAACATTCATGATTAAATCTAGACAGAATACAAAAATAGTTGGGTCAAATTGTAAAAGATAAAATGCTATTTGTACTCTCTCCATGGACAGTGTGAAAGGGAAAAAGCTTTACAGAATATTTTGCTAAGTACCGTGACAATGTGCTATAATTCTCATATAAGATTTAAGGATTCATGCATTAGCAGCACATACAGAGACCTTTACATATGGCACCTCGTTATTTATAAAATTTTCCTCTCATTCTCTATCTGATCAAATCATCTTTTAATTTCTATGATGTTTAACTGCAGTTTGTATTATGAATTTGTACGCTATTACTTTCTTGTTTTTTACATTCAAATAGTCCATTTATGCTATTTCATATCCTTTAACATTCAATTTCATTCTTTTAACTCACAGAACTTGCATTGACGTCACTCTTAATCATTACATCCCCATTATTCACCACTCTTTCTACATCCACATCGTCCACTTTTCTTTCATTACTATTTCAGTGTCATCAGAGATTGTTCTCTTGTTCTCAATTTTCACTTCTCATTGTTCAATACCCTGTTTTTAGACTCTCTGTAATTCCTTTAATCATTCACTTCTTCTTTTGTGCAGATTTAAACATATATGAGCTGCACCCAGCCGGCCTTATTGTCTTATGAACAAAGCATATTTATCTGTGATGTTTTCCGTCGTTGGAGTTTTGGAGACTTTGGAGACTCACTCTTGGGAGGCCACACTGGTTTTACTAACTGTATGTCTTGGTCTATGGTAAAGGTCTTCTTTGGCGGGTCAAAATGAGGGGGCCACAAAAAACAACTTTTATTGAATATTGGGGGGATTCGATCAGATTTTGCTTGTACCTTAGATTCTTTTTCATAGATGTCTGACACAGAACCAAAACTGCTTCTTGAAAGGGAATATCTCCAGTCATGATCTTCAGAAATGGCATTCGTTAAATGTACTCCACTCAGCAATTCTTTCTGAGACATTTGTCCAAATCCTTCATCAAAATGTCCTTTAGATTTGAAGAGCTGCTTATAATGCGGCAGGCAGTATAGATGTCCATGAAGAGAGACATAGTTTCCAAGGCTGTTTATTATTATAGGGGGAAAAGTTCACATATCATGTCATCTTATATCACATTCAGTCATTCTGTGTATTTGCTGCAGTTATCATAGCAATTAGATGCATTTCTGTAGTTCACAGAATAAATATTCAGTAAATATATTCATTAAACAGGAATATGGCATACCTTAATTTATTTTTGCAATGTTCACAGAGGAAACAGGATTTATGGAACTTCTTTTTGTCTGCTATCAGACCCTCCATGGGATACACTCTCTTCCGACACACCGTGCAAAGCTCTGACTTCGGAACTCGCGTCTAAAAAAGAAATAAACAATACAAATTGAGTTAAACCTTAAACAAGTTATTTTGCTTTCTATGCCTTTGGTATCCACAGTGCTAGATGACCTGACTTCATTGAGTAAAATATGCTATAGCTAGAACCTTCTAATCATAAACATAATTTTTTTTTTAAATAAACGTTAATATACATATGTATCTTTTGTGTTATAAATTGTATTATTTGGTATTAGAATAATTACACATTTAAACACATTTACAATGATTACTAAAGGCATAAATTAATTGAAGTACTTTAAAATTACTAAAGAAAAACATTTAAGTTCTAAATTGTTGTTGTCATCCATGGTTTTGGTACAGGTCTGACCTGATACATAAATTAGAACCAGGTTTAAAAATTACATTTAAAATGAGCTTTTAAAAAAGCTCATATTACACAATCATAGTGTGATTTATTGAGGTTCTGTTTGCTCTTCCTCCTCTCTTTTATCTCTTCTCTGGTTGTCTTTCTTTGAGGTTTGCTGAAAGTAATTATTAAGAAAGGGTTGGGTTTTTTTTGTGCATTTCTTTGCCGAACCGATCATATCCCTTTGTGCCATTAAAGTGAGGTGGAGATAAAGGAGGCCGTTAAAACGGCACTTCCAACTAACCGGCAAACAAAATGCTAAACTAATAAGTGTGCTCTTTTTCTGCAGTCTTTAATGCAGTCATTATGCAATTTATATATTGAATGTCACCTCTGAGAGCATGTTGAAACCGCAATGCTATGCGAGATAAAGTTTAAAAACAGATGCATTACATCAACTCTGGGCATGCAGCAGCCCAATTAGTTGTCAACCATTAATACAGTGAGAGGAAAAAAGTATTCTGTATTTTTATTATTCAATCTGTATACCTCCATTCCATATCTACTTTAAAAAAATTGTCTTGTAAATCTTAACAAAAAATATGTATTTATAAGCATAAGCAAATATATAATGTGTAAAAAACAACAACAACAACAAAAACAACAACAACAAAACTAAATTGCGTCTAGAAAGAAGCTCAGAATTTCAAAATTCACATATTTTGAATGGGATTAAGGCAGGTGTCTAATGCAGGATTAAGGCAGGTGTCTCCCCCTCCCATTAGGGGTCGCCACAGCGGATGATCCGTATTTATGATCCGCTTGTTCGATTTGGCACATGTTTTTACGCTGGATTCCCTTCCTAACGCAACCCTTCCCATTTATCCGGGCTTGGAACCAGCACTAAGAGTGCACTGGCTTGTGCAACCCTAATGGCTGTTGTTGGTTCCCTGACCGGGGGTTCGAACCCGGGCCGCAGCAGTGAAAGCACCGCATCCTAACCACTAGACCACCAGGGAACCTGAATATAAACTATAAATAAGTTTTAAATATAAATACTGTAGAAAATAATTCTAAGCGAAATTGCACATAGTGTCATTATGTGTTCACATGGTTAGTAGGATTTCAGGGACAACATTATTAAACAAGACTTGAAAGGAAAAGGCCACAAAGCCAAAACAACAAAAGATCTTCAACATTCTTGACAGTTCAACCTGTTTGATAATATGCAGGTGGAAAATTCATGAAAGTACAACTATTTTTCTCTGGACATGTGTTCACTGTTTAACAGAATGATCTTTCACTCTTCATAAGGATGATAAGAGAAGCCAGCAAGCACTGGAAATTAGTTGCAGAAACCTGAAAGCAGCAGTTACACAGAAAACAATACGCAACAACCTGTACATTTTGAATCATGTCTGGATCATTTTAAAACAACCGGGCATGAAAAAACGCACTTCACCTGTGTTCTGAGCTGCACGGCATCGGTAGAAAAGAGTTACCGATGGTGATTTTTAAACACACGACGATGCCAAAAGATAAACTCTCGAGAGAAATAGTTTTAAAAGGAAGGAGGAAGACAGTGAACAAATACTTTCTTGGTAGGCTACTGTTTAGATACAAGCCGTTGTAGCGCGTTGAGTCTGGGTGAAGGGAGAGCTCGCTAACTTCAGTTGCAACAGAAATCATATAAGCACAGACAGGTTTCCAAAACTCATCCTTTTTTATTTTTTTTAGGCAACAGCGTTACGGGTTAGTCAAAGAAACTTAGAAATGAGCATCAGAAAATATTAAGGACATATTCCTCGGTCTTGCACACATGCAGTAACACCGGAAAAATGCAGTGACTGGCTATTCCCAAAATACCGCTCTGCTTTTTAAGGAGCAGTGTAACATTAACATCGTTAAAGCCTGTGTAAAGTTCATTAGTTTAAGTGTAGACACCGGCTTATAGACAGGTGCGGCTTATTTATGTTCAAAATAAAAATCTTCAGTGGGTGCGGCTTATATTTGGGTGCGCTTAATAGTCCGGAAATTACGGTATATATCATTTGTATATACACTATGAATAACTTTAAACAGAGACAATCTAAAGTACATATTTCATATTGTAAATTCATATATCCCATATTTCTCTACATATATTGTGCCTTGCACACATCTTGCTCTAATTAAACTGTTCTGTATAAAATATACTCTGGTAAGGGAAAAAAAAAATAGAACTATTAGGTCATCATATTTGATGAAAGGGTTGTGCGTATGATCCCAAGAACATTATACACATACTGAAACATCGTAATATGGAGCTGTTCTGCAGGACTTATTAGAGGAAAACTTTATCTTACTGGCCAAGTAACAGAATTTGCAGAAAAGATCGATGTTTTAAAATGTCCTAAACACTCAAAAACTCCAATAAGACACCTGCCTTAATCCCATTCAAAATGTATAAATTTTTACATTTTTGAGACCCCTACCAATAACCGTGAGGAAGTGGGGATGCTAATGTTGCTAGGTTAAAATGTTGCCATTTAGACATATCTTTGTTTAAGCCTTTGATTATCTACATTTTTATTCATATAAATCTGTATGTGACATTCTGTGTGTATATTTAAAGAGAATATTCATGCTAGACGTATAATGCATTAGATAACTAACAAAAGCAAAAGGGTCTGAATAGTTCTTCTCCTCACTGTATTTGTACTCTGAATACTGTACACACTTACATCATGCATGTGTTTTGCAGGCATTGATTCCAATTCTTGCAGTTAATTTCCAATCCTTTCATGCAATATTAGCATGTTTGTCAGTAATGGCACGCTTTGTTTAATCTAAGAGGTTCCCTCACCTGAGACACTGTAGCCTAGACTTTTAAACACACTCTCACTCTCAGTCCACATCTCATGGAATTTTTTCAATAATTCTTCTGCAGAGGCCTCAGGGGATACCGTAACCTCTGGGGCCTTTTTCTTTACAGCATCGGCATACGAGAATGGAACATGTTCTGAGACCCTATCAGATTGTTTAGATGTGGTGGTGGTGCTTCTTGTCCCAGTTATCTTCATGCCAGATTCATCGACAGTGGAGTAATGCTCTGTAATGTTTTCTGTCTCTGAAATTCCATATGAATCGACTGACTGTTTCAGCATTACATCTTTGAGCAGAGCCAGAGCTGAGGTCTGTTCAGAGACCTCCACGTCTGTCTGTTCAGGTTCAAGCTTTGAATCTTGAGGTGTGACTGTGCTTACTCTTGACATCTGCACTTTCTGTTTGTTTCTCTCTACTTTTACAGAGGAGCTTTGCTCAGTCATTTCAAAATTGTCTTTTACAAACTTGTTATTCTTTGCCTGGTCTTGTCTAGCCAGGGCTTTGCTTTCAATGCAAAATTGTGCTAGGGCATTAGTAGGTTCTTTCCTAATATATATCTTTGCATCTGGGCTCTCAAATTTGTTGACCAATGCAGAAAAGTCAACCTCTAGGAAGTCTTCTTTGTTCTCTGGTACTTGACTTTCACTTTCCTCCATATTCAGCCCAAACTTCTCAGGGATGTAAATGGTGTCTTTCTGTACTTCCTGAACCCTCTGCCGAATTGATGTCTCCTTTTTGGACACAGCTTCCTCTGAACATTCAGAGTCTTTATGCTCTTTTAGGGTCCTTCTGTCCTCAGCAGACTTAGAATCACTTTTGACTTGAGAATGAAATATGGATGGAATTTCCACAATCTCAGACTTCTTCATAGTGACTGACACAGGATGATGTGCAAGATTAGGTGAAGGTCCGCAAGAAAGTTTAACCACTTCTTCTGAACATTCAGAGTCTTTACGCTGTTTTAAAATTCTTCCATCCTCAGCAGGCTTAGAGTCAGCAATAATATGACAATAAAATGTGGAGGGAATTTCCACACTCTTAAACTTTTTCTCAGTGACTGGTATAGGATGATGTGCAAGACTAGGGGAAGACACATGAGAAAATTTTACCACTTCCTCTGAACATTCAGAGTCTTTACGCTCTTTTTGTATTCTTCTATCCTCAGCAGAATTAGAATCAGTTTTGATATGACAATGAAATGTGGATGGAATTTCCACAGTCTCAGACTTCCTCCCAGTAACTGGCGCAGGATGATGTGCAGGATCAGGTGAAGGTCCACGAGAAAGTTTAGCTGTTGCTTCTCTGAGCCTTGTTAGACTGCTGGCTCTATCTAGAGTTGGTGATGGAGAAGCTCTTATTAAACGTGACGTAGGTGTTTCGGACCGGCGTGGTGGAGGAGTAGGTGGATTTGGTGAAGGTGATGGCACTATTTTCTGTGGTGATTCACTTCTTCTTGTCGATTCAATGGTAATAAATGTGGGTGAAGGTGAGCGCATTTTTAATGAAGGTGATGGTGATCTGGGATCAAGAGGATTTTTGCCTTGTTGCTTACGACTTTCACGAGTATTTTTTTTCCCCTCTGCTTTCTTTTGAACTTTTTTGGAGTCTATAGTGATTTTTGAAATCTTGCCTGAATGCGCTTTTTCAGATGTAGGTTCACATTCATGTTTTTCAGTAGTTGTGACAATATTTTCAACATCCATTACCTTTTCTTGAACAAGATTTTGTACATGAGCTACAATTGTTTTTAGCTTCTCCAAATTATTTTCCTCTACAGCTTTTACCAAGCTATTCTTTTCCTCTGGTTCAATAAACCACTCTGGGATTTCATTGAGTAATGTCTTCACACTCTTAGAGTCCATATTTTCTGTGACTTCCTGTAACTCTGAGATATAAGACAGCAACTTCTGAGCTTCTGCCCATCTTTGTAATGCCTCTGTGCTCTCTGTCAAAGTCGTAGAAGTCTTTTGTGTCAGCTCCCCTGTCACATTTATGCTTTCATCTTTAGATTTCTGTTGGCTGTCAGCTTGTTTTTTTTTCAGAGAGATCTTGGCCTGTTTCTGAGTCTTTACCATAGTGCCCTGTTGCAGCAAACTTTGCTGAACTTTACTCTCTGTAATGGTGCTCTCTTTGTGGACCACAATGTGTTCTCCTTGAATGGTTTTGTGGGCCTGCACCACTGCAGATTGCTCTTGTTTCTGATTAGATGTCAAAACTGGAGATTTTACCTCTGAGGAGAGGGCAGGCAGGGGAAGAGTGCTATTGCATTGTGTTTGCCCTTGGGCTTGTTGAGCTGTGTCCTTATCTTTCTTGGATTTAGCTCTCTTCTTTTTCTTTGGAGAGGCAAGACCATCCTCAGCCTGCTTTTGTGAGGTTTGTTTTTCTACTTTAATCTCTGTTTCTGTAACTTTCCTCTCTCTGTTCTCTGTCACCTGGACATTTTCTGGTGCCACCTTTACCACTTGATTTTGAGCTGCTGGCTTTTTTTCAGTGCCCTCATCTTTCTTTCGGACTTTTTTTGCTTTCTGAACCTTTTGCTCAGCTTCTTTAATATCAGTGTCCATTGTTAACTGTGTGGAGTTGCCCTGATCAAGAGATGTCTTTTTCTGCCCTGATTTTGCAGGAATCTTCTTACTTTCTTGGACTGCAGATTTTTGAGCCAAACTATTATTTACAATCTGTTTCTGGACACTTTCTATCCCAATTGCACTGCTCACAGAATCCTCTGTAGAGACAGTTGGGTGATCTTTTTCTTCACCTTGTGCAAGCACATTTGCAGTTACCTGAGCAGAGTTGCTGATAACCATCTCTGTCTGTTTAACAGAAGTAGAGGTCACTTGCTGAATACTAGTCGTCAAGGATCGATATTTTTTCCTCTTTTTAGATGTGGTAGATGTGGTCTGATGTGGAACCAAAGAGCTTTGAGATGTCTGATTAGAGATTATGGGTTGTTTATCTGAGGAAATAATCACAGATTCAGAAGGAGATTTTTTATTTGTAGTAGAGATTAAATGGTTGCTTGGTGGAGCTTCTAAATGTGCTGCATTCTTGGATGAATCATATACCTCTGAATCTGATGTTAATTTAGTCACATTATTTTCTGTTTTCTCTTGAGGGAAATCAAATGGTATGCCCTTTTCAGAATGTACAATGCTCCTGCCTCCTGAGGAAAGCATTTCAAGGGCTGTACTGACAGACTCATGCATGTCAATTTCAAAAGCTGGTGAGCTGGATGAAGTGTGGCTCTCCTTTTGTTGATGTTTGTATTTTTGCTCAGCTTTAATTAATGGAGTTTTGAACTTACTTATCAGAGATGGTGTCGGTGATGAATCCGGAGGAATGAGACCTAAGGCAGGATGTGGGGACTCAGGTGGCTTTACTAAAATAGATGATTGGATCTCAGATGAAACCAGAGTAGATGGGACCAATGAAACTATACATTCTGTCTGTTCTACACTGATTTTTTTCACAGTTTCATTTTTTGTAGGTTCTTGCGGAGCTGATTTGGAATGCATTTCCATATTATCAAGATATATGACCGGTTCCAGCTTTGGCACTTTACATAGAACTGGAGCTTTGACTGGTTTTACTGTCATTTTGCTAGGCTTTGTTGGTGTTATATTGGGAATGAGGTCTAGCTCCATCTGAGTTGGAGGAGGGGGAAGGAACTCTTGTTCAGTTGCAGCAGGAGGTGGTGGAGTAGGAGGGGGAGGTAAATGTTCAGGATCTGATTTTATCGAGTCACAAGGAAGAGGACTAGGTGGTGGAGGAAGGTCATTATCACCATGGATAATGGGAGGAGGGGTAGGAAAGGAAAAGCTATCATAATCTGGAGGAGGAGTTGGAGGAGCAGGAAAGTCAGGCTCAGGCACAGGAGCTTGGAGAGATAGTGCAGGAACCTCTTTGGTTTTATCTGATTTTATCATACCTTTAAGGTTTGTCTTGAGGTTGCAAAATTCAGTCTTTAAAGTTTTAACCTCATGAGTCTGTAATATTGTTTTGTGTTCCAGCACAGTGGTATTTGAATCCTGTGTATTAGGTGTGTTTTGATTGATTAGTGTATTTTTCTTTTGAGATTTACTTTGCATTGATTTGGCCTTACTTGTTTTGTTTAAATTCCTCACTGGTGTGGTAGGTGTCTGATCATCTTTATGTGAAGAAGACTGTATTTTTGCTTTGGAAACCTTCGTTTTTCTTGTAGGTTCTTTTCTGGGAATTGTTGGGCTTGCTCGTTGTGCTGTCTCAAGCAAGCATTTTATTGTACCTTTAACATCCCCTTTTATCACCTCTTCTTTCTCAGACTGCGATTGCTCTTCTGTCTCATACAGTGATTTCATTGACAGCTTCACGTCACCCCCTGTGCTGGCCCTGCGTTGCATTTTGGGAGTTGAAGGAGGTTCTAGTAGCAGCTGAATTGTCCCTTTTACATTTCCCTGGACTTCTACCTCTTGCTGGTAAAGCTTTTGCTCATTAGAAGCCTCTTTTAGACTTTGCAAGGCTGAATTAATGTCACCCTTTAAAATTTCAGCTTTCTCTATCTCCTTCACTGCATGTTTGGCATCCTCCAGAGATTTTAATGTGCCTTTAATATCACCTGGAACTAAATCTTCAATAACAATTTCAACTTTAGCAGTAGCCATGTCTTTCAGTGATTTCAATGCACCTTTAATGTTGCCAGGGATGATTTCAGGCTTTTCTACCTCTTTAGGATGCACTTGGGCATCTTGAAGAGACTTGAGGGCAGTGGATATGTCACCTTTTACAATCTCCTCTTTCTCCAGAACAACAGACTGATTTATAGACTGTGTCAGTGAGTTCAGGGTGGCTCTTAAATCACCTCCTACTATTTCCTCTTTATGGAAATGTTCATTTGAAGGCTCTGTCATGAAAACTTTGACTGCGTTGAAGACATCCCCTGGCACAATATGTTCCTTATCTACAAGACGACAGATTTGAGCTTGATTGTGCATAAGGCTTTGTTTTGTTCCTCTAATATCACCAACCAAAATGTCCTCCTTTTCTTGCTTATTTATTTCTATCTCATCAGGTTCTGTTTGTAGCTGTTTCAGATAAGCCAGAGCCCCTGACTCAATGCAAGTTGAATAAAAGTTTACATTTCCCTTTTCTGTGTCATCTATCTTAATTTTAACAACTTCTTCTGCGTCAGGATTATTAAGTTTTTCTAGACAGCCTTTCACATTCCCTTTGATCACATCCTCTTTTTCAATACTGGCGTTCTCTTGTTTATTTAAAAGAGAATAGATAGTCATGCAAACATCTCCTTTTTCATCCTCCTGAACAAGAATGCCATGCTTGCCCATGCTCTCTTCCTTTAGTAGGTTGTTTATGGCTTCTTGAATGTCACCTTGAATAATTTCCTCTTTTTCTACATTAATACTAGACTCCTGGTTGAACAGCTGTTCTACAGTGCTACCGATATTTCCTCTTTCCTGTGCACTGATAACAATTCCTTTTTCTTTTGTCTCTTGCCTGCTGAGGAGATTCATCATGATGTTCTGCAAGTCTCCTTTGATGATTTCTTCCTTCTGAATCTCAGGGGGCTCTTTATTCATTAGTTTATACTTAGTCATGCGCACATCCCCAATCTCATCAGTCTTTATTATAATCCCTTTGGATTCTACCATTCTGTGACTGTATAGCTCATTAAGAGTTTCTTTTATACTTTTACCAGTGATATCAGTTTTCACTTCACTGTTTGCACTGAAGTCAGAAAATGGAGTAGTTTCAAAAAGCCAAGTTGTTGTTTTCACATTTCCCTTGGGTATCTCTTCACGGATGAGCTGCTTAGGCTCCCCATTTTCGTTGATGCTATTGAGTGGATTTTTCTCAAACAACCACACAGATTGTTTTACATCTCCTTTGACCTGTTCTTCCACGACAACTGTCTCCATCTGGTTTTCTAAGTTTTCCCCATGGATCTGATCAATGGTGCGAGTCTCAAACATCCACTTAGCTGCCCTAACATCGCCCTTATAAATCTCACTCATGCTAACAGTACGGACTAACTTCTGTGACATCAAGTCAGATTCAAAGCGCTCTCTGTTTGCCTTGACATCACCCCCTTCAATGTCTTTCACAGTTTTGGCAATGATTTGACTGTGATCAGTAATTTTGTCAAGAGGTTGGGTTTCAAATTTCCATCTAGCAGAATTGACATCACCTTTTATAACATCTTCTTCAGTAACAGCTTTGATAAGGTAGACTTCATCAGTATCTCTAATGGAATCAAGCGGCTTCGTTTCAAATAACCACTGTGCGCCTACTACATCCCCTTTCAGTATCTCTTCTTTGGTAAGTGTGGTCACTTCATGGTAATATCCGTCTTTGTCCTGGATGGCATAAAGTGGCTGAGTTTCAAACATCATTGTGTAATTTTTAACATCTCCTTTCTCTTCATCCTCACAGGTTATTCTCTGTAGTTTTTTTACCTCTGACTCAGAAGAGATCTCTTGGATTTTATCCAAGGAGCAGGTCTCGAAAACGAATCGGCCCTTATCCACATTACCTTCCTGGATGTCAGTTACAGTGCGCATCTCCTGTACTTCATTTGGCTTCTCATTGATTGTATCTATTGGATGGTTTTCAAATAGCCATTTGCAGTCTCCTACATTTCCTTTTTTAATGTCCTCAGCCTGGTCTGACCTCAGCTGCTGCATGAATTCCTCCGAGGTGGAGGTCATGACATCAGAAGACTGGTTCTCAAATATGTATTTCATTCGTGATACGTCTCCAGACTGAATATCAATCCCAGTTACCTGCTTTAAAGTGCATAAGTCCTCTCCAGTGATGTTTTCAATATTCTCGGTTTCGAAGAGAAAGCAAGCTGTGCGCACATCTTTTCCATGAATGTCTTCTTGTTTTACAGTGCATGCCTGCAATACATTCTCAGACTCATCTCGGATGGTATCAAGCGCTTGAGTTTCAAAAAGCCAGGTGCAGGTTTTAACGTCACCTTTATGAACCTCTGCATTTCCATTTTCACTATTGAGCTCAGTCTTTTCATACAGCGCATCCATCGGTTTGGTCTCGAATAGCCACTTACAGGTCTTTACATCACCTTTCACTATATCACTTGTCTCTTTAATAACACACTCTTCATCTTCAATGTTGCTGAAGTACTTGATGGCATCAAGAGGCTGTGTTTCAAAAAGCCATTTAGCTGTTTTGACTGTACCTGTTTCGACCTCTTGCTGAGTAATCCCTTTAATGACTTGGTACTTGCTTATACTTTCATCAAACTGGTCAATAGGGCAGGTTTCAAACATCCACTTACAGGTTTTCACATCTCCTTTCACAATCTCTTCACGGCACACAGTTTTCACTTCATGAAAGTGGCCTGAGCTATCCTGCATGGCATAAACTGGTGAAGATTCAAAACACTCTTTGTTGGATTGTACAGAGCCTTTAGTCACACCTTCAACTTGAATCTTTTGACTTTCATCATATCTGCTCATATCATATGTTTCAAAGATTTGCATGTAATTTGTTACATCCACTTTTTCAATATCCTCTACATTCACTGTTTTAGTTATTTCTCTTTTCTCATCCCTAATTTGTTCTAGTGGCTGACTTTCGAACACCAGTTTCTTGTGCTGAACATCACCCCTCTCCTCCTCAGTTGTCATCCATTTTTTTAGTTTCCCTACTTCAGCAAGTTCCTTCAACTCATCTCGTGGAACAGTTTCAAAAAAATGTCTGGCACTTTGAACATCCCCTCCAACAATTTCTTCAGTGTTCAAAGATCTGGCATTTGAAAAGTCTTTTAATGTGTCCATTGGCTGGGTCTCAAATACCCAGCAATTCCCCCTCACATCACCTTTGTAGCTTTCTTCATCTGACTGTTCAATGTTAATAATTTTCTTTACTTCCTTCTTTTCCTCTTGGATATCTTCGAGTTTCTGGTTTTCAAAAAGCCATTTTTGATGTTTTACATCACCTTTCTCTTCTTCTAAAGCCACTATTTTCTTTAGTTTGCCAAGCCCATCATTCTCATTTTGTATGTCCTCTAGAAGCGGATTCTTCAGCATCCATCTCTGATGTCGTAGGTCCCCTTTGTCTTCATCAGCTGCCACTCTTTTCTTCAGCTTCCCCACCTCTGGCAGTTCTTTCAATTCTTCTAATGGTGCTGTTTCAAATAAATGTTTTACTGTTTGTACATCACCACCAAGGATTTCAGTCATGATGGGTCTAGAGTTAGAGTTATCTTTTAGAGTATCCATAGGCTGAGTCTCAAATACCATACATTGTTTGCGAACGTCAGCCCCAAGAATCTCCTCTTTTTGTTGTCTAAGCATCTTTTCCCACTCTTCATTTGAAGAGCTTAGCTTTTCTGTTTCAAATAACCATCTTCCTCTTTTTACATCACCTTTAATGCTGTCTTCCAACGAAATACTGGAGATGAGCCTAACTTCGGAAAGGTCTTTGCTGATTTTGTCAAAAGGCTGTGTCTCAAAAAGCCATCGTGATGTTTTGATATCACCTTTCTCTGTCTCTTCACGCCGAACACAGGTAATTTCCACTATTTGACCTGAGTGCTCCCGTAAAACACACATGCACTGTGTCTCAAAGTGCCAGACAGTTATCTTCACATTACCTTTAATCTCTTCCATGACAGATTTCAGACTTAGGAGGTGATTTTCATCCATGGTTTCAGTATCAGAATTTATTCCCTGATTTTCGAACATGTACTGCATAGATTTCACATTACCATGCATTGCTTCTTGTGTGAAGACAACCTCTTTGGTTTGCTCACCATCATTATGCATCTTATTTAATGAGTCCATCGGCTTCGTTTCAAATAACCAGGCTGCTGTCCGAACATCTTTTTTACCTATTTCACTGTAAGAAGCTTTCTTTGCAGGGGAAATAGGGTCTAGCTCTAACATGGGCTCAAACAAAAGAGCAGTGTTTTTTACATCACCTCCAGCTATAATATCTTGTTGAACTACATTTTTGCTTTCCTCCTCATCATCATCTGAAAATTTTTTAATGCAGTCAAGAGGTTTATTCTCAAACATCCAGCGCATAGACTGTACCTCTCCTCTTAGGATTTCATCCCATTCCAGATATTCTCTCTCTGGGCTCCTTGTAGGGCTGCTACTACTGTGTTCAAACTGGTGAATGGCATCCTGAACTTCACCTACCAACTCTTCATCCATGTTCATCTCATTTACCTCGTTATATAAATCTTGCACAAGCTCTTTCCTAAAATCAGGGTGAATGTGCTTGCACAGACGCTTCACTTCAAGTAGTTCTCGCTGTTTATTATATTGATCTTTGTGAATTATGTGCTTCTTTGGGGGTGGTGTTTCAGGGGGCTCTGGAAAACTTGGGTCTTCAAAGAAATCCTCCAGTAAGTCTGGTGGTGGAGGTGGTAAGTAATCCAGGTCTTCATCATTTTCAAATGGTTCAAGTTCTAAATGCCCTGAATCTGTTCCTGAAGCTCCTACTGTGTTTGATTGGAGAGACATGTCCCCCATAAAGGCCTGATGGGATATGTTTACATCCAAGGCCTGCTGGGAATGGTTGACTTTATGTTCAATCTTTTTTCAGGGAAAGAAAATTTAATTGTGTTATTCAGCAGAGGTACTAGAGCCCATTTTCATCATACTTGAAATATCTGATATGATTGAGCAATCAAGTAAAAAAAAAAAATAATAATAATTTTGTAAAAGTAAAAAAAAAAAGTTAAAAAATTTTTTTTTTTTAAACTAATGTTATCAGTATTATGATGGTTGGTTATTATTGTGTACATAGTGCATATGATATCCCCAGCGTGAATTGAGAAAAATATATATAATAATGGGTAATTACCTTATGTTTTTTACTTGGAGCAGCTTCCTCAATGGTTTTCTCAAATTGCCGTGCCAGTTCTTTGGCTGAGAGTTTTGGATAATACTCCTCTTCTTCTGCAATCATATACATCATATACTTTAAATTAATACTGATTGCAGAAATGAAAGAAAAAGCATTGATAAATAAATGACTATTCTGTCAGAAGCTACTAGCAGCTCTTCACCTTCACGCTTATAAAAAGAATTCAAAGTATCCATGAATATGCATGAATATGGAAATGTTCCTTTCATACAGTTTCAAATGATCCTAGTTTACACAGTGCTAATTGTTATAGCATACTGCAGTATTACAAAAAGACAAGTAGCCACAATGGGATATGTTGTTTACATTGAAGCAGTTGAGCATATTACATGGGAGTTCAAGCATTTTGGTTCCCAAATGATTTTTTTGGGGGGAATACTTTTATTTTTGAGGACGTCTCTGTTCTAAATAGATAATTGTGATTCTAGCATGGGTTGGTGGCACAGATCCCTGAAGTCAATCCTGATCTCAGGTTACTGTCAGTGTTGCACTTTGCATGTCCTCCCTTTGCCTTTGTGGCTCTCCTTCATGTGCTCTGCTTTCTTTGCACCAGTTCAAAACATGCTGTTAGGTGGATTGGATGTTAAAAAGTTGCCCCAGGCAGGAGTGATTGTGTATGTGTGATGCCACAAGATGGATTTTGTAAGTCACTCTGGATAAGGGTGTCTGCCAAATGCCATAAATGTAAACGTAAAATGGACTGGGGTCCCACTGAAGGTACATCATGCCCAGTGTTTCCGGGCTAGGTGCCACATCCACCATAATCCTCATGAAGATAAACTGAGGAAATGTACTATTTTGAGGAAAAAAGAAGGCAGTTTTAAATTTAATGGGCGTAATACATCTCAAAGAAAGTTAAAACTGGGGCAAAGAAACGGCTTGAAAAGTAAGTGTTACTTAAAAAAAACAGATAAAGGAACATTTTGAAGCTAAATTATGTTCAATTGCAGGAGGTCAGAAAGATGGACATAAATAGTATATGTTAGGAAATTGCAAAATCTTCAGTTTTATAGAGGTGGTCCCACTTGCTGATGATCAAATAATCAAATGTGTGTGTGTGTGTGTGTGTGTGTGTGTGTGTGTGTGTGTGTGTGTGTGTGTGTGTGTGTGTGTGTGTGTAATAAAATCCTTAAAAAGAAAATCCATGCTTTATATAACAAAACTTGAAAACTGTATAAACAATGTAACACTAAGAATCAATGTAATAAATTCTCACCATTTTCTTCATGATGGTTTTCAACACTAGAGGCCACTTCTTGCTGAATAGTCTGGTGTGAAACCTGTTCAAAATGTGTAATAATTATAATTTAGCTAAAGCTCTAAAACATAAAGTACATTTAGTCCCAAAACCCACAATCAGTGTTGAACGGTTCTACTGCAATTTATGTAACTATTAAAGTATTGGTTGTATCACTGCCATTACAAATTACACCTTTTTTACTAGAAAATCACAATATATATTGTGGCTTGGAGTAGTAGAGGGAAAAGGGAAAGACATATGTTTTATTTAAAGGGAGGGCAATAAATTTGGGTTGTTTAAGTTAACGCAACTTTCAAGGTTGCTTAGGACTGTCAGAAGAAAACCATCTCCAAAATGAGATGTAATATATCTTATCTGTCTTTTCATGTTTAATGATGGAGTTGCAAACACGCCAAACAGTTCTGTACAGTTATCATTAGAGATACTGCTTTGGAGCATATGTAGGATGAGAGGGTACATATGCTCAATAAGCAGTATCTCTAATGATGTCAACATGTATGCAAAGACATACACTATATGGACAAAAGTATTTGGGCACCTGACCTTTCCTGCCATATGTGGTTCTTCTCCAAACTGTTAACACAAAGCTGCAGGCACACAATTGTTTAGGACGTCTTTGGATACGGTATAATTACATTTTGTGTTCATTTCAACTCAAAAACCCAAAATTGTTCCAGCATGGAAATGCCCCTGTGCACAAAGTGAGTTCTTTGAAGATATGCTTTGAAGAGGAAGATCTTGAGTGGCCTGCTATAGCGCTCTGATCTCGACCCTACTAAACACCTATGGGATGAATTGGAACACTGACTGCACCTCAGGTCTCCTCACCCTACATCACTACCTGACTTTACTAACACCCTTGTGGCTGATGAACACAAATATCCATAATCATACTTCAAAGTCTAAAAGAGTGGAGGAAATTACAAGATCAAGTTGGCACTAAACTTGGAATGTTATGCTCAAAAAGCACATACCACACTTACTGTGTCCACAAACTTTTGGCAATAAACACACACACACACACACACACACACACAAAGAGAGAGAGAGAGAGAGAGAGAGAGTGAGAGAGAGAGAGAGAGAGAGAGAGAGAGAGAGAGAGAGAGAGAGAGAGAATAGAAATAGAAATTGTATTATATAAAGAAGAGAAATTGTGTTTAATTGACAATTTACAAATAGCTATAATGAGTACACAAAGGCTTTGCCAAACAGGGAGTGTGCCTATAATAGCACAAATTAAACAATATTTAGTCAGTTATTTTGCATTTGGTCTGTTTAACCCTGCCAGAAGCAATCCATACAGCACCAGTTTAGGGATGTGCCTTAAACTCTCAAACACAAGATCAATGAGTTGGAGCTGGTAAAATGGTACTTTTAAATAAACAGATACAATATAAAATTGTACTTGAACACACACACACACACACACACACACACACACGCACACACACACACACACACACACACACACACACACACACACACACACACACCACCCTTCTGGTTCTCACATAAAAAGCAAATCTCTATATTTTATAGGAAGTCTTAATTTTGATCGATGCATAGAATCTACTTATCTCAAAACACATTATTTTTTCTCCCATGAGTCCAAACCTCTCTCTCTCTCTCTCTCTCTCTCTCTCTCTCTCTCTCTCTCTCTCTCTCTCTCTCTCTCTCTCTCTCTTTCTTTTAAACAGCTCACAGCAAAAATATCCTCCACTAATCCACAGATAATTAGGAGTAACTCCTATTCTGTCAACGATCAATTCAAGCAAGACTAATTAATGTTCTAATACTGTGCATCAACAAGAACAATAGAGATGGTCCTTCATTAATGAGAGGCATGCTGCAGTGACATTGTGCAAATCTGAATGAAATCTCCATTCTAAGAGTGTCACCATCAGCCTACAGATCTGGCTTGTGAATAAATAAACAGTATAATTTGTTTTCAGGCTCACATTAATTCACACAAAGTGAGACAAAACAGGACAAACTGGCAGAAATGCATATTTCAATTCCCAGAGCACTTTAGCTCCTGTTGTTGCATTTGTGAAAATAATAGAAGTGGAAGCAGCTTTTAAAGACTCCACTCTCGTTCTGTATTCAGCCTTATCTTTTCTTTAGAGCGGCATGTCGAACGCTGCAGGGAGTGGGGCATGCAGGAAGAAAGCACTGGTGTGGATGGCTGGCTTGAATTTGGATAGGCAGGCTAGGATTTTACAGGATTTGAGTCTCTTGAGCCTGCTTTTACATTTTCTAGCTCTAACTGCTAGTCATTCACACAGGTGCTGCCTGCATGCAATTAGCATTTGCGAATACTAAAAAGCTTTGTGTGGAACGAATCTTCAATACTTTATCCCGATACATTTATCCCGATTTACATGTTTGTTTTTTTTATAGACATTTATCATTAGAATTCTGAAATAAATTCAATAATTTTTTCAGCCATTGCTAACCTGCATAGATCTCTGTGTGTACTGAAACTGTGTAACTGTGCGAGTGGATGACTTTTCTTCACTCTCAAACTGTCTGCGAATGCTGGCCAGTCCCCCAGGCACAGAGCAGACATCAGTTTCCTTCATGACCTAGTGAAGTGAACATAAACAGAAAAAGAGTAATACAAAAAGAAAATCAATTAATTTTTTTTCTTTGTCACCATCTGCTAACAGACTTAAACACAAATTTTATATTAATTTCAATAAACTGATCAGTTCTAAAGTTAAGAGGTGATCAGGATAAAACATTTATTGTGCAAAGGTATCATGTAGGGGGCAGAGTGAGCCTATAGGGGAGAGGTGGCCCATAGAGGGCAGAGGTGATCGGTAGGGACAGAGATGGCCTGTTTGTGGCAGAAATATCTTTTAGATGGCAGAGGTGACTTATAGAGGGCAGAAGTAACCTGTAGTAGCAGGGGTGGACTATAGGGGGAAGAGGTGTTATATAGAGGCAGAGATGGCCAATAGTGGAAAGAGTTGATGTGTAGGGTGCAGAGATGGCTTATAGTGGATATAGCATATAGTCTATACTCGGTATATGGATCCTGCATGTGTCTAGAGGTGATCTATAAGGATTAGACGTGACCATTTGGAGCTGCGATGCTCTATATGGGGCAGAGATGGTCTATAGTGAAATTAAAGCTTCTGGGGGCAGAGGTACAATGTATGAAGTAGATTTCTATAGAGATATGCAATAACCACAGTGATCAATTGTCATCGGATTTCACTCACAAAACAAAGATATCAGCTTTAACCTCAAAACACATTTAAATGTTATGTATTAGGACTAAGGTCATTATTTTAAGGCCATCTGTGTTTGCCATGTCACATGTTTAGCAAATGGTAGCAGAGAAAAGGGCAAAATATTCGAGAGCAATAACAGCAGGTCTGGGAAATATTCCTTAGAAAAAAGATGGCAAGGATTTGGGGATATTAGCAGAGATTCAAATAGCAGTCTTATGGCACAGTATAGGAAAGAGATATATAATGATAATAATGAATGAATTACTCATCTAAATTCGTGTTCTCTGTTTCTCTCTTGCATGTTCTGATTTCACAGCTGTTTAACTGCATGGTATTAAACGACTTTTACAAACTTAAGGCAGTATATTCATATGCAAAGCAACTATTTTTAATGCATTCCTTCCAAGGACGCAGAAAGATTAAATTAACTGCAACTGCTAACATGATGGTAATAATCATCATATTTTATTTAATAATACATATTTAATAAATAAATACTACTACTACTACAGCCACTAATAATAATAATAATAATAATAATAATAATAATTATTATTATTATTATTATTATTATTATTATTATTATTATTATTATTATTATATTGAAAAAGGATTTGTGCAAAACAGATTTAATGCAATTTCCAGCTGTTTTTGCATGATTTTAATCACACTGATAAACACTGTGTTCAACCTGTTGAACTGTATTGTGTATGCATATGCGCAAGCTTTTGTACCCCGTTGGAGGAGCCTAGTATGTCCTGCTTTGAGACTGCAGCTTGGTACATGGCCATGCGGTTCTGTAGAGGGATGGGTTCAGAGTGAGTCCTGCTTCTCTGCTGCTTTGGCCCCTCAGGATGACCAGTCCTGGGTACTACCACACTGCTTACAGCTACACAGACACATAAAACACAACCTTAAATGACAGAGACCACTTTATAGAGACACTCAATACACAACTATATATGGCTTTCTGCAATGTTACATATTTAGTGGTAAACCCCATGACAAATAAAAAGGTAAAATTAGCAAATACAAAAAATAAAGCATGTAAAATAAATGGAAGCTGAATTCTATAACATATAACACTATGTTACATCATGCTCTGTGCAAGCTGAAAATTAAATATAGCCTCACACCATACAAGGAGTTTGTATTCTAAGGGCAGAGGATCCTTATATTATCTGAGGTTGTTGAGGGTGTGAGGAATGTGGATGTTTACCTGAGCAATATCTCATCTTGATATCGCACAACAGAACAGTGTGCAGAAGATAAAACTAGACAAAAAGACAGACTGTCTGTCAGCCACTTCTTAAAGCATTTAACTCTATGTTGTTGGCACATGATGTCACTTTGTTACTATATGCAGTGTTTACTTGCGTCATGCCGGATGTTGCCAGGTTGAAATGTGACTCTGAAAGGATCAAGAATGTTTTCGTTCTTAATGTATTATTGTGTTGTAATTTAAATTAAATACAGTGAAATCAATCGCACAATGTCCCACTGACAGTCCAATTAAACATGCGAGATTATAGATTTACGTCTCACTGCCTGTTGTAAAACATCATTACTATAATGAGCTGCTGGCAGCCAAAATATTCCCATACCTTTGGGCCCCACACACACACACACACACACACACACACACACACACACACACACACACACACACACACACACACACACACACACAGAGAAACAACCTGTTTATGCATACCTCTCTCACAGTTGCACAGCATGAGCGAAAAATGTGTACTTTGTGCTAAAGCAAGCTAACTGCCCTGATGTACTCAATAATTAAGCTGTGGCATTGTTTCTGATCTGACATGGTTCCATAAAAAAGTGCAATTCTACACCTTGTGCAGTCATAATAGTTGAAAGCATTGTGTACTACAGAAACTGTGAAACACAATTCTTTGCGATCAGATTCCAATCCTTTGACATTTTCCTCTTCAAAAAACAGCCTGATCAACATTCAAATACGTTGCTAAACATCTAAAACAAGAATAAACGCAGGGTGAAGAAGAGGAATGCAGTTGTGCCAACATGATTTGAATAAAAAAAATCTCTTTGATATTTCAGTCATTCTCAAATAAAAAATTCAATAGCTGGGGTATAATTTCAAAAGGTGAGTAGACCATAAATATATGCCATAAATATTAAATTTATTAGGAGAGTGGTCCAGATTCCTTTTAGTAATAGCGTCTGGAGGATTTTTTTTTTTGCCCCTCATCCAACACAAACATGTAATTCATATTTTAGAAATATGATTTGTATAAAGACTGTTCCCTTCATACAATTTTGATTCATTCTGACACTGCATGCAGTGGAAAAGATCCAGATTCAATAACGTGGCATGTTGACTGCTCTAACAGAAATACATTTGGCACTACCCTTGTTTCTTCATTTCTTTAAGCTTTTGTTCTATACACATATTTTCTGTATAACAAGTATCTATCTATCTATCTATCTATCTATCTATCTGTCTATCTATCTATCTATCTATCTATCTATCTATCTATCTATCTATCTATCTATCTATCTATCTATCTATCTATCTATCTATCTATCTATCTATCTATCTATCTATCTATCTATCTATCTATCTATCTATCTATCTATCTATCTATCTATACAGTACAGACCAAAAGTTTGGACACACCTTCTCATTCAAAGAGTTTTCTTTATTTTCATGACTATGAAAATTGTAGAGTCACACTGAAGGCATCAAGGGCTATTTGACCAAGAAGGAGAGTGATGGGGTGCTGCGCCAGATGACCTGGCCTCCACAGTCACCGGACCTTAACCCAATCGAGATGGTTTAGGGGTGAGCTGGACCGCAGAGTGAAGGCAAAAGGGCCAACAAGTGCCAAGCATCTCTCGGGGAACTCCTTCAAGACTGTTGGAAGACCATTTCAGGTGACTACCTCTTGAAGCTCATCAAGAGAATGCCAAGAGTGTGCAAAGCAGTAATCAAAGCAAAAGGTGGCTACTTTGAAGAACCTACAATATGACATTTTTCAGTTGTTTCACACTTTTTTGTTATGTATATAATTCCATATATAATTCCACATGTGTTAATTCATAGTTTTGATGCCTTCAGTGTGAATCTACAATTTTCATAGTCATGAAAATAAAGAAACCTTTAGGTCTGTACTGTGTATATATATATATATATATATATATATATATATATATATATATATATATATATATATATATATATATATATATACAGTACTGATGGAATCCATACAGCTTTCCTTGTAGATCCCTACATTCCTACCATTCTGTATCAGAAATCAGAAATAGATCAGCTTTAGGAAGACAAATTTCAGAGAAAAAAGATAATAATATATTGTTAGTATGTTGTCTAGTATAAATTGCTTTTACAGTATTCTTGTGCATTAGCCACAGTAGCACACACAGGCAATAAATAGAAAAATATATAAATAAAAAAATTTTGACAAAATGTCTGGCACACATTAACATTATTTGTCTTGTCAGTATAATTCAGGAGAATACAGAAGCTTTATATCTCTCAGACAGGCAGTTACCCAGCAGGATTTACTTGTCCGGCTCAGTCAGATCCAGTCTATCCTTTTTCTGCCAAATACTGTAAACGTAAATGTACTCATAACTCTCCAGAAATTATAAAAGTCAATATGCTATATTTTACTGGACTCTACACAGGGCCTGGAGTGAAGAGCGAAAAAGAACTTGAAAAACTCTTAACCCTTTGCACCCGATTCTTCAGCTTTCACAGTGTTCAAAACACATAACATTCGCTTTGCTACTCTTGTTGGCTCACTTCTCCCCAGGTCTAGACCAGTCTCTGACCCTAAATTAGACCCACTGGCATTGGAGGCATGTTAGAGAAAAGCAATCAAACTGTCAAGAGAAATGAAACAAGTACATTGCATGGTGAAAAAATAAGTCTGAATGCTGTTACTTAAATTAAAAAAACACTTCAAATGCTACTCTGTGAAGCACTTTGCAATATACATAGAAGCTGGTGGTCCTGAGTTGTCAACATGTGACCTGAAATGGTTTGTTGTGTCAAAATTTGTCAACAGTTCTTGGCTATCTTATGACAAGTAATGCTCAGTTGAGAGCTCACATAACAGAAATGTGAAGTAATCTAGGCGCCAAGTAGCTGCAAAAATAAATCTATCTTATTTTAAACCAGTGCAACAAGGGAGCTCAGATTTCCTGTAGCGGAGCAGACATGAGCATGCTTGTGAGAGGTTACAACTAAAAGTCTGAATAAATGAGCTGTGGGTGATTTCGGTTTCTTTAAATGGTTAGATACTGCATTAAGTGAAAAGAGAAAGCAATAAACATCATCGAGAAAATAGCAATGCTTGCAGTGTTAGGATCGAAACCTTGATACAAGATCATATTACAGTGGTTATAACAGGGACACTATGCAATTCATATGATTTAGAGTGACCATGTTGCATATTGACCAATTTAAAACTACAGTATTACTTAAAATGAAAAGTAGAAAATAGATACCTTGCAAGTATAAATAAAATCAAACAACAAATTATGTTGATATCAATATTATGTCAAAGCCCTTTGTGTTGTTCATCTCAAATCCCTTTCAAACTACAAGATCTTGCAGCTCGGAATTAGACACCTCAGATAGTCAAGACAGTCGGCCTCCAATCAGAATGGTTGTTAAAATACCTGTGTGCGACACAAACCACAATGCAATGGAATATGCATAATCTTGACATGTTGTACGAGGTATGTTGTACCTTATCTAGTGAAAACACCTGCATAGTTTTTCACTCTCCCAGTGTACCAGGGAATCGATTAATGCATCAGCCACCTCTGGGTCTTTTAGAGCAAAAGGACCTGCACTTCAATCAATAAACGCATGACGTAGTCACACCATGTCTATTACAAAAGGGCTGCCTGTCGTTGTCACGCTAAAATTAGAGTAATGTCTTCACAATTTCCTATTGCGCAATTCAACATTAAACACAAACAGATGGTTTGTTGATATTGACTCACCGATTGCGTGTAGCTCTAGCTTTAATAAGCAAGTGTGAAGTGTGACTGAAATCCACAGATTGGGTCAGTTGTGCTCAGCCTGGCCTGCAGGTCACCTAATGTACAAGCAGACTTGCCAATCCTGCCGTGGTGGTGGAGACCAGCTCCTCCAGCAGTCTCACTACATTAACTCTGCCCAACAAGCACTGTGGGACAGCTGATTTTATTTCAGAGCCTTCTTCTCCCCTGACTGCGCAATCCCACGTACTACCACTGAGGCTTTTTTTAGAGCTTTTTTTTTTTCCCTATGCCTTCCATGTTCTGTCCCTAATATTTACTTCCCTGGACTTCCTGCCCTCTCCTGTTCTCTAATAAATCACCACAAGCATTTTGACAATAGAGATGACATAATGCCATGAAAGGGACCACAATAATGTTGCTCTACTGATGTCTCTGCTCAAATCACGTCCCTCGATTAAAGGGGTGTTCAAACATATTTGCAAGGGGCATGAGTGGCTGCAGGTTTTCCATTTCAACCAAGCAGGAGCCATCACCCTATAGTTAATTGAAGGCCCAGCTACACAGACTAAAAACAGGTCGAATCAATTGTGACTTCTGGTTATCAAATCTGCACACACATTGGGATGAGACTAGACACACCTGCAACAACTTATTAACCTATGCTTGATCAAACAGTGCTTTGTGGTTTATTGTAGTCTGGTTATTGTTTTGCTTATTATTTTAACACAGCGGAGTGTCAAACCCTACGTAAAAGGTTTTTCTATCTGCTCTTAAAAATGTCTATGTCAAATTGACTGCATTTAAAATAGAAAAAAAGCTGCCCTGTTCAAACAATATCTCAAAGCTCACACAGATCCCGGTGGAGCAAGCCCGAAAGAAGAAGGTGTTTCAGGTTTTTAAATTGGGCCACTTCTATAATAAAGGCTCTGAGTGGGTTCAAACTGTGCAGCTGAGACCCCTGAGGCCGATAGAGAGGAAATAGGTTGTCCTTTCAGTCTCAGCTGGATGTTCGGTGGCCTAGACTATCTTCTTTAGGCTGTAAAAGAAAAGAAATTAGTTGGTAATACCATATAATCTGACTCTTTACAATAGAGTTTATAATATGCACTTCTTCCCTTACGAAAAATATCTCCTAGCATTCAAATAAAGAAAGTATGAAAAGCATTACAAAGTGGACGTAATGGATATGCAAAACTAAGAATAAAATATAATAAATACACACACATATACTGCTAAAAGTGTGAAGACTTTCCTATTTTACAGTCGATTACTGACTGCAGCAGAATGGTCTGTTTAGTCACATGACCATAACCCACTTGTTCCAATTTCTTCTGCTCTGGGAGAAACTGAGTCTAAAGGCTTGTGAGAGGGGTTATTCCAGCTCCACAAATCTGTGAGAGCTCCTTTAATAGACATGCCAGAGCACCTGTAAGAACGGCTGCAGAATGTAGAGCTGCTGTTTAATTGTCATAAATATGACAATTGACAAATATTACGCTATTACACCCTGTGATAAACTGCCATTCCATCCAGGGTGTATTCCAGGCCAAAGTCTCTAATTTTATTTGTTTTAAATAATACAAATAAATAGATTTCTATTTATATATTTATATAGTTTCATGTTAGAAGACATTAAGAAATTAGATACATTTAAAAATAAAAAGGTCATGTTTGGTTACATTCTACAATTAGAAGTGCCTGTAATACAGTTATTTTCAGTTTTCCTGTACTTGACCTGGGGGTTTCTGCCTTCAGTAAAAGAAACGCAGTTATTATGGTTATTATTACTAAGTAAAAATCTGTATTTAAAAGTTACATTGTGATAAATCATCTAAAAAAGTATTGGTCATTCTCAATGGTTGTATTCTTCATGTTCTATCTAACAAGATATCTTCCACCCCCCCTATATTTTCCCCACAATTTAATCACCTGTCAAATCCCACCCAACATCCAGTTCACTCACAGCATACAACAGCTAGCAGCTGGAAAGGAAGAAAGCGAATGTGGCTCCACTGAGATTTGTGAAGCCAGCCAACCACATTTTTTTTTAACTGCTACATCACAGGGCAGCGTAACAGCACAATCTGCCCTTAACCACCTTCATGAGCTCACAGACACCCACGATTGGCTAGTGTTGCTGTAAGTGACAAGGGAGATAGTATGTCATCCCTCCCACCCAGACATCATGGCGATTTTTTGCTTCTTTGGCTACCAGCCATAAATGGCTGTGGCTGTGGGATTGAAACTCACAATAAAAAATGATAGAACATTTTTCATTGTGTTCTCGAGCCACTTGAGACCCCTTGTAATGCGTTTTATCAATTATTATTTATAATTATTAATATTTTATATTTAAAGTACTTGTTCTGACTTTTTTTTTTTTTTTTTTTTTTTTTTTACAGCCATACCTTCACTTCATTCTAACATTCTAATCTAATTCCTTGGATTTTCATTACCCCTCCAAAATAAAGTGGAGCACATTTTAGTTTACAATATTCATGATTTTCAACAGCTCTTTTAATTATTCAAAAGTAATTTTCGGTTCTTTGATGTAGTCTTTTTTGAACTTCTCATTGTGTTTTTTGCTTTTGTATCTGCACATTTTTCTTGTCACTGTTTTATATGCAATTTAATTTCTTTGATTAAAAAACCAATATAGCACAATTGCTCCTTTATCTTTATAAAATAGAATGAAATTCCACACATTAGAGGTTCATTTGGGGCACATTTCAATTTAATTATCTAACAACAGGATCATCATTCATCATTCCACCTTCAGACATTTAAAACCTAATCTGTATTTATTGAGTTAAGGTAGCATTTTTTTTTACACAGTTCGTGAAGTCATCGCTTATAGCTTTTTGTTCCTGTCAGCATCCTTTAATGGGTAACAGTTCAAGTCATGCAAAAAATCCCACGATGCATATTAGTTTACCATCCCTTTCTTTTCCCCAAAACAGCTGTTTGTCTTTAACATACATGATGTCTTCCTCCCTCATGGACCCCTCTCTTTTCTCATCACTCTCAGTATCCTTCACAGGTGCTCAGTGGTGACTTTCATTACACCCTCTCTGAGCTGGTACATATGACTGGTGATATGGAAAGCGAGAGAGACTGACAGTAAGAGAGAAAATGAGAAGGAACCCAGTCATCATGGCAGAAAATAATGAACGACCTGCTTTCAACTCCATTGCAGTCATCATGGGCAATGTTTTACACCTCTTTTGGCTCTGTCACAGACTCTGTAACACACAGGACTTTCCGAGGTCAAGATTGACACAACTTTTACAGCAGATCGGTAGTGAATCGGTAGTGACACGGTTGGGCTTTTTTATTGAATCCTGTCAGTGTAGCATTATCCAGCTCCTAATTTACAGCCTTAAAGTGCCTGTAGTCGTGTGGGCTGCATACTGTACATGCCTGTGTTTAGTATTTCTCACCAGAAGCACCAAAGGCGTCACACTTAGTGATTGACATACACAGCAAGATTACAAACATTAACTAACAGCTCATTTTCAAAGGAATATAGTTTGTGAGTTAGAAGCTGAAGAAATTCATTTATCTGAAAGCATTGGGTCAGATTAGGTCTGTTTCGAGTTTTATTGTATCCTGAATAAGTCTTTTTTATACTATGACAAAAGCTTGAACATAAAGATAACTAGGAGCATGTGAAAATGATCATAGATCAAATCTTTGTAGCACTGAGTCACATATTTCTCCACCCACTCAGTAACAGTTTCCAACACAATAAGAAAACTCCTATGCGATTTTGTCATATAGACATACAGTCAGTGCTTGTCAATCTCATGGATAATTATTTACTTTATAAGGCCTCTATAAGGTTATTTCCCCATCCAAATAATTTTTTTTAATGTTCATTCATCTAAAGTATGTCTACCATATACAGATAATGCTAACTAAAATTAAGAAAAAAGCTTTAAAGAATAATAGTAAGCTGTTTCCTGCTATAGTTAAAATAATAGTAGTAGAAATACACTACTAGTCTCAAAATGCATTCTATACCTTGCATAATATCTTGACCAGCCTTAATTGAAACACAAACATTCCCAGGGTCAACTCGTAGTACAGACTGCTTCAGTCTATTACACAAAACTTAATTCTTCAAGATTCTAAGAGTTAACAAAATTTCAAAAACCCAATCACCAATCATATAATTACATAATGTTCAAACACACACACACACACACACACACACACACACACACACACACACACACACACACACACACACACACCTTAATACCTTAAATATTAATGACACGCTTCAGTCTTTAGCAAGATTTAATTTCTGTTTTCTACCAATGACAATCCACAGTCTTTTATTATGATTGATATTCTGAATTTGACTTGAGTCCTTTATTTAATATATATATATATATATATATATATATATATATATATATATATATATATATATATATATATATATATATATATATATATATATGCCCTAGTCACCATCACAGACAGTTGTATTTCAGTTAGTTAGCCATGTCCATTACCATGCAAAAAAATATAATTATACTATTCACAAAAAACAAAGAAAACCAATCATAGAATGAGCACAAAACTGGCTTCATGTTTGGCATCAGTAGTTCTGCAGTAAAAACATGATAATGTCTCCATGGAGGCAGCCAAATGCAAAACCAAAATGCAAAATACAATACAAAATTAAGAGCTAGGAATACAAAACCACAGCCAATAACATGGCACAACAATACATGGAAAAAGATATAAAAAGGTAATGCAGGAACCAAAAACTATTTATTGCCCAAGGAGATTTTACATGATGTGTGGGTGCTGCCATAATCAGAGAAGTTCGGGGAACCAAATGGAGACAGATATTTCCAATGGAGCACAACACACAATGAAGTGATGGGTTTTGTTTTTACAGCAATGTGTAAAGATTAAACTGTGGTTATGTTACTGTAAAACATGGAGCAATTAATCAGACAGGAAATAAAACAAAAAACTAATAAGATGTGTGTCAGGATATGTTTCAAATGCCCTCCTTAAACAATTGTTAATGTTGTTGATCAATAGTGATAAATGAACTACATAGTAAACTAAACATCTAACTAAAAAATTTAATGTTTTTTTCCTTTTCTCAAAAAACCCACTCTTTTAAAAATTGTGTGCCAAATATACACACAGCCAAATATAAGTAGTAACCTTAAGTAAAATAAAGTTGCCTTTATTTTATTCCACTGTTTTATTCCATATATCTAAAATGAATGTTGGTAAAATGCTGTTATCTATTTGTTTTTAATCAGGTGAGCAAGCAATTAAAGCAAATTAAAACACAACAGTAGCATTACCTTTTAGATCATAATCTATATATTTTGAATGCTAATCCTATATTTTCCAAAAAAAGGGGGGGAATTAATGCTATTATACTATACTATAATATAATACTATAATCAGATCTGCAATAATAATAATAATAATAATAATCACAATTCTACATTGATTCTACATTGATAAAGGCATGTAAATATCTAGCATTTTACATTCAACATTGATGATGTGTCCTGATATATTAAATTGGCCTAATTTATCATTGTAAAATTGTAGTGATCACAAAATTATTGCTTGGACTTTGACAAAAAATAGAAGCTTAAATGTCCATCTTCTATCATATAAAAAAAAAAGCTTTGACTGTCTAAAAAAAAATTAAAAGGGGTGGGGGGGTGGGAGGAAAGAACATGATGCAACATTGATTCCCAGAACAATTTTTGAGGTTTTACAAAAGGTCCTTGCAACTGTACAGAGATAAGGACAAGGCTTGCTCTTTAGAAGAATACAAATGTATTTGGGTTATTGTTAGAGCGGAGGTTGTGTCACCTCTTGACAACTGCAGCAATAGTGTGCAATGGTGTGTGCTGTCATTAGTCTTACAGTGTTCTGTGGGTTATTTGAATGCGGGCTTGACCTTTTCTATGACAGAATATGATGCTCTGAATGGTGGGTGCACTGCAGAGCTGCTGCCTGAACAAGAAGCGCATTATAACCACGTGTTAAATATTAACATGAAGGGTTGTAGTCTTCTATTTGAACCAGTAAACACTCTTAAATGCAGCACTAGACTTTTTTTTTCCTTAAAAACCTTTTTTCTGTTTATGTTTGGATGTTTATGTTTGCTTTCATATTATTAACATTTTACTGATGATATTTCATTTGCATGTTTACTGCATTTATTCCATTTTTTAGTGTTTTAAATAATCATAATTTTTTTTGCGTATGGAACATGTTATGGAAATAGGATTCTACTTGTATTACTGTCTTGTTACAGCATCTTACTATATTCTTGACCTTGCTATGTGCCTTCTTGGACACTTTTTTCCTCCTGCATGTCAGGCATTATGCAACCTGCTGCAAGCGGATGGAAGCAGAAGTGAAGGAGATTTGGGGGGAATTGAAATCACAGTATACGATTCCTGAGCACCTAAATCCGATTATTTTGTGATTCCATCACTGTTAGGTGGTTAGATGTGTTATGAGCAGAAATCTGCTGTGTCAAGAAATAATCTTATCTATTCTATTCAGTATATACATTATTTCTATATGGTGTTGAAGGGAAGTAGATGGATGTGGTTGCTAAAAATAATGAAACTCTTATCTTAGCCCAATACTTGTTTTAAATGGAGGGTGTGAGTAATAATCATAACTAGCTCCACCCTTACAATGTTCATTGTAAACCACCAATTTGGACTGTTAATTTCTTATAAATAGCTTTTGCTTTATTTGTTGTAGTTTAAAAAAACAGTGGAATATGTTGGTGTGGGGAGAGTGAACAAGCCCCTCAGTCTCCTCTCCTCCCTCTCCTCTCCTCTCCTCTCCTCTCCTCTCCTCTCCTCTCCTCTCCTCTCCTCTCCTCTCCTCTTCCATTTTTTCCTCTTCTATTCTCTCTTCTCCTTTTTTCTTCTCTTCTCTTCTCTTCTCTTCTCTTCTCTTCTCTTCTCTTCTCTTCTCTTCTCTTCTCTTCTCTCAATGCTTTTATGCTCTGTCTATCCTTGATCTAATATAAAAATACATAACTTTAAAAAGGCAAAAAAGTCACCTCTCCTCTCTTCTCATGTCCTCTCCGCAGGCGCTTTTGGCACAAGTTCAAGTTATTAGCCTTTGTGCTTGGCCAGTCTGCTCAGCTGCTAGGTATATGTATATGCCATATGTGTGGCACGATGATTAAATTCTGCATTTACAGATACCATTCTGATTATCCTACAGAGAATACTAAGAACACAAGCTTTTAAAAACCTACTTTTTAGACTGGCCTAAACTTCATCAATGTAGGCAAGTTATCAGTTAATTCTATTTTTGTTTTTGTATGTGCATCCTGTGATATTAATTTACCTTAATTTTCCTGTCATTGCTAACTTGTGTTCAATCTGTTTTATATAAAGCACTTAATTGCATTAGGACCCACCTACTACAACTAAGAATAATATTAGTATTGGTATTGTCATCGATATTAATACTATTGATGACAATAACAACACTAATATTATTATTAGTATTATTGCTAATATTATTATTAGTATTATTAGTATCATCATCATCATCATAATCCTGATCTTAACATTATAATGAACAGTAACAGATTTTATCAAAACAATTATTGATCAATCAACTAAATTTGATATTTTAATATTAAATAATGTCAATTAAATTATGTCATATTTATTGCTGAATCCATATCTGGTACTATTTTACAGCATTTGTTCATTTCACCAGTCATGTATAAATGAGCGATTTTGTACATCAGGAGTGAGAAAGTGGTGAAACGAGGTCATTGTTTCCATGCCACCATTGTTTAGCATTTATGTGTTCCATACTGGCCTTATCCCCCACAGAGAATAGTACACTTATCAGATCTTATACTGAAGTCATGGTTACACTTAGCAACAGCTCGTTCTTATAAAGCCACAATAAAAAGAAGGCCAGCATTGCTAATAAGAGATCAACTCACTGGTTCCTTCTGGAAAACCAGAGACACAAGAAACGCTTTAAAACCATTAAACCAGGCACATCTAATTGCACTTTAAAGGTTGCCTTTTTTATTCTCAGCCCCCATGTGCTTGGCTGGGTCGTTTAAAGCAGTATTAGTAAAAGGCTATTAAGCGTCAGTACTGCAGTGCCAAAGAGGCTGTAAATAGTTACTTTGAACATGGACCAAACCAATACACAGCATTAAGTGAGTGTCCTACAGCAGATACACAGTAGTCTATAATGGAAGAGTGGCACACTGTAAAGCATGGAATGCACTCTATTCTCTATCTGTAATGTTGTCAAAATCCGCCTTCTACATCAGCCCACTGAAATCAGAAAGCCATTACTTAAAACATACGCTAATGCATTTCCACCCATCAATTACGGGTGCAGCAACAATTTCTTATAATACAACTGACTTTATTAAATCTGTATATTAAGTGTCAAGCCTTGGGGCATGAAGCGTGGGAAGATTCCAGAAGTTTAGATTGAAGTAGAGATCAGTGTTGGTTTATGGCTGGCAATAAGTTTACAACTCTACTTAAAATTCAATACAATACAGTGAACATTAGAGTCCTAAAAAAATATAAAGAGCTAGGCTTGCTTGTAATGACCAGATTACTCACTAAAAACAATTTTCCTTTCTCAAGGGCATAGTTTAGATGGGACTCTTTGCTATTTGTAGGCGTTAACGTTGTAGTGAATCTGTAAATGCAGAACCTAAGGTATCTGGTCTGAATGCAAGCGAGGGTGTACATGTCACCTACACACCAGAAGATATCTGCATTTAGCATTCCTGTGCTCTGCACTGACGAGACACCCACCTTTCCCCTCGTACCCTGCTGACAGACCACACTGAAATCATGGCAGAAGCCCAAAATAAAATATATAGTAAACACATTCAAGGTCTGTATGGTAATTTATACAATATTTTATGACATTTTCAAATAGCTGACAGGATAAAAGTGGAATGATTTTTACTTTTTTTACCTTTTCTTTTTACGACTTTTAAGAAAATGTTTACTACATGGGTAAAGTGATGCCAATGTTTAAAACATTCCCAAATCTCACAAGCAAATCTCTTCAATCATATTTCAATAGAGTTCTGTGATTTGTTTGTTTTATATATAATGGAAATCATGTCATGTCTTGTCCTATCAATTTTATTGTAGTTCCTTATTTAAATACTTGGACAAATACATTTGTAGTAGTAAAACCATTCCACTGATCTACTGTGCTCAATATATGCACTGACCATTTAATTCAAACGGACAAGTTATTCATCTAGTAGATGTCTGCACCCCCTAACCTCCTAAAAAAAATCTGTGAAACTGTGTTAAAAGTATTCTCATTATTAGGAATTAACATACAATTATTTTTGTAGTATTCTTTTGTGAGCATCGTAAAAAGATTGAATATAGAAACTGCAGCCCAGGAATCACAGCCAATTCATATATACACTCTATTTCAGTGTGCTTTAAATATTAGCTGATTTCCTGCTCTGGTTGTTTTTACCGTGTTATTACATTAGTGGTTTCCTAACCTTAAAGAGCTCATCAAAGTCTAAAGTTGATCTTCAACTTAAAAAGTATTAATGGCAGTAAAGTGGCCATTAATAAAGCAAAGACTTTGCCAAGACACTGTTAATGAGCAACAAAGTGAAGATACTTTAGCAGGTCTTCTTGAATGCTTTAAGTCAAGTCAAGAAGCTTTTATTGTCATTTCAACCATATATACTGTGGTAGATTCAGTACACAGTGAAACGAGACGTTTCTCCAGAATCCTGGTTCTACATAAAACAACATAGAGTTACATCACACAACATAAAGCTGCATACAGAACACAGAACTAAGGACTAAAATAACTTAATCACATGAAGTGCTAGAGAAAGTGTAGGACAGATACACAAAACACAAAATATCCCTGACCAGTATACGTTCTGTAAAATTTGTTATACATTACATTGTGACCTGTAAACAAGCGTGTACTTGTAAACATAGACACTAAAATTTGTGCAAAACAGGAACAGCAGCAATTAAGTAGTGCTAAAGTAGCATGTAAACAGGTATAGTATAATTATTATATAATATGGTTGGTGCTGAAGACATGAATGTTTATGAATTGAAATGAGTATTGCGTGTGTGTATGAGTTCAGGTTTGTAGCACTTCAGAAACACACAGTTAAGCAGCTGCTCAGGATGCTCTCGATGGTCCCTCTGTAGAACATGGTCAGGATGGGGGGAAAGAGATGGGCTTTCCATAGTCTTTTCAGGAAGTAGAGATGCTGCTGGGCTTTCTTGGTGATAGAACTGGTGTTGAGTGACCAGGTGAAGTTCTCCGCCATATGAACATTAAAGGAATTTTTGGATCTCCATGGAGGATCCTTCGATGATTAGGATGAATGGCCTCTCTATGCTAGTCAGGTTATTGACTATACACCAGGCTGTTAGCTGTTGCACCTTCTCTCTGGATGTTGACTTGTCATTCTTGCTGATGAGACTCACCACAATCGTGTCATTGGCGATCTTGATTATGTGGTTCAAGCTGTGCATTGCTACACAGTCATGAGTGAGCAGATTGAACACAGCCCTGAGGGGCTTCAGGGCTCAGTGTGGTGGTGATGAAGTTGCTGTTCCCGATCTGGACTGACTGAGGTTTCTCAGTCAAAAAGTCCAGGATCCAGTTGCAGAGGGTAATGTTCAGGACCAGTAGGCTCAGCTTCTCAATCAGGTGCTGAAGTATGTGAACTTTTTTGTCCAAATGGATGAGGGTGAGATGGAGGGTCGTGGCGATGGCATTATTCGTATAACTGTTTGGACAATACGCAAGCTGCATGGGGTCCAGTGAAGGTGGTAGCTGGGTCTTAATGCTTGTCAGGAAGGTTCATGAGCCATTTGTTTCAGACAAGAGGTGTGCATCAGGAATGGGATAAGCAAAAGAGATGTACATATATGAATATGATGGAACACAGAAAGATCCATATTGCACAATTTATAGTACTGCAGTAGTACAGTATTTGCTTGGTCATAGTCATAATGGATTAAAATAGGCTGGTGTTTGTTTATATTCTGAGGATTAGAACTACAGAAAATGCCACAGAAAGGTACAAAAATACAAGCATAGCTAGTGGCATCTTTGGATTTTGTCAGTAACCAAAATGTGCAATATTTATCCTTGATTTTATCTCCATTGACACTTCAGATGAGGAGGTATACCAGAAGTATCAACTGAAGAAATAAGAAAAGTAAGTATGTATTGAGTCTACATAGTTGTTTTGTTTGTTTTAATGTTAACTTTTGAAAAAAAGAAATGATCTATTGTATGCTGTTATTGTATATAGATTTCATTCTCCTGTCTTATCTCAAAGACTATCTGTGATTCTCCCTTTCGCCCCACCTACCCCCCTTCTCACACATTCCCTATAAAAGCCTATCTTGTAAGGTGGGATGAACAGAAAATGAAATTATCTGGAAAAACAGCCCTTTTTGGATTCACCAAGATGGCCCCAGGTTTAATGTACTGTAATAGCACTAAATTGTGTCTTTCATCTGAAATCATCAAACCACTGTCATTTTTGCTAGGCTGCTGCTATAGCAACCTTGAAAACCAGCATGACCGTGTTTTTAAAAGCCATCTCTATCCTCAGGAAGCCAGTAAGCTAAAATGCTAAAAAGTCATCTTGAGCACACTGACTGATCAGGCCTCCAGTCTTCAAAAACAAACTTCACTTTTGTCTCTGAAATCTATTTGCAAATCAAATACTCCCCCAATGCTGGCACTAGAGGAATTGTGTGTAGACAGTGGTGGGAAGAGTAAAACCCTTCCTAATCACCAGTGCAGTCAAGTCTCATTTGGGTTGGCTTTGTTTTCTGAAAAATCATGACTAAAAAAAAATTGCCATGACAAAAGTGAGAACAACAGATAATCTACAGTGGATCTTTCAGGAATGATCTCCCTCTGGCTCTAATGATAATCTGTCATTATATCTGATCCCCCTCCCACTCTCTTCATCTCCCCTTGTGGAAAATTCTACTTATGTGTTAACAACAGTTCTGAAAATCACTGTGAAGTGCACAACCTTTTCCAGTACAACAAACAGAAAAGCACATGCTAGCCTAAACTCCTCTCAGGCTCTCATTGAACAGTAGTGGTCCTTCAGGCTGAGGCTCTGATCTTTCTTTTTAAACCAGCAGGGCTATGGAGCTGGGATTTTGTGCTGGGATCAAGGTGTGTTTCTTAGTGTGTGTGATATATTTAGCAAAGGATTTTTTCCAGTGCTGAAAAATAAATCAGACACTAGACATTTTATACTATGGACATATTCAGTATAGTCTAAATACAGATTAATACTGTGTGATATTTTGATATGATCATATGCTGCTAATCATAAGGTCGAGAGTTTGAGCCCTAGCACTTAAAAGCTGCCATGGTTTTGCCCTTGAGCAACTGTCTCTGCTCCAGGGGCTGTTTTATGTCTGACCCTGTACTCTGATCCCCGCTTCCTAACAAGCTAGAAAAAAAGAGAAAAGAAGAAAAGAATTTCGCTGTTTTTTTTTTGTTTTCCTATATAGAGCCACACTGAATATGAACATCAGTGTGATGTGTGATGTGTGATGAAATTTATAGCAACTTCAAAATGATTGTCAACCTTATTGAAAATGAATACAGGTACATAGCATAAATACCACATGCCATGAGTGATATAATGGGCTCATAATTATTACTATTTTGAAATGTAACAGCTGGAGAAACCTTAAAATCACAATTTGGCAATGTAAAACAATGAAATTGTGTTCATGCTGGAATTTTTATGAAATCAGTCTATGCTCATCTTAACCTTTATACTGAAAACCGTGGGCTTTTGCACAATTAATGAGTATACAAAATCTTCACAAAAGCTCCTGGATGAAAAGCCATGCAAAAAAATCCAAAGCACTATATTTGCAGTGGTATCAGGTGCATTTTCTTCGATGTAGATCTTTTTCTTGGTTAAGCTGCCAGTGGTATATTTGACTTCTTTGTCTGTTTGAAGATTGAACATATACAAATATGTATCCAATCAGGCCTAGTCTAATAATCACATTTTTAAGTTCTTTTTTTAGCAGCACCCCGTTGTCTAGCTTTTGTCAACTTTGCTTTGTGTTTCATTTTTCATGTATGTTCTATATTTTGCTTTTATGTGCTTCACCTATTAAATGTTAATCTCCACTTGCATCTGTCTCCGACTCAATACAGCAGGGAACTTGTCATCTTCTTTCTGCCAAATGTTTAATGTAAATTTTATTTCCTGCAGAAACCTCTGTTATACACAAAAATATTTGCCAGGCAAATCTTGCCCTAAATGGCAAGATATTACGTTTTTTACGGGTGAAGTTAAGTTAAATAATTGGGCAGGAAATTAGCAAGAATGTAGAAATAATATAGATCCCTCCCTGCTATGTTAATCCATGTATTGAACTTGTTATCAGGCATTTGACAATGTGGTAGATAATAAAACAATGACAATTTTTCTTTTTTCAATATATGTATTTTGGAAAATTGTGTATATGCAGATGTGTTTTTTATGTTAATTTTATACCAAACACTTGAATAATTATTATGATTTTATAATAACGTAATTCATAATTACGTTTTATAAAAACATAAATAATTCATACAAGAAAACTGTATTTTTAACTGAATTTCTCTGTTTCTGGCTTTTCCCCAAACTGTTCACAAAACTACATACGCAAATGATTTTTAAGTGTTTGTTTTTTTGGGGTTTTTTTGCACATTTTTGCAGTACTATTAAACTATTTTTTGCTGTTATAAGTTATAAGTTTTATATTTGCCTTTTTGGATGTCGCCCATTTTCTGGGGTCAGGACCTGATTATTTGTGCCTATGTGTTTTTTGCATGACTTTAGTGTTGAAAGTGAATTTTTGTGCCTCATGCTGATGGACTACAAAGAAATTTTGCAAGCGTTCACCTTGTGAATAGATTTTTTTCAGGGAGGACATAAAAAAAAAATACTCTTAAAAAGAAAGTTTAAGAGAAAATGTGAATAACGGTGTGTAACTTCTTTTGTGACTAGATTTTTTTTTTTTACCAATTAATGGGTACCAGTATTTCTAAAGCTGACTAAATATAAAATATTTTATTATAAATTTTAATATAAATTATTTATTTATATTAAATATTTTAATATAAATAAATAAATATTAAATATTTAACATGGGTTGATGTTCACTCAGAGTTTTATTTTGCACTGATTTTCTTCTAGTTTAGTAATTTACTAATTCTCTTCCTATCTTGCACTCCCCATCATATGACAGCTAGCAAACTGTGTACTTCTTCCTAGACTTTTGACCAACTACTCATTATAAATGGCATAAATGATCTCAAAGATTGGTTAGTGCTCCTCTGATTATTAGGGGAACAAACAATACCATCCTTCTCACCCAGAAAGAACAGCTGAATTCCAGCATGAATAGCTGCAGTATCTTTGGAATTTGCATTTGCTATCTCCTGTTGATTATCTAAATGCTTTAAATGCTTTTCTGATGTACCACTCTGGAACTCTTTTACACTTTTAATGAAATTCTAATGCACTAATTCCAGAAAAAAAAAACATTGAATGTTTGGACTATGAGGACTATGAGGCTGTAAGCTACTTGGTGTTAGTGATTATTGTTGTAAACAGTTGTTGCTCAGTTTAGAGCAGATGGATCAGCAGGAGAGATTGAGATTGAGATTTTCACTTTGTGAAAAGTGTTGGACTGTAATGCCGCTAAATACCGGGGAGATTTAGGTCTGATGCTCTGAAGATCTCTTCCTCTCAGCTTTGCTTAGAGGGTCCAAGGAAGTCAGACATGCTTTTGGCATTTTGAAGATAATCTGAAACACTAAAGCATTTTTGGATTATTCAAGCAGAACTGCATTAGATAAACTAAATACAATTTCAAGGATGTAAAATTGCTGAGTCAATTTTGTGAAAAATCACATAGAGGAGGTCTAAATTTCCCTCGTAGGTCTTTTGTTGTAAAAAAGCTTCCTGGCACATGATGATTGACTGTAGAACTGGAGCCCTCTTTTTTATTACTCTTGTTTATTGAGAGAGAAGTAAATGTTTTGTTAAAGAACAGCCAAAGCTCTTACTCTGTATTCAGCATGAATCACAGGCTCAACATCAAAGCCCACAAAAAAAATTATAGTGGAGAGACAAGATGTTTATATTAATCTTCATCATGTGGACAAGCATTTGGGTGTATTCACGTACACTTTATTTTCTATTTCTGTACCTATTAAGTGTCAAGTGGTCAAGACCAATCTGAAATGCAAGTTCTTTTTTTCACTGTCTTTCATCCATTATTGTTTCTGTCCACGGCTCTCTTCACTGTGCTCATGCTACAGAAACACTTGCTCTCTTAGTCAGTCTTGAGACAAGTTGGTTATATTTGTCAGACATAAAGCTTTTCTCTCTTTCTATTCATTATGAGATGATATGATTTGCTGGCTGCAGGGCTTCATCTGGAATTCTTTGGCACCTTTGCTGCTTGCAGTATCCTGGGAACACTGAGAAGCCAATCACGTGCAGCCCACGCAGCTCTATAGCTGTAGGCTGACTAAACAGCACAGGCTGGTCCAGGCTCCTCAGTCTGTTTAGAGGAGACACAGCTTTGTTTCCAGTTAAACTGAAAAGGAGGTAAGAGAAGTGACAGTAGGCCACAGACAAATTTCACCGTTTGTTTTTTTTACTGTTTCTTTTCTGGTTGCTGTGTTCAGAATAAAATCTTGGGGTGAGAGTATATTATAACAATAATTTTATTTTGTTTAACATATAAAAGTGGAAAATCTCACATCCTATCATATTTAGTAATCTCTTTATCCTGTTCAAGGTTGCAGCGAGTCTTCATCTACACGCAGATCACCCACTTGCATTATACTGGGAATTTATAGAACAGTGAAAACATGGAGGAAACCACAAAGTGGTCATGAAGAGAACATGCACAGACATCTCAGCTGGTTAGGATCACACACATATTAGACAGCTTAACAAGCTTGTGGATAAATTAATAGAGACCTGAAAATATATAGAGAAAATATTAATTACATAGTAATCCAGGAATGAAAGAGTGTTAGCACTGAGAAGGAGAACTGGGTTAAGAAGCCTGATTTCCAGATGCTCTGTGTGAATGAACTGTTGGACTTTAATAATGGCACATTTAAATTCTGGCCACACAGATGAAAATGTAAATCTCAGGACTACAAGTAAAACTCTAGGGCCTTAACATGCAGCTACGGTTTAAATTCATATATAAGTTAAAAGTAACCTGGCACAGTTTTAACATTTTTATTGCTGTTTATACATTGTGTTTTGAGAGCTTAGGAAATATCATATATTCATATCCTTGTGATTTTCCAAAAAAACAAAAAAGGATGTACATAAAAGTGCAAGCCAGCCCCTTTTGGAACCTCAGTAGCCAAGTGTCAAGCATCCAAACATGAAGGGCAAACACTGGCAGGACACAGTGGTGTATTATGTCAGAAGTGAAAATCTTGCGTACAGATATGCAAATGCGCACAAACACTTGCAGCCACTGCAGAATCTCTAAAGCTTATTTTCACTGCTCAACAATCTTTTCTCTTTCTATCTGTGCTGAGACCTAATCAATGCAAATCTCCTCTCTGCTGCCATCATCATCATGCATCCTCCCTTTACAAAGTCAGAGCCAATCATCTTCAGCTGTGTGTGTATGTGTGTGTGTGTGCGTGCGTGCGTGTGTGTGTGTGTGTGTGTGTGTGTGTGTGTGTGTGTGTGTGTGTGTGTGTGTGTGTGTGTGTGCGTGTGTGTGAGCATGTCCGATCAACCATTTGGTGTTAAATCTGGTGTGGGTGAAGGCATCATTTCTGAACACCCACACACTTACGCTGGAGGTCAGTGCTGGTTCAGTTCGTTTCTTGGAGCAAAGTGTGTGAGAGAGAGAGACATACTAAGTGGTTACTATGTAGCAATGTTTGAAAGTCAAAGAGAATGGCTCAGAGAGAGAAGAAAGAAAAAAGGGAGAAATAGAGAGCATGTGAGGGGGCATAATTACTGTTAATGCTTTAGTCTGATGCAAGCTGCAGAAATGACCTTCACAATTCCCATTACAGCCACTTTCACTCAGTCACTCAAAAACATGCTCATGCTCATTCTCTCACACATTCTCTCTCTCTCTCTCCTTCTCCTATGCACAACCTCTCTCTCTCTCATTTCTCTTTGCTATGGCAACCAGACCTAATTTATGAAAAGTCCTTGCTTTTATATGTGCTCTTTGTCAGGCACTATAACGTCTACACATTTGCCCAAGTAAAGGGTACTGATTAATTTTACAGGCTTTAAGCAACAAGAACCTTGGGATAATTGAGGCTTTATCAACAATTTGTACCAAATGATGGTGCAGTGTAGACATTTGACAATGGACAATATCTGGCTGTTCATGGCTCTATGAGGAGCTGCTTAATTGACTTTAAAAAGGAGTATGGCATAGTTGTCCTCCAAAATATTCACACTTTTTACTGTTTATTACTTCCAGAGTATTGTTTTGGCAGACTGTTCTGGACTTCTGCCAGAAGATGCAGTCTTTTTTGCTACATAATTGATGTAGTGGCATCTTGTGCCCTCCCTCCACCTCCACTTCCTCCCTCTGTCTTCACACACAGACACACACACACCCAAACACACACACACAAACACACACACACACACACACACACACACACACACACACACACACACACACACGCACACACATTCAAACACAAGTGCCGAAAGAATCACACAGGATTCTTTGCAAACCCAATGAAAAGGTACATGAAAATTCTCTGTGGATTTACTAAGGCCATGTTATTGCTATGTGAAGACTGCCTTGTGAATTGGTAGAGACATTCTGAATAGGAGCAATGGGAATAAGATAGAAGAATGATAATTAATTTAAAGTGCAAGACCACATGTCTGGACGGGGCTCAAGATGAAAGGCAGTACAAGTTAACCAGTTTTTCTCTCTCTTCTCTCATTTTTTGGTCTTTCAGCTACAATATAGGAGTTAACATTAAATAAAGCTCATGGATAGAGATTTGATTTGGGCATACAGTGCTGATATGCCCATATTTATCTCTTAGCATGAAGGATACTATCAATAAAAATTAAATATAGATTTTCACATTTATATTTAACCAAAGCACATGCAGTTTGGAGGCCTAAACTTTTCTGCATTTCTCATTTTAAATATAGAAATAGAGATCCCTGCTGAAGTAGAACATTATCTGTTAAATCTCAGCAGGACTTAACGAGCGTTGAGGATGCGAATTAGCAAAAGTACGCTGGAAACATTTGTTTAGAAAAATATTCACTCTGAGCTGAGTTTAGAGGGGTTACATCAGCAGGCACTGACTAAAAACCCACAGTCAAGCATGCCAACATCCTGAGAAGACTGCCCCCACAACGAATAACTCTCTCATTCTCTCTCACACACATAGACACACAAACACAGCTGTCTTTCTTGTGCACTCGGCACTCAAGAAAAATAATGATCTTCCCCTCATCCCCTGTTGAGCCCAGAAAATTCTCTGGAGAAATCACTTTTCTGTTAGGTGCTGCTCTAGATACTTTGAAAATGGAGAAACTGAGAAACTCTCATATGAAGGTGTGAAGATAAAAAAACAAAACAACACAGTCACTGCAAATATCCAAAACAAATTGGCGTCAGAATAATTTTTTCACAGGGCTTAAAATTGCACAAATCTGGACTGCTGCTGGCTTTGCAGAAATCACTTAAAAAATGGAAAAGCAGGTGAAAGAGTGGAGTGACAGCATTTCACACATTTACTGCAGATGAGGCCTGGGAAACTCTGGGTATGTTAAGATGCGCATAACATGACATTCATGGTAACAGGATGTATATTTAGCCCCTGCTCACCCTATGAGACAGTCAGTCCTGACACCCAATCGCAGCACTCAAAATCTCCAAAAGAGAAGCTAAATATAACTGTCTCAAGTGACAAAAGAGCAGGACAAGGACCAGGATGACCTACATTTCCAACACAAGGCCATATGGTTGCTAGCTTGCAAAATTTGCAAAAAGTGTTGGGGGAATGCTGTTGATGTGAGATGACATGAAAATATTCAGATCAAAGCATCTCTGCATCTATACAAGCAAAGCCATCATAAACCGACCACACATGGGAGAATCTACAAGCTCCAGCAATTAATTGTATATCAAAGGCCTGTGATGACAGTCAGATGCAGAAATAAGACCTTTGATATCACACTGATAATGTACACCTACATGTGACTAAGATTTATCAAAAATAATCGTTTTTAATATATGTGATTCATCCTTTATGTTTGTCTTTGTATTTTTTTTTTTTCTCTGGGGAAATGAAGACAAAATCAAATCAAATAACTGAGCCCTGTTTACACATAGATTCATCTGATATAGAGTTGGTTTCTTGAAGATTTTCATAATTGTTGTTTTACATCTATCCATATTTTATAAAATACTAATTATCCCAAGCATGCTGGAAATATAGCCAGCAACATCCATATTGCTTCCTGTAATTGATTTTTCTTGTTTTTGACATGATATGATGCACCAAAATCTGAGGTCTAATTCGAATTCAAATTAAACTTATAACAGAAATATATTTGAAATGAAAAGATTTCTGTTCCCAGTTAATCATTTGCATACTTTATAACACCTTGTATATATGTTAATACATACAGTGTAGTTAACATACTGTATGTTACTATGGCCAGACACACATAAAATGATTACTGAAGCTAACTGATGAATAAATGAAATTAATGATATTTTGTATAGGTATGAAATGATAAAATAGTACAGAACAGTTTGTTTCCCCTGCTCCCCTGTGGTGAAGGGGTTGCGTGTCAATATATTTCCTCATGCCCGGGAAACCGAAGTGTTAGCCATACCCAAGCTACACTTGTCTACATTGCTGTCACATTATACAAACTCTGTCTGAAACTGTAAACTTACTAACTCTTCATTAGGCTTCAAATCATTCCAGAATCATAATACTTCCTTTTCATTTGCAAGTAATGAGATGAGATGATTTAATGAGATGATTTGTTCCTCAGCAAGCCACAGCTGAAAATGGCGTCACTATTCATGCTTTTTTCTCTCAATCCCTTACAAACACAGCATCCCTCTCATCAATCTTCTCTTTCACATATTAACTCATACTCAGCATTTGTCTTCATTAAAACACACTGCATATGAGTGCACATTTCTTCTTCTTTCTATGGAGTCCATCAATTTGAGGCACAGCTTTAACCCATCTTTATGCTAAGTCTCGCAAATTTGTAATTAATCTCAAATAATACCAGGACAAGACAAGAAGGCAGATAATAAAGACTGATGAATTTTGCGTTGTGACCCTGTAGCACATTGTCCTCAATTCATGTTAAATTCTGTTCAGGCTTCAGAAAGCCATGTTGACACACAAATCAATAGGAAAAAAATTACAGTTATTGAGTCTACTGAGCATTTTTGATTGACAGCTGAAGCACCGCTAAGGCAATGTCATACATTTGTTTGGCACAGCAACATTTTCTCCTGTGTAATTACCATCAAGGCTTGTCTATCCATTAATTTTTCTATGGTCACCTTGCCACAACACAGGGAACAAAAATCAATCTTTAGAGAAACAGAGGGGTAGATGGAGTGTGCTTCACAAACAGCAAAGAGAGAGAGAGAGACAGAGAAACGTGTGAAGGATCAGCTCCATTAAGATTCATTAATAAGCAAATGACTGGGCTTTGGGTCAAAGAATGTAATCTGAAAGTTAAGCAAATTAGACATGAGCCATCACTAAATGTTACAAAATTACCGCATGGTGACTTAAATCACTTTTTCCAATTAATTCAGTGAGTGGGTGGGAACTATGCAATTTTTTCTTTCCATGTAATATAATGCGGTATTTATTATAAAGACTCTTGAAAATATTAAATATCAAATCATAATGATGCAGGAATCCCAATGAATCTAACAAATTTATTCATTCAATAATTTATTGTAGTATTTGCCTTATCTTGATCAGGGTTGTAGTGGCTCTGGAGCCTATCCCAGGAACACATGCTCTGAGGTGTGAATACACCCTAGATGTAATTCCAGTCCATCACATGATATTATGCACATTGACATTTAATGAAACCACATCCATCTACTCTTCGGAGGTCAAGTGAACTGCCTCAGGAAACTCATACAAACATGAGAAATGCATGCAAAACTCCACAGAAACAGTTAACTGAGCAAAGGATCTCACTTTGCATTGCCCATGGTCAAACTTCTTATCTCTGAAATTGTTATGGTTTGGAATGAAATCAGTTCTGGTACATTTTAGTCTGCACGACTGCTTCTTTTGATGCATCAACGATCTTGGAGGTGATGGATATAGATTCAGGGGCTTGAAAAACAGTTTTCATGTAATTAGGTTTGCTACTAAGACCGTTCTATATCCTAGTGTATTTAGTGGATCAACAGTACGGCCGCACTGTAATGCTTCATTAGCAGTCTGCCCTCGCTGAAGTTGTGCCTGAATCATTAGTGAAGGCTACTGTATTGCACATGTACAATGAGTTATTGTGCAGTCACACATTGTGGCATTTTATTAAAAAGCCTTGACAAAAGTCAATTAGTAGACCAGAGTTCTTTAGTACTGCATTAACAGTATTTACAAGAAAGATGAATAGAAGTCCTGAACAAAACTGAGCAGAAAATTTGCACTCACCAAGAAATCATGACCAGCTTTGTTTGTTTTACCCCTGGCCAAGAATGCCTGTGGGATCCTGAGCATTCAATCTCTTTCTGATAAAAAGGCAAAATCTAAACTTGCTGCAATTGTTTGTAAAATCTACTAGATTCAATCTGACACACAATTTAACTTTATCATTAAGGTAATGGAATATACTGTATAACCCTTTTAAAGCAACCCTCTGTAAGAACCTTTTTTTTTTTTAAGATTGCGCGGATCAAAAAGGCATAAGGATGCCGTGATATCCCACAGTGAAAGACTCACTGTGCTTATTTGTGACTTTCGCATAGATAGGGCTAATTTCATCCCTCTTTTAACAGCATTTCGTCTCACTGTTACTGTTACACTTTACAAAATGAAGCTCTTGGATTCAGATCACAGTTGGCTTCCAAAAAAGAGAAAAAAGCCTTAACAGACACAAAATCCATCTTCTATGCACATTAAATAAATTAGGAATATTGTCACTTACTATTCACTTACATTTCCCTAACAGCAAAAAGAAATAAGTTTCAGCTGTAGCATTTAAATTTTATTTTTTATTTTTTTAACAAAAAACCCATGACAAAAATGACTTTCAGATCTGAGTAGGTTTCAAATATACATTCAAAAATAGGCAGCACTTTTGTAGCTGCATCATTCCTCGGAAAACAAAGGACTTTTGTCTTTTTCATCTTTCTATATTTATCACATTCTTTTTGACATTCTTATTTGAGAGAACAACATAAATAAATGAAACTTTTTTACTGTCACAATGGCAATGCAATACCCGAGCAGCTCTTGTGACACTGTTAAACATCAATGCATAATTAATGCATGTTCACTGTATCTTTAATTAAGACTTTCTCTCTTCTCAAGGAACAAGATGCTAAAAAATAAAACAATAATATTTATACCCCAGCTACAGCTTTACCAATTACTTGGTGATCATTAATTTTAAAAAAAACCTTAGCCTTGGACCATTTGGTTAGAGATTTCCTCTCCAACATGCTTTTAGCTCAAGAGTATTTTTAGATGCTGATGGATTCGTACTATCATGGATTATTTTTGATGGAGACTTTAAAGCACTCTAGATAAATGTGTCTGCCAAATGGTATCAAGTGAAATGTAAATGTACACCACATGAGTAATGATAGTAAGTGACCTGGTTGTTTCTTATTTAAAAAGAATCCTGGGATAAAACGGTTTAGTTATGTGTTGTTTGTGCAGAAAGCAGAGATGTGCTTCTTTTCTGTCAGCGGTGCAGAAAGCAGCACACTGCATATAAGCTCTGCATTTCCATAAACGTTTATAGTGTTTTTCGCTAAGCTGCACTGATTTTAAAACAATATCTCCGCACCCTCTGTTACTCAGTGCCTCACCAATGCATTTCAATTAAACCTGGCAGGAGAGGACATGGGTTTTGCACACTCTTCTCCGTATTTACATGATGCTTTTGTATATAAAAAAAAAAAAAAAACAACCGCTTGCAATTTTCAGCAATTTAACCAATGAGGCTTTTCTTTTCCTTTTTTGTATCAAACTCAAATCTCAGCTGTGCCATGTCACTCCCAAGATAGTCCTGACGTGCCAGGAAATGATAATAGGATTCTTGCTAAACTCATACAAAATGTATTGGGTATGAGCTTATTACAGAAATGTGCTCCTTGTATACCAACGTGCTCAACATTGGCAACATCTGCTACATAAAAAATAAATTCACTGAGGGAAAAGAAAGAAAGAAAGAAAGAAAGAAAGAAAGAAAGAAAGAAAGAAAGAAAGAAAGAAAGAAAGAAAGAAAGAAAGAAAGAAAGAAAGAAAGAAAGAAAGAAAGAAAACAATTAATAACAATGACATTGAATAAACATCACTTCAGTGTCACATGGTGTTATTCAAGATCCTGCTTCATTTGTGCAAAACAAAGGACAGTAAGCAACGTATATAATACCACAACAATCCACAGTAATTAAGTCAAATCAAAACTAGTCCTCGTCTTTATTCAAGATTCACACAGTGAAACTGAAACTATAAATTTTAATGTTATCAGCACACATACTCACCGTTCATGTGTTTTTTAGGGATTAAATGATTCCTCCAGTTTCTTAGCAGACCTTTCAGCTTTCCTGCAACCAGTATTTCAAATTGTGGCCCTGAGAGAGAGAGAGAGAAAGAGCGAGAGAGAGAGAGAGAGAGAGAGAGAGAGAGAGAGAGAGAGAGAGAGAGAGAACGTTAGAGAGATGGACAGAAAGAGAAAATGAGCAGCTATCGCAGCTCCTCCATTTCCTGATTGAATTTCCATTGTTAGGGACACTGAATCGCTGTCCCACTGGAGAATGGGCATGTACTGTGGAGACAAAGTGACAGATAAAATGAGAAAGTTAGATTTAGAGATGAAAGATATCTCCAAAATGCATCAAACTAAAGCAAACTCATCATGAGTTATTAAGACAGAGATTAAAAAAACCTTGATAAATTTTAATACAACTACCTCTTGTGCAGCACCAAATGAGAGCCATAGGATAGCATTAGTCTACCTGACATCTATGCATAATTCAACATCACCTGTGAAATGTGAGGATCACCTGACTGTCTCATATTCAGGAAAGCTGTAGGTTTTACAGCCAACCGACTACTGAAAGAACTGAATGAAGCAGCTTTATTCATGGTCAGGCACTGAAGGTAAAAGTGAGAGGACCTCCGATTTGGTTTTGTTATGAACAGGCATGTCATATATAATACATTTGACATGTCAGGATTTACAAAATGCAAATAGAGGTCTGTTCTGTTGCTTTGAGACAGAGCCTGACATAATTATTAGCATTTTTCCATGCAGAATTCTACAAGCTACACCTGACAGAGCAAGCACACACAAGGTCACTTGTATCAAACCATAACTAGCGCTCGCACCCAATTACCATCAACAAACAAAGCACGCTGAGTGGCTGCAATGATGGAATGGCTTACCTAATGATGATGAAAAAAGTAATAATGATGCATATGATTATTCATTTCATTAAGTAATAAAAACATTTCATTTTTTATATATTTGTGAAATTCAAGTTATATTAAAAACGACAAGAATATCTTTCTGGCAAATACAAACACACACTATTTCACATACTGTACACAAATCTGTCTCACTAAATAAAAAGCCACACAGGTAAACATATTCAATGCATGCCATTTTAACACATTACTTCAAATTATTGCACCCATGTGGCTCTGAGAACCAAGCGGCTGTCCTGCGAGACACCTTCTTCTTCTTCTTTCGGCTGCTCCCATTAGGGGTCGCCACAGCGGATCATCCGTCTCCATACCACCCTGTCCTCTATATCTGCCTCTTTTACACCAACTACCTGCATGTCTTCCCTCACCACATCCATGAACCTCCTCCTTGGCCTTCCTCTTTCCTCCTACCTGGTGGCTCCATCTTCAGCATTTTTCTACCAATATAATTCATGTCCCTTCTCTGCACATGTCCAAACCATCTTAATCTCGCCTCCCTCACCTTGTCACCAAAATGTCCTACATGTGCTGTCCCTCTAATAAACTCATTTCTAATCTTGTCCATCCTCGTCACTCCCAACGAAAACCTCAACATCTTCAGCTCTGCTACCTCCAGCTCCACCTCCTGTCTTTTACTCAATGCCACTGTCTCTAATCCATACAACATCGCAGGTCTCACCACAGTCCTATAAACTTTCCCTTTCATTCTTGCAGATACTCTTCTATCACAAATCACTCCTGTCACTCTTCTCCACCCACTCCACCCTGCCTGCACTCTTTTCTTTACTTCCCTAACACACTCTCCATTACTTTGCACTGTTGACCCCAGGTACCTGAACTCCTCCACCTTCTCCACCTCTTCTCCCTGCAACCGCATCACTCCACTGCCCTCCCTCTCATTCACACACATGTACTCTGTCTTACTCCTACTGACTTTCATTCCCCTTCTCTCCAGCGCATATCTCCACCTCTCCAGGCTCTTCTCAACCTGCTCTCTACTCTCACCACAAATCACAATATCATCTGCAAACATCATAGTCCAGGGAGACTCCTGTCTGACCTCGTCCGTCAACCTGTCCATCACCACTGCAAACAGGAAAGGGCTCAGGGCCGATCCTTGATGCAGTCCAACCTTCACCCTGAACCAGTCTGTCGTACCTACTGCACACTTTACTGCCGTCACACTGTCCTCATACATGTCCTGCACCACCCTCACATACTTCTCTGACACACCTGACTTCCTCATACAATACCACAACTCCTCTCTCGGCACCCTGTCGTACGCTTTCTCTAAATCCACAAATACACAATGCAGCTCCTTCTGTCCTTCTCTATACTTCTCCATCAACATCCTTAAAGCAAATAAGGCATCTGTGGTGCTCTTCCTCGGCATGAAACCATACTGTTGCTCACAGATGGTCACCTCTTCTCTCAACCTGGCTTCCACTACTCTTTCCCATAACTTCATGGTGTGACTGATCAACTTAATTCCCCTGTAGTTACTGCAGGTCTGCACATCTCCCTTATGCTTAAAGATCGGTACCAGCACACTCCTTCTCCATTCCTCAGGCATCCTCTCCCCTTCCAGAATCCTGTTAAACAATCTGGTTAAAAACTCCACTGCTATCTCTCCTAAACATCTCCACGCTTCTACCGGTATGTCATCTGGTCCAACCGACTTTCCATTCTTCATCCTCTTAATCGCTGCTCTCACTTCCTCCTTACTAATCCTATCTACATCCTGCTTCACCAACTCCACATCCTCCAACCTTCTCTCTCTCTGATTTTCCTCATTCATCAGCTGCTCAAAATACTCCCTCCATCTTCTCAACACACTCTCCTCACTAGTCAACACATTTCCCTCTCCATCCTTTATTGCTCTAACTTGCAGTACATCCTTCCCAGCTCGGTCCCTCTGCTTGGCCAATCGGTATAAATCCTTTTCTCCTTCCTTAGTGTCCAACCTCTTATACAGTTCCTCATATGCCTTTTCCTTGGCTTTCGCCACATCCCTTTTAACCTGCTGCCGCATCTCCTAGTACTCCTGCCTACTTTTCTCATCACTCTGTCGATCCCACTTCTGTTTTGCCAACCTCTTTCCCCTAATGCTCTCCTGCACTTCCTCATTCCACCACCACGTCTCCTTGTCTTGCTTTCTATTTTCAGATGTCACACCAAGTACTTTTCTAGCTGCCTCCCTCATCACTCCTGCAGTAGTTGCCCAATCATCCGGCACCTCTTCACCACCACCGAGCCCCTGTCTGACCTCTTCCCTGAACCTCACACTACACTCTTCCTCCTTCAGTTTCCACCATCTTATTCTTCTTTCAAACCTTACTTTCCTCCTCTTCTTCTCCGCCTCCAAAACCATCCTACAGACCACCATCCGATGCTGTCTAGCTACACTGTCCCCCGCCAACACCTTACAGTCTCCAATCTCCTTCAGGTTGCATCTCCTACACAGAAGATAATCCACCTGTGTGCACCTTCCTCCACTCTTATACGTCACCCTATGATCCTCCTTCTTCTTAAAATACGTGTTCACCACTGCCATTTCCATCCTTTTAGCAAAATCTACCACCATCTGCCCTTCCACATTCCTCTCCTTAAAACCATACCTACCCATCACCTCCTCATCACCTCTGTTCCCTTCACCTACATGCCCATTAAAGTCTGCCCCAATCACCAATCGTTCTTTCCTAGGTACACCATCTACCACTTCATCTAATTCACTCCAGAATCTTTCATTCTCCTCCATCTCACAGTCAACTTGTGGAGCATAGGCACTGATGACATTTATCATCATCCCTTCAACTTCCACCTTCACGATCATCACCCTATCAGAAACTCTCTTCACCTCCACTACACTCTTACTGTACGCTTCCTTCAGAATCACCCCTACACCATTTCTCTTCCCATCCACACCATGATAAAACAGTTTAAACCCACCTCCAATGTTCCTGGCCTTACTCCCTTTCCACTTGGTCTCCTGAACACACAACACATCTACCTTTCTCCTCTCCATCATATCAGCTATCTCTCTCCCTTTACTCGTCATAGTACCAACATTTAAAGTACCAACCCGAACCTCTACTCTCCTACACTGCTCCTTTTCCTGCCGTCTCTGTAGACGCCTTCCTCCTCTCCTTCTCCTCCTTCGGCCAACAGTAGCCCAATTTCCACCGGTACCCTGTCGGCTAACGATACCTGTGGCGGTCGTTGTTAACCCGGGCCTCGACCGATCCGGTATGAAATTCTCATTTGTGATCCGCATATTTGATTTGGCACATGTTTTACGCTGGATGCCCTTCCTAACGCAACCCTCCCCATTTACCCGGGCTTGGGACCGGCACTAAGAGTACACTGGCTTGTGCCCCCCTAATGGCTGGGTTTGTGCCCCCCTAATGGCTGGGTTTGTCCTGCGAGACACCAATTTCGTTTAATGATTTAAAGTTTTAATGAGCTTCGAGCTCCAGTGATACACATTTCCATTTCCATGTCATGCTCTGTGTGCAAATGAGTCATCTAAAAACCAGTTCCAGCTCCAAACAGGAATAAGGAGTATGAAAGCTGCAAGACCCACCCTGGAGAGCTGCTATTTCAGAGTTCACACTGCTCATTTCAACAAAATGAGATACATCTGTGCGTGATAAGTGCAGACAGTTTAATGAGGTTGGGGTCGGTATCTGTAAATACAAAAATGGGTAATTTATTTATTTATTTACAAAACACAACACAATATCAGGGAGGGTGGCACAGTGGATAGGTATGCCACCTTGTAGTTCCAGGTTACTCTGTGTGGAGTTTCTGTACATCTTCTCCCAATGTCCATGTGAGTATTTGAGTACCCCATCTAATGTTTATTTATCACTTATGGCATTTGACTGATGCCCTTATCTAGAACAACTTACATTTACCTTATTCATAAGGGTCTTGTTCAAGGGCCCAGCAGTAACAGTGTTGTTATTAGAGCTCCTGAAGTCCAACATGTTACCCACTAAGTTACTATTGAACTAGGGTTCGAGGGATATGATTTGAAAACACCAAACTGGATAAAGTAATTACTAAGAAATAAAAGTCTGAAGGATAAAATTATTCCACAAACATGCATACAATGTATTTAATACATACTATTTCTACTAATTACCCAGTATCAGAAATTGGGCTCTTTTAAAAGGTTCTCTGAAGAGTAACAGTTCTTAGTCTCCTAAAAAACCATTCTTCTACACAGAATCTTTATTGCTTCCTGCAGAGGGACAACTAAAAAATCCTTAAGGACTTTTTTCTCTTTTGTTTCAATTGTCTTCAAGAGACATTGACTCAGACAATAGGCTTTATTCAAATTTTTCAGCTACACTTTATATCTCACTTTTACTTTGACACCTAAAGAGAGCCAATGGTGATGGTGAATTGCCTGACCAATTATCACACACTGCTGTAGCGTTTGTAGACGCTTGCTATTAATGCCTGTATTAACCTGTATCTAGGTATTGTTGCCAGGCATTATAATGATTATATGAAATGGACGCAGGTGCAGTTATGTTTAATAAGAATTCTTTTTAGCTCCCCTGGTATCAGAGGAAAGTAAATTCCTAATGCTGGAGTGGCGTTTTAGATGAAGTATTGCCATCTGAATCTCAATAAAAAATAAAAAATAACAAAAAAAACCCAATCCTGTAGTCATTATGGGTTTATGAGACACAAGGCAAACATAAATATAATTAAAATATACAGTGCAAAGCACAATTAATTCATATCAGTGCTTTGCTTATGGAACTACAGATGTAGCTTACTAATAAAAGTTGTGTAAAAATGCAAATGTACATTAGAGAATATTGTATTAAATCCTCAGAAGGATTTTTATATCCGCACAATGGTTTTCAAAGAAATGTCATTTAAATAAAGTGTATTAATAAATTACCCTCAGGGTTTTCAATAATTTTATTTTATTTTATTTAGAAATATATAGTTCCATATACATGGAAAATGCTAACATTCTTTATTGCACTATTTAATTTTGATCATGTACATTAAAATGAGAGGACATTGATGGGTTAAAAATGTCACAATTCACTGATGACATAATTAATCTTTCGTAGCATCACAGTAATTAGAGGTGACTATTAGAAAATGAGCTGACATTCATTTTTCTTTATACAAGCAGCCTGATTGGTACATCTTTCTAATTTTAAATCATCCCACAGATTCAGGCACAAATTGATCATCAGTGTATCAGTGCCATCATTTACTATTACAATATTTTTAGTTATACAGGAGTACAGTTAGTGTCTGGGTTCTAAAAATAAAATCAGAGTTTGTATGTACTGTACACCAAAACAGTGTTGTTACTGACATCCAGTGTTCACTGTCAGATATTTTACTTAATTGGATTTATTTAAAATGTTTCACAATTTAAAATCTTAATAAACTGGTTAGGGGGGGGATAGCAACATCATCTCTCTCTCTCTCTCTCTCTCTCTCTCTCTCTCTCTCTCTCTCTCTCTCTCTCTCTCTCTCTCTCTCAAACACACACACACACACACACACACACACACACACACACACACACACACACACACACACGCAAAATCATACTGTGAAAATAATCAAATTTGGTCTTCAACTTTACCTCAGACCATGGGGTAACTTTATTTTTTGCTTAGACATTTGATTTATTTAAGATTTAATATAAAAATTGCATTCAGTTAAACATGTCTTACATTTTATAAGTAAGTGATATTTTTCACATAGGATTATTCCACATCGAATACAATTTAAGCAGCCAACAATCTAAACAATTCAAACTTCACTTTAATTTAATAGCTTAATGTTGTTCAATTTAGTTTAAGAATTTTAGTCCACTTTCTCTGGCTTTTTTTTTTTTTACATATTTCATATATGGTGCAGTCTTGGGTTACATCTAAGAAATATTGAAAGATTAGCTAGATTAATTTACAGAAATAAATATTTTAAGATGTAATTTATAGACATGCTACATAAAATGTTAACAAATACCGTAGCTTTAAATCTTACTCTACTACAAAATATTTAAAAAGCAAATGAAAACACATCAGGTGCTATTGGGAACACTGGCAGTGTAACTCGTAGTGTTAGCCAGTAGAGGGCAGTATTTGATAGTTGATAGAAAAAGGCTAAATTTAAGCTATAAATTTGGAAAATTCTCCACCCCCCCCCTTCTCTCTCTCTCTCTCTCTCTCTCTCTCTCTCTCTCTCTCTCTCTCTCTCACTATATATATATATATATATATATATATATATATATATATATATATATATATATATATATATATATATATATATATATATATATATATATATATATATATATATATATATTTGACTTGGCACATGTTTTACGCTGGAGGCCCTTCCTAACTCAACCCTCCCCGTTTATCCAGGCTTGGGACCAGCACTAAGAGTGCACTGGCTTATGCAACCCCAATGGCTGGGTTATTTTCATATTTTTAATAGTTTTTTTTTTACAGTTAGTAAAATAGTGAGGTTTTTGTTGGGAGTGACGAGGATGGAAAAAATTAGAAATGAGTTTATTAGAGGGACAGCGGACGTAGGATGATTTGGAGACCAGGTGAGGGAGGGAGATTGAGATGGTCTGAACATGTGCAGAGGAGGGACATGGGGCATATCGGTAGGAGAATGCTGAGGATGGAGCCGCCAGGAAGAAGGAAAAGAGGAAGACCAAGGAGCAGGTTTATGGATGTGGTGAGGGAAGACATGCTGGGTTTAAAGAGGCAGATGTGGAGGACAGGGGGATATGGAAAAGGATGATCCGCTGTGGCTACCCCTAATGGGAGAAGCCGAAAGAAGAAGTAGAAGAAGAAAAAGAAGAAGTAGAAGTACCTTTACAATGAGTATTTTTAACACCTTTATAATTAATGTTTATTGCTGTTATTTGGGCATCTTCCGTGTAGAACACACAAATTCTTTTAAATTCTTTGGCTTGTACATAGAGACTTCCCTCATCTGTTGCGATCATGTTCTCGGTAGAGTTCAAGTCCGGACAGTGAGATAGTCATTGCAAAAAGATTTTATATAAAACATTTCTATGTTACAGTTCCAAGCAGATGCAACTATAATTTGGGCTGAAATATCCTGCATAATTCAGGATACAATTTTTCCCCCCAAAAGCCACTAATTTACATGCTACAAAACAGCCTCAGGTTTATGGTCATAGTTGGTATTAGATGTTTTTCCTTATATTCAGTGTTTTCTTTTACTTAACATGCTGGTATTATTATAAAAATATCTGATTATGAGCTTGATTGACCACAACACTTAATGCCTATTGGTGAAGTTTAGACCATGTATTTTGTGTGCTCGTGAATAGTTTTTCTGTGCTCCTGGGTTTAATTCCTAACACGTTTTAAATATTTTATGTTATGTTTCAAATTGGGTTAAACATTATTTTTTATATTTCTATCTTTTTCATTTTAATATTCATCACCTCGTGTATAGTATGCAGTTGAACAGCTATCTGTCTACATGTGCCAGGAAAACCACCTTCCTGGTGGCTCCATCCTCAGCATTCTCCTACCAATATACCCCATGTCCCTCCTCTGAACATGTCCAAACCATCTCAATCTTGCCTCTCTCACCTTGTCTCCAAAACGTCCTACATGCACTGTCCCTCTAATAATCTTATTTCATTAACATCTTCAGCTCTGCTACCTCCAGCTCCACCTCCTGTCTTTTCTCAATGCCACTGTCTCTAATCCATACAACATCGCAGGTCTCACCACAGTCCTATAAACTTTCCCTTTCATTCTTGCAGATACCCTACTATCACAAATCACTCCTGCCACTCTTCTCCACCTACCCCACCCTGTCTGCACTTTTTTTCTTCACTTCTCTAACACACTCTCCATTACTTTGCACTGTTGACCCCAGGTACGTGAACTCCTCCACCTTCTCCACTTCTTCTCCCTGCAACCGAACCACTCCACTGCCCTCCCTCTCATACACATACATTGTCTTACTCCTACTGACTTTCATTCCCCTTCTCTCCAGGTACCTTCACCTTTCCAGGCTTTTCTTAACCTGCTCCCTACTCTTACCACAAATCACAATATCATCCGCAAAGATCATAGTCCAGGGAGACTCCTGCCTGATCTCGTCTGTCAACCTGTCCATCACCACTGCAAACAGGAAAGGGCTCAGAGTCGATCCTTAATGCAGTCCAACCTTCACCTTTAACCAGTCTGTTGTTCCTACTGCACACTTCACTGCTGTCACACTGTCCTCATACATGTCCTGCACCACCCTCACATACTTCTCTGACACACCTGACTTTCTAATACAAAACCACAACTCCTCTTAAGGAACCCTGCCGTACGCTTTCTCTAAATCCACAAACACACAATGCAACTCCTTCCAAACTTCAATATACTTCTCCATCAACATCTCAAAGCAAATAATGCTTTGCTCTTCCTCAGCATTAAACCATACTGTAGCTCACAGATGGTGACCTCTTCTCTCAGCCTGGCTTCCACTACTTTTTCCCATAACTTCCTGGTGTGACTGATCATCTTTATTTCCCTGTAGTTAATGCAGGTCTGCACATCTCCCTTATTCTTAAAGATCGGTACCAGCATACTACTTCTCCATTCCTCAGGCATCCTCTCACCTTCCAGAATCTTGTTGAACAATCTTGTTCAAAACTCCACTGCCATCTCTCCTAAACATCTCCATGCATCTACCGGTATGTCATCTGGTCCTAATGACTTTCCACTCTTCAACCTCTTAATCGCTGCTCACACTTCCTCCTCACTAATCCTATCCACTTCCTGCTTCACCATCTCCACACCATCCAACCTTCTCTCTCTCTCATTTTCTTCATTCATCAGCTGCTGAAAATACTCCCTTCTACACCAGTATGTGGTCTGGCATTGTCAACGTCTGGATGGGAAGATATGTTGTTCTAGAACTTGGATATACCTTTCAGCATTGATGGTGCCTTTCCAGATGTGTAAGCTGCCCATGTCACACGCACCCCCATGCAACCCTATACCATCAGAGATGCAGCCTTCTGAACTGAGCGCTGATAACAACTTGGGTTGTCCTTATCCTCTTTAGTCCGGATGACATGGCGTCCCATTTTTCCAAAAAGATGACATGGCTTCCCAATTTTTCCAAAAAGAACTTCAAATTTTGCCACAGTCCATTTTAAATGAGCCTTGGCCCAGAGAAAACGCCTGCACTTCTGGATCATGTTTAGATATTTTTTGACCTATAGAGCCCGAACCCTAACCCTAACCCGGCAACGGTGAATGGCACGGTAGATTGTGTTCACCGACAATGTTTTCTGGAAGTATTCCTGAGCCCATGTTGTGATTTCCATTACAGTAGCATTCCTGTATGTGATGCAGTGCCGTCTAAGGACCCGAAGATCACAGGCATCCAGTATGGTTTTCCGTCCTTGACCCTTACGCACAGAGATGGTTCCAGATTCTCTGAATCTTTGGATGATATTATGCACTGTAGACGATGATAACTTCATATATATATATATATATATATATATATATATATATATATATATATATATATATATATATATATATATATATATATATATATGAAGTTATCATCGTCTACAGTGCATAATATCATCCAAAGATTCAGAGAATCTGGAACAGGAGAACCAGAAGGAGATTGATTGGCTGGTTGTCAAAAATGTATATATATATATATATATATATATATATATATATATATATATATATATATATATATATATATATATATATATATATATGTATATATATATATGTATATATATATATATATATATATATATATATATATATATATATATATATATATATATATATATATATATATAAATACATTTTTGACCACCAGCCAATTGACACACAGAACCTCAGAACAAAATATGATATTATATTCAGGAACTTTGTGAAGTGGCACAGTGGCACAGTGGCACAGAAAAGGGCCGTCAATTTGATCAAGTCCATCCATGTTAATGTCTTTGTGGAGTATGAATATCCTTCTCATGTCCACATCAATCTCCTTCTGGTTCTCCTGTTTCCTCCCACCATCCATAAACATGGCACAAGATGAATGATCTAAATTGCCCCTAGGTGTGAATGTGTGTGAATGCGTGTGAAAAGACTCCTGTGGTGTCTAGTGTCCCTCCCAGTTTGTATTTTTACCCTACCTCTATCCACTATTCCTAGGACATTTTTTTCAAAATCCATCACGACCCTGACCAGTTTACAATAGTTTCTGAAAAAGAAAAACCTTTTCGTTTTATCATGCATATTTCACTGCAGAACAATCCGAACCTGTAAGTAATAAATACACCCCCCTCAGGCTATACATTTCCACCCCAGCTGAGTTGCCAGTTTATTCATGTGGGAAGGGGACTCTCCCAATCTGGCAACACGGGCGCTTCGCCGTTCCAAACTGGCGACCCAGAACCCCCCCCCTCCAAGGCGTGCGGTGATTGGCTGGGTTTGGTCACGTGGCCGGCGAAACTGTCAGAGCGGCCCTGCCTGCACCATTGTTTGCTCGTCTGCCAGAGCAGCGCTGATGCTTCTCAATGCGTCTGTGAGGAGGCGCCGAATGCCGGCTAAGTGAAGAAAAAAAAACCTCACCGGTCTGTAACACTGTCACTGCCTTTATGCCATGCGATCCTCAAGCATTATTCCACCAACCGCCCTACATGATCAAGCGTCACTTCTCCAAGCTTTCTTTAGGATCTCAAAATGAATGGTGAGTATTTGCACGCGCTATTCTTCATTGTCAGCATCAGGGCATAATAGATGTTTCTCAGGTGGACTCCAGACATCATTTATTCCACAAGGCATTTTTTTTCTTCAGATTGTAAAATTGTCCTAAGGTGTGCTCGCTGTCCCTGCAGTCAGCTGTTAGGTATAACTGATGTGATCAACTCTTAAACCCCAATGCAGCAAGCCATTAGCAGGAGGTTTAATAGCCCATAGAGGGTACTAATTAGATCATACGAGTACAGCAATCTATCATTTGTTCGAACTATATGCATGCAAATAATTACAGTATTTTGCATGGTTTTTTTTTTCAAGAATTGCATTGGGAATATATATATATATATATTATACTAATGTATATTATGTTAATGAGTAGCCTGCATGTGTATGTGTGTCTTTTATATGTAAGCAACACCATGCTGAGAATTAATAAAGAAAAAAAAAAAAGAAAAAAGGTTGATGCTTTTTATTTAGCTTAAAAACAACCTCTAATCACATGTAGGCTGCTGGACATAATAGTGAGCGAATCTCATTGTGAGAACAGGCAGCTGTGTCAGGCAGAGCTCTGCCTCTTTGCAAATCCCATAGGAATAGCTCTCTCCTGTAATGAGGGAGCATTCACAAGGCCCACGCAGGGGCTCAGGCTCACTCTACACATTGATTTTACCAATCATAAACATGTTCGCCCGAGATGATAAAAAAAAAAAAAAGTGGACCACGTTAGATGGTATGTGCTGACTATATGTCTATGACAATATGCCTATAAGAAAGGTATGTGGTATAGCAAAGTAATAATGAGCCGTACAATTAAGCTGTTATACCGTGGATATAACAGAGTACAGTATAACAAAGAGAGGATAGAGAAATTTTAAGACAATGTTCTCTTGATTCGAGAGAAAATCTAGACAAAGTATAGTAGTAGTTAATATTTGCATTGCTGCAGTGGTGTTCATTGTTAAACTGGAGAACGGGTAGATAGACAGCACAATGTGTCAAAAAAACTGTGATGTTGCACTGGATGTGCATTTATCACACCATGAGTCATACTGTTCCACCCTCTCCCCCACTTGATGATTTATGTCTAATAAGAAATTTCTTCTTTTTTTTTTCCAAACAGAAATTTAAAGTCACACATATTCTTCGTTTAAGGTAAGAACCTGTCTCATTATATATTTTATATATTATGTTATATAATACATAATATATTGTTATATATTATATTGTTTGTGTAAGAAATCATTTTGTCAATTTTTATTGTATTCTTTTAGTAGAGACTGATTCTTGCCTTGAATTTATGATCCAATTATTCGCAACTGTTATGACTGCTATTAAAGGCCCCCTGCGAATTTCTCAATGGTGTGCAGTCTTTCAAAGACTTTTGCATTTGAGTTTTTGTTGTTTCAGAAATAATATCACTTTGGCTCATGTTCATCACTCACAAGGCTGAGTTGCTTCTCATCTGTCAATACAGATAATTGCTCAGCATCTGAAGCCGGGGTCTCATAGAGCTGATCATTCTTTTACCATCCGTTTAGCCTAAGAATCTGTTTGTCATTAATTGGAACGCTAATCTAATGGGTATTAGTGCTTTCTCTTTAGCAGATTGGCTTAGATCCTTAGTGGCTTTCCTCAATGATGGATTGCAATTAATAGGTTTAAAGGGCAGTCCTGAGTATAATACTTCTCTCATTAGCCTGATTGACCCTGCTTTACTTAGAAGTATGTGACAAAGATGCTTCAGGCATTATTTGACTAACCTTTAGTTCGACAACAACCAAATATATATATAAATATATATATAATATTACAATTGTGTCATTCTTTGTGCTTAGGATATTGCATGGTATCTGCTCCTATAATATATGCTGTTACCCTTTAATTTGGGAAGCAAGTATGATTTAGCGTAAAAATCTATAAAGATTGCTGTGATTATTTTGGAAATGATATATGTACATGGTGAATATTTCTTTAAGAAATTGACGTTTTTACTAATTGCATGTAAAACAATGACATAAATGTCAACTGTTTGGTGGTTTAATTACTGTTGTTTGTGTAACTGACAATATGATCATTCCCATATATTACTGGGTCATACAGTCATGTGGGTCTTGTTGTAGTCCATATAGACTTTTTAAAATTAATTTATTTTGAAAGTGGTCATGTCAGTAGAGGTTATTTTGTATTATCGAATGTTATAATATGTTTTGCGGTCAGCCAGGACAGACCATTTTTATTATATAACTGACTGTAAAGAATGTGAAATCCTGCTTACTGCAACCATAATCAAATCAAATTCAATGTAAACGGTTTAACATGGTGCCAGTTGTCTGTAGGAGCGAGGTGAAACATAAGGTAGGCAGCAGGTCTGAATGTGGCATTGTGCCTCATTATCTGCTTCTATTGTTACTCTTCCACCAATCCCTTTTTTCCCTTCTGCAAGGAATCAGCTGAGTGCGGTAATGCTTCCCAGCATGGACACACATATTCACACACACACACACACACACACTGTTCAGGAAAAAGGCAGGGACGTACACGCAAATGTATCTGCAGAAAGACACACTCAATCATGAATAGTTTTATTTTCTATACTTCATACCAGTCATCTGATTGCAGTCTAAACAATATATCTTTCTCTCTTTTTTTGTGATTATATCTGTTCAATTATGATTGCCCTCTTTAATGGAAATATAATGTTATTACTAAAAGTCTATTTAAGTACACCGATGTAATTTTTTATATTCACTGTTCTGTGTAAATTAAAATGGTTGTACAAATATTGATCCATGTAGTGCACACACTGTGCAGTGGAAAGTATTCATTTCACAGTGGTCTTCCATATTAATTTATAGTGTGACTATTGAAGAAAGAGTGCAATATATATATATATACATAGAGGATGCCAGAATGACCAGAAATGGTCCACAGTAGTTACATATGTCTATATAGTTCCTTTGATTTAAGGTAAGATGTGCTGTAAAAGGTCAGAATTTGCGATTTGTTCTAGGCAAGGGACGTCAGTGAAAGAGATCAGTGGCTGCTACGTTGACAGAAACAGACAGCTTGCTTTGGAAAAATGCCCTGTGCCATGCCATGCGTACATGTCTTCAGGGGAAGGGGGGTGGGGAGGCTGGGGATTGGAAAAAACAAAGGATGCAATAATCTGTTTTTAATTTGAGGAGCAATAGACTCCTAAGGGCTTTTTAAATACAAAAAATATCTTGTTTTTTTCTAACCACACAAAGTTCTACAATGTTTTATATGGTTGTGATACATATAGGCCAAGACATTCATTGTTAAAGAAATATAATATGCATATTGCAGTTGTTTATAGACTACTGATTAGATTTTTTTTTACACACCTGTGATTCAACATTTTATTTCAGATACATGGGCCTTTTGTGTGACTTGTACATCCAATTAGAGCAAGGGGGTGGGGGATATGATGCTCCCTGTTGTCTTCCTTTTACTCTGTGTCAGCTCCATATCTCAGTGATTTTTAGGATCTTGCTGGTAGAAGTGGTTGCCATGATGCATGTTCAGCATGTTTATATGTGCAACAAGTAGTGCACATAGTATTCAAAAGTCCCTGTCTTTAATCCACTCTCTCTCAGATCATCTTAATGGGATTTACTTGATACTGCTCTTATGGAATTGTAGTTGGTTGAAGCTTCAGAAGTTTCATTGTCTGGTTGTTGCATTTAATTGCTTTAGCAGTGTTTCATTCGTGTAACTTGTCAGGCATTTTGCAGTTCAGTGTAGCTGTCAACACATCACTCCTGCATGCTGCTTCCAGTGTTCAAGCCCAGTGATATTCTTGCATTTAGAACGAGAAATCCTCTTTTTAACTTTTCACTGAAATTAGAATGGCAGTAGATTTACTACTGAACAGATGTTTTCATAAACAGAAAACATCACGATGCCACTTCACCTCTCACCCTGTCTGCAGTTAATTATCCTGCTCTAAATCAATGCATTGAAATACAATTGCACTTTGCAGAAGGCTATCATCGTTAAAGGTGTGAGAAAGTGTCTTTAGGAAGCAGGCTAATGGAATGACATCACAGAAGGTGTCATCACACTATTTCTATTAGTTTCTATTTTTGAAAAGATCACAAACATTATTACAAGTTATAATACAATATATTATATATTTATATATAATAGTCTTTTTTCACTCACTGGATATCAAACCTGGCAGCCCTGGAATAAATTCAGCCAACTGGTGATAAGTGATGTACACTATACGATCAGACGATCAACCAATCAAACATTAAAATCAATAACAAGTGCTGTAGTACACTACGACTTAGTAAGTAAAGGTTAAGGGGCAGTGGTGGCTTGGTGTTGCATTATCTTGTACTTACTCTGGGTTGTTTCCTGGTATGCAGTGGTACCTTTAAAAACTGGTCCAAGGAAGGACAGCCAGTAAACAGGTGACAGAGTATTGGGCTTCCAAAGCTCAGCAAGCAAAATCAACACTGTCTGGTCCAGCCCAACAGAACAGCTACTGTAGCTCAGATTGAAAGTAGCAGAACACAGTGCTGCGTAAAAAGGGCCAAAAGGGCCTACAAGTTGCATCTGAGCATTAGAGCTGGACTATAGAGCAATGGAAGAAGGTGCTCTGGTGTCAAATATCACCCTTTCTTTTACATCATGTAAAAGCTGTGTTGCTTAACTGGAGAAGAGATGGCACAAGGGTGATTTATGGGAAGACGGCATGCCACTAGGCATTCATGTGGCTGTTGTATTGATACATACCACGTACCTAAGCATTGCTGCAGAACAAGCACACCTCTTCACAGCAACAGTATTCCCTAATGGCAGAATAATGCATCCTGCCACACTGCACAAAATCATTTAGATATGGTTTGAGGAATATTCAAGGTGTTGACAAAATTAGCATTAGACTAGTTATGTATCACTTGTATTTGCATCTGACATGTAAATCCTTTTTATTCATTAATATTTGGAATTTCTCCCTTTAGATTAACATAGACGACATTTTAAAGCCCAGGGTTAGAGTCTCTTCAGATCTTATGAGAACATTTTAAAACATTTTTGGTAACATTGACTTATTGAAGTGTTTATTTTATTTTTTTTATTAAAGTTAAATATATGTAATGCATGAAAATGGAGCTATCGAGTACTTCACTTTCTCAGTCATGAAGGACTGAAAGAATGTTGTGAAAACATAAATGCTTTATATCAGTGATATAATGCGTAAAAACTCATTTTTGTCATATTTCTGGAGGAGGTACAATTATATAGACATCTTTTTTACACAAAAGGAACAGAAAGAGAACCAGGGAAAGGACAGTCCATTTAGTGTTGCCTTTCAATATCAGACTAAAACATGAACATGAGCAGGACACGAGTGAACAAAAGGCAACGTGACTGAAGGGTTGGCATTTTTGATCAGGCTGCATTTGTACGCATATATGCTCTTTGGATTTTAATGTTTTCTAACGAGGGACTTTATACAAAGTATAAATTGGGGCCTATTTTCTAAAAAATAATGTTGTTCTGTATTGTTCTTTTCATATTATTCACAGCCTGCTCTCTCTCTCTCTCTCTCTCTCTCTCTCTCTCTCTCTCTCTCTCTCTCTCTCTCTCCCTCTCTCTCTCCCTCTCTATCTCTTCTCTCACACATTGCTATGGCAACCAATTTTAATGTGGTTAAAATAACTGCATGGAGAGACAGTTGCCGTATGTTTATATATTCCAGACCATATCAAGACAGACAACTTGGAATAATGTGCTTGTTTGTCAGACGTGAATGACGACGTGACTAATTGGTGCAGTCTACCGTAACTCTTTAGATGTGTCACTAATATTAATCGGACAGACCTTTTTTTCTAATTGGATGTTCTGCCACATTCGGTATTAACAATCAAATCTGTAAATCTTCGAATTACATTAAAGCACTCGTTTATGCTGAGTTTTTTTTGTGTGTGTGTGTGTGTGTGTGTGTGTGTGTGTTTTATGGAGAAGTGTAATTGTTTTGCATGTGTGAGTGTGTGCAGTGTCAGTAATTGTGTGGGTCTTTCTCTGCGTGGCTGCAGCTCTTAAATGTTTTGGACCGAGGTTAACTAAGGTTAAGGAAACACTGGAGTATGAATATATTTTTTTGAATGCCTACATGTCTGTAACAGATAAGTGCTGCAATGCCAAGGCATTGTTCCAGCATATATTTTTGACACTGGAGTGCTGAATACTGAACAGTACCAGACCAGGCTACCAATTACTGAGCTTGAGAATATGGAGGAAGACTGAATTTAAAGAGCGATTAAAATAAATAAATAAATAAATAAAAACCATTCTGCGCACAGCTGTAAATTTGTCTTCACAGTTGGGACACGGGGTAATTACTTCACCATCATATCAGTAGTAAATATATGTCAGATCCTACTATTGTGCCAGCAAACAATACAGTGCAGTAGTAATTGATTCTGTCGTCATACAGCTTTACACAGAGATATCTCGATAGGAACAGCGCTAGTAGAGTGGCATTCAGACTCTTGCATCACTGTTTAATACTTAATTAAATTAACATTAGGTGGTTCACATCAGGATAAAATAAAAGACTGAATTATCCTGCTGAAATTCTCTGCACTGTAGGCACATACTTGTATAATTCTTCTGTCCCACAGTGATTGTTTGGCATGAATGGCAGTTTAGTCATCTTTTGGTGACACACTCAGTGTCTCAGCCTACATATGCACTCATCTAATTTTAGACTGCACATACACGCACACACTGGCTGTCAGGTAGCTGCCAGTCAGTAACGAGTACCACACCTGGCACTGTTTCAGTCATTTACAGGCTTACTCAGCTTCAAATTATAACCACATCATTAGACTCACTTGACTGCAGCAGTCGATTTAGATGTGATGTTAGGAATTTAAGGATAATTGTCCCTTTTAGGATCAGACAAAGAAGTTTAAAATTTTGAGGCATGTCTGGAACGAATCCTTTCAAAAAGAAAGTATGTACGCTTTTTTTTTATTTATTTTTTTTCCTTCGCCCTGACTATTTGATCCAGCTTTAAGCAATTTGTTATTGAATTCATTTCAAAGGGAGATTTAAAAAAAAAAAAACTATTTGTAATTATTTTTCACAATTAACACAAACAAGATTAGTGTCGAACATCTTTTGTGACAACAGCCCTCTGCGATTTAAATATGAAAATGTTATCAGATCTCGGTGTGAAAGTGAATTAATAATTTGTGGGTTTTTTTGTGTAGACCCAGACAACCCCAGCCTCCCAGCGCTTGCATTAAAGATGAAAGCATTGTTCACTATCTGAGGTGTTGCACGTCTCGGTCTACTCAGAGCTTCATGCCTCTCCTAATTTTTTTATTTTTTTATTTTTTGGCATTGGAAAAATGCAGACATAAAAAAAAAATATTGTTATGAATTATTTAGAAGAGTCTTATGATTGACGTAAGTGAAAGTCCCTGATTATGCCACTGAAGTACATGAGAGGAATGACATAAAAAAATTCGGGATTTACAACTTTGGTACAAGAATTTGATTTTTTTTTACGTGCTGTTTATTTAGTGTCTATTGACTTTGTCAGTGCTG
>NC_139576.1:20700878-20795878 GCF_946808225.1 Silurus aristotelis | reverse complement strand
CAGTACAGATAGTAAAATATTTCCAAACCACAAATAAATATTCAGGTCTAAGCATTTTTGACTTTTTACACAACACAAATTTATGATTGTTTTAGAAGTACAGGTTAGGCCAGTCGTTTTTAAAGAAGACTGAAAATGTATTTTTGACACAAAGTCACAACATTCATTACAGTAATCCCTTGGATATCTCGGATATATGAAAACTGCAATAACATGACAGGCCCCTATAATGTATACCTGTACTTCAGTTTATAAAGCTAACTTTTTTTTACCGAAATCGCACACTACATGCACAATAAAAACCCTATATGAAATATTTTTATTTTGTACTTTTGTACAATTTTTGCACTTTGCCTGAAGCTGGCCGACAGGGTACTCCTGATTTCTGCTGCTTTCTTAAAAATAGAATAGAATAGCATATGCTTTCATTCACCCCATAATAGCGACCAAAACTCTTGCCACTGCGAACCATGTCCAGAAGTTCAATCTCTTCTTGAAGAGGTGTTGTCTTCCTCTTCTGCTGCTTAAGTCCGTTACCAGAAGCTGTTGATGGTGCACAATTTGGGGCCATTTTACTCTAGAGTACAAATACTGTATAAATTCACTACAGTAATACATTAAAGTTTCGTGAAAATACACCTTATATCTGCAATAGTCAGATAGTGGATAGTAGATAGAACCAGCGATATTGCTGATGAGCAATGTCCGATCCACGATATATCGAGAGCTTACTGTATTATGCTTTTCCCACGCTTGTGCAGTCAGAAATGTCATTAATTTATGTATCTCAAGTGACGGCTATATTGAAAACCATCACATCACAAAGACATACATTCACACCATCTTTTACAACTAGGGGAACCTTAGAGTTATGAAGAAACTGTGTTTTATCTTGATTACATCATTTGATTGATATGAGCTAAAACTGAGCATGGTTATTTATGAACAAAAATATTCTCCTAATTTAGGCTTACATAATTTTATAAATGCATAAAAGCCATGTATAAACTTTTATTAGGCTTAGAATGAAAACATGCCTGACTCTTTTTGTTAACCTCTCAGGACACTTTTGGCAGGTTTAGACTTGTACTTTTCCTTCTTGCTTTCATTGCATGTTGTAATTGAATACTGTGCTTCAAGATTAGTTCAAAGGGGTTTCGATGAGGACAAATTTTATAATGATCCTTGATGTAAGAAAACATCCTAGACATATAGCAAGTGCAAACTAGTGGTAACACTTTTAACTCAAACTTGTCATTACAAATACAGTTGCAAGATTCTACACTGTATATGTGCTATATTGGCGATTAGAGATTGAATGGATATTAAAATACTACTTGTTTATGTAGTTGCATACTGAATTATGAAATATTGTACAGATATTTGTGTATTACAGTGCATCCTTCTGGTCTGTCTGTGTACATAGATGTAATGGCAATAATACATACTGCTGAGATGGCTGTTGACATCATTACTCAGGAGTGGCACAGTTCGCATCAATCTTTTTCCCCACACACACGCTCCTGAGGTGAGTGAATTTTTCATCTGAGAGTTCATCCAAGGGTCACACACAGACACACACATGCGCTCTGATATGAGATACGCTCAGCAGGTACACTAACGCAACTCTAGGGCCCATTTTTCTTTCCTCCTTTCTTGCCATCTATTTTCTTGTCCATACATCTACAGTGCCATCTCAGATTACTCTGTTAAAATCTTCACAGTTAAAGAACATTGTGAAGGCACAAAAAATGGCAGCACGTTCAAGGCCGTTCTCAACAACATGCTGAATCCTGACAGGTACAAAAATATGACTTTGAGATTATGCCATGAGATTTCACATACAAACAGCCAAACCATGATCAAAGCCTGATGGTAATCATTTTGGATGCAGAGGTTTATATAGAACAAATGTGGGAATACCACAAGTGCTATTATTTATTTTACTGGATAGTTACAGTACACCATACAGAACAAAAGCATACATGAAGTAACTGAAAATAATTTGCTATCATATTTGTAATAATTTGCATTTTATAACCACAGAAAACAATTGATATGAAAATTATTATGTACTGTATATAGCTGATCTAACACTAGAAATTGTCTGTAGCACCAATTAAAAAAGGCACCAAACAACAGTGCAGCACCTAAAAAATGTTTCACTGGCACATTTTCGTTCAGCCTCTTTAAAAATACAACTTTTAGCATGTGTTGGGAAGTAACATTTCAACTGCAATTGTCAAGCTGCCAGTTGCAATCAAAAATAGCTATGCTACCCTATTGAACAGACATGCCCATTGACATGCCTTATGGATCTGTCAGTGAAAATTCACCACCATAGCACCAGAGGGCCCACTTTTCTTCATTTGTCAGTCCTTTGGCCAAACAATGTTAACATGGCCCTTTAATACATGTCAAGTCAAGTCAAGTCAAGTCAATTTCTATAGCGCTTTTCACAACAGACATTGTCTCAAAGTAGTTTTACAGAAATCAACAGTCAAGGTGAATGGTGTGCATTTATCCCTGATGAGCAGCCGTGGCAACTGTGGCAAAGAAAAAATTTCTTAGATGTTATGAGGAAGAAACCTTTAGAGGAACCAGACTCAAAAGGGGAACCCATCCTCATTTAGGTGACATCAACAGTTTGATCATACATTTTCAACAATACAGAACACTGGAGAGTGAGAACTAACATGAGTACTGGAGTATAAGATTATAAGTAATGTTCTTTCTACAGTCTTATACAGTCTTTATGGTTAGGAGCTAGGAGCTAATGAGCTCAACATTTGTGATCATCACAGATCCAGCACCAGCTTCTCCATGCTAGAGACTTTAAACACTCCAGGAGGTCCAATGTCAAAACTCCACACATGTAGTGGGATCCAATTGGCACTGGTATGTCCCTAGATGGTTCAGGATGTTTAAGTTCGGCATCTACTTCTTCAAAGGTCCATGAGGTGGGACGTGACTGGAGCTGGCCAAACCTCAGGATGCCTCGGGATGGGGAGAGAAAGAGAAGCAGTGGAGAGAAATTAGCATAGCTGCTGTTCATGATATTAACAGCACAAGTTGATAATGTGCATGTGATCAAATGTTCTGGAGCACAAGGTTATGATGTGAGACGTATGTTATGTGTAGGCCTTTGCTAAAAAGATATTTTTTATCTGACTGTTCCAAAGTTTAGGAGCTAAATGTAAGAATGATCTACCACCTTTAGTGGACTTTGCTATTCTAGGAACTACTAGATGTCCAGTGTTTTGAGATCTCAGGAAACGTGACGTGTACCTGCTTCCACTTCTACCTTCAGCTCTTCAGTACAAAGAAACCGATATCGGCACAAAATTAGGTGTGCATGTTGCATACAAATGATTGGAAAAGTTGATGAATGGAAGACTGAATTCCTAACCATATTGGGTCATTTTTAATGTTTTACATGTCTTATGTACTGGTCAATGCTCCTATAGTCTTCCCAGCAATTATAATTGAACGTCTGTGAAACATAAATAAAAATTCCTCCTCAGAAACAAAACATGCCAAGAATTTGGAACAAGAGCTAAAGAAATGTCATCTATTTGTCAAGCGCAAGAACTGCAACTTTCATTATTCTTCAGTAAATTTTTTGAGGTTTATTTTCTAGATGAAAAAACTGAGATGGCCAACAGTGCTTTCTCAATGTAATGGAAATTCTTTCAAGCTGCATCCTTTTGCGTACTATGATGTTGGAAACACCTATGTGTTTAGGAACAGAGAACTCTTGGCCATAAATTAAGTACTGGTGAAATTAAGGCATTGGTTAAATGGAGCTGAACAACCCTTTAAGCAGCTATCCACAAGCCTGCAGGAACTCATTCTACATTACCCATGGTCACACATCTTCAATGATTACATCACAGATATTCTTGTTTCCATCTATTTTTTGCCATTATTGTTTGGTTTTCCAAATCGTTTCATAACCCCCCCTGCCAAAGCTCCCGACATCTATGGAAACAGTCAACATTATCTTTAGTGAGATCTTCAGACACCACAGGTTACCAAAAAACACTGTGTTAGATTGAATAGACCAGTTCAATTTACACAGCATTTGGCAGCAAAGGCTAAGGTGAAAATCAAAACAAAAGGTTGGAATGCTTGAGGTCTTTTTGCAGCAGCATTCAGAATAATAGGACTTGTTATCTCTATTTGGCAAAATACACACAGAGTTTACTGACTCACTCATTCAACGAATTAGGACATCTCTAATGACTCCTAGGTTTCTAACCACCCCTGTTTCTTTGGACCAGAGTACCAATTGAACTGTTAATGAATTGATGAAAGAAAATGAGCAGGCCTGCAAGGTTACTCTTGGTAAACTCCAAAGAGTGATAAGGCAGCACAAGCACCAGGTAAACAGATATTGCTGTTCTCACTCCTAGGTGTGTCAAGGACGGATAGTTTGGCTCTACTAAAGTTCACGCCACCTTTTTGAAAAGGTTTTCCATGTTCATAGATCTTTTAAAACTTTGTTTCTTATGAATTAGAACAAATACTGTCATGTAAAATTAAAACCACTTTTCTCCACGACCAGGTCATGGGTAGCCAAAGGTGACCATATGTGTGAAGCAAAGGCAGACAAAGGTCAATGCTGACAATGATAGGAAGGTGTCAGAAAATACAAGGCATTGCAGCTTGCTTGCACAGGCACAGACCATCACAGAACATCAGACCTGGACCATGTTGCAAGCGAGGATGTCCCAGTGAAATGAATCATGTTTAATTTTTCACATCATGTAGACGACTGGGTGCATGTGTGTAATGAGAGGGCACCTGGAGGCACTATAGGAAGAAAGTCATCACACGCAGTGTTGTCAATTGCTGGACAACAATATTGCCTAATTGAAGTAGACTTAAAGGTTCAGCTGCTAGTGTCTTGTTGCCATATACCACAGCACTCCTTCAGAGGAATTGTGTAGTCTGCCTTGATGGGTCACAGTTGTTTTGTTGGCTCAACCATGATCAGTTTGGTCATGCATGTTTAATAAAATAATCTTTAGGTGAGTCTTGTTTTTATTGCTAAAAGAATCATTACTGTGCAGTTGTATGCAAGCCAAATTGATTATTGTCCACTTATTAGAACTGTAAATGAAAGCTCCAAAGAGTATACACTGATAATAACATGCATTTAGCTTTAGTAAATACTACATTACAAGACAATGCTAATTTGGCATTTTGGGGAATTCAATTGACCAGTAAAGATTTTACAACCCCAATTCCAAAAAAACTATTGGGAAAAACATATATTGTTAATAAAATTTTTCACAATTTGTAGACACAGTTTTGTTGTAGATTAGACTTTTTATATTTGCATTTTATGTCAAATTCTTTTACTAAGCTGTTGATTTTTTGCGTTATGTTGCAGCCATCAAATTAATTTTTTCCTTAAAGCTTTCTCAGTTGGGTTTGCAACTCAGTGCATTCTGTTTTCATTTACATTTAGCATTTTTGGATAATTTAGCATATTTTTGACTAGCCATATCACTAGTCACTAGTCAGAAGAAAAAACATCTAACAGCAGTTTAATCTATCAGTTGTTGTCTAGCTATATGCTAAAACAATATGAAAGGGCCAGTATTTAATACAGATCAGTGGTGAGATATTGATTGAAATTACAAGTAGCACTACTGACATCATGTGTTCTTTACACTATGTATGTTTGCATTTATAAAATACTAATTTATGTGAAAAAAACAATGTTAGTATATTAGCACAGTTGTCTGTTTTATTTTGATTAAAGTCTGTGGTGGAAATAAAAAAAGTACAAGTACTGTATACTTGTTAAAGTTCTTGACTACATATACTCTGCACTAACAGTACTAAAGTTAATAACAGTTACTTTTTACAATTTAAAATAATAATTTATTTTGTCCATACAAAGTCAGTAATAAACAAAATTGTGCAAAATGTGAAGAAATTAATTTCAATATTTTGAGACCCATTCAAGCAATTTCCTGTAAAAAAAAAACAAAAAAAAAAAACATCAGAAGTGTGCGGTGATGAGCATCCTTGGGCTAAAGGATGAGCTAGCTAGCTAACCTACATATCATTTCATTTTATTTATTTGACAGGGACAATGCAAACATACATAGTGTCAAAGCAAGCTTGTCACTGAAATGCTGCATAAAAAGTTTATAGCAAATGCTAATCAAGCTACTAAACCTCAAATAGCATTTGGCTGACCAGTCAACATTACCTTTCTTTACTGGTGGATTAAGTAGAATGTTCCTACACTTTAGCAAAAGTACAAATACCCTGCCTAAATACTACTATAAAAGTACTTGCTAATGAATGTAGGTAAGAATCAAAAGTAGGAGTGCTGCATTATGAAAACTATATTTTAATAATACATGGTATTCACTGTTAATTTCTTATACACATCATACCTTTTTTAAAATAGAGTTTTCTGTTGTTACAGACACAAAGTGAGAGAACTTTTACTTCACAGAAACAGTAGTGTGGGGTTCTGGCTGTAGTGTCACAACAAGTTATCATTAACACAATCTATGTATTCACTTTAAAGTAGTGGTAAAAATAAAAGTAAAATATAATACATTACAATTTTATGAAATAAATGTTTTGTAATTTAAAACAAAATTATTTGTAACTGTCCACTGCTGTTATTCTTTAAATACTGCTAATTATTAAGTTGCAATTGCTCTTAGACAGTGCTTACACCTTCCATCTTCCTAACCATATTAACAATGAGATCTTTGAATCTACAAAAGGACTACAGTTATGCCACAGCTGTGGTCACATCACATTAGATTTATGTGTTTATCATCAGTTTTTTCAGTTTCATACATATTAATAAAAATAGATGATAATGTAATCCTAACCCTAGGGTTACAGAGATAATCAGAGATCAGAGATTATCAGAGATAATAATAACAAATATGTCACTACGTCAAACTGACAAACTCAAGAATGAGTCATGGGTATTGTGTGCATCCTTTCCTTGGATCAGGTAGATGAAGGATTTTCTGACCCTTCTATGAACTTGCCCACTGATCAGAGGTCATTTTAAAGGTCAAAGTGCAGAATTCATGCTGGCCACATGTAATAGTCAGACTTCAGCTAACTAGAAAGGGAGACTGCCTGCTGTTGTCTTAATCTCATCATTCTTTTGACTACAGACAACTGTGCTGTTGATGCCAACAGCAGACAGTGACATTAGTAAATTGCTCTTTTTATTACTTTTCAGTGTTATTACTTAGACATCTATGCTCTCCTATGATATCTTTATAATAGACTTCCTGCAGTAGCATATATATCATAGTTTTAAATCAAAGGATTTTCAAAATTCAAATGATATACATATGTTTCCTCAATTTACAGTACACATGTTGTTCTGTATGCTTGTTGAATGTATTGTGTTGAGTCCATATCAGGTTTTCCAGAGATCCTGTCCTTTGCAGTTCGCTCCTTTGCCCCAGTTCATACTATCAAGATCCTATAATAATCTCATATATCTCAGGTTGTTTAAATAGTTGGCAAATGAGCCGGCTAAGCCTTATGCAGATTGTTACTGCTACGCTGGCTGTTGAAATTCTAGATGAATAGTGTATCATATTTGCTTTAGTGTTTTAAAATTTGTCCAGTCCACTCTGACTTCTAGATTTGTGCATATTTGTTTTTTCTGTATGTATTTTGTAGCATGATTATTTTATTAAGTGTAGGATGTGTCTGCCATCTTGTTTAACAATTGGATTTATGTATATGCTTGGGATAGCAGTGTAATAGCTACTGGCTTCTCTATTGTTTTGTTGGTCACTACTGAAGTGATTAAATCACTGTTCACATGTTGTACAGTATATTCCCATTTGTTTCATTCAGTTATGCCCCATCTAGCGACTCACACTTGTTTTATGTTCTTATGTCCTAAATATTCATGAATGTTTTGAGCTCTATAAAGCTGCTTTTACTGTTCTTGTGAGACATTAAAGGTCTTCTTTGACATTTTTGCCAAAAAAACTCATGTTTCTTTTCTTTGACCTGCAGTATTTACAATAAGACACTTTAGGAGTGAAACGTCCTTTCTGTGAAAGAGTCATCACAGTTGAATTTCTCCCCAGCCACTCATAATGGCTGCTTTGGGATATGAATGTCCATTCAAAACAGTCCATAAAGACATAAACTTATGCTTGAGGAAACATAAAGCTATCACTATGCAGACAAGTGTATTAAAACACTTATGTTGAAAATTTGGCTACCCTTTTTTTTTTTATTCAGTACAATTGTTTAAATGTTCAATTGCTGCAGTATTATATTAGTTTTTCTGTTGCAGAATAAGGTACTTGGAAAGAGTTTGACTGTTTCTGTAGCTTCATGTCTTCTAGAAAAAAAATATAAATGAATTCATGAATTTAGACTGTTATTTGCTAACAATTAAGTTACCATAATAAGCAGAAGCATTAAAAGATTGCCCTGCTGCTCCAGCCATATGCCATATTTCAGAAAAGCATTTATTTGTTGCATGTTCACAGAACATACACAGGGGCCTTTGGCTTGCATTATTAAGATAATTAGCTTTAAGAGACTTGACATAAAAATACAAGCAAATGAAAAAAGACGATCAAGAGTGATATCTTAAATAGACTTTCTTCAGTGGTGTGAATTAGAAGGTTATAATTTAACCTCAGTGTTTACACATTGACATTATTTCAACTTCGTCACTATTACTACCACAAACTACACACAACGATAGAATAGCAACTAAAAAAGAAACTGAAATAATTGCAGAGCTTGTTAACTACTTGCTTTTAAAACCCAGTAAAATTCAGGTGAAGACAGGTGCATTTGGGGGGGGGGGGGGATGAATATAGACTATAAATAAGCCTATATATAAAACAGTTGAAAACTTTGTGTGTTAACTACAGCACAGATATGTGGTTTGTCTAGTCATTGACAAGAGATGATTTAACCTTATTTTGATTACATCAGATTATTCCACTATAATTAACATTTTTATAAACTCTATTTTTATTCCCTTTTATTTAATCTATTTTTATTCACACAAACATATTACCTTACACTTATTATTTGGATACATTTTAAATTTTAAGGTATTTATATTTAGATCATTTAAATAAAAATGCTGATAATGTATGTGAATGTGTGCGTTGTATGATTGTGACATTGAAACCTTGTTAAAATTATGCTGTGGATTTAATTATATCACTGAGTATTAACTTACACTCTATCCTGTAAAATGTAATCTTCTATATACCCCTTTTTGACTAATAAAACTTTATTTGTGCTGTTATATTGAATATTTTAAATTAATTCAAAAAAACAATACTTCCAATGTCTCTAGCATTACTTTAAATAAGCAGTTTTTCTGTTACTATCTTCAGTGCACTAGATGATAAATATAGTTGTAAAATTTCTATCAATTGTTTACAGATATTGTTTTGTAACTGCACTATCAAAGCTCTTCATATAAATACCGTATGCTATATTTTGGAAGAAAGAGACCTAACAGCATATACAAAGAGCAGAGTTAGTGTTCAAAGCAGTATATTTATAAACTAAAACATTTTTCGAGGTCCCTGGATTCATTTTAGGAAACAAAGTAGAGCATTGTGAAATTCACACTCAGGACTTTCAGTACAGATTTGACAGAAAAACAGCGTCCCTCTTTGACTTATCTTAAAGGTCTGATGCAAGCTGGAGAAACAGTCATTGTTCTGGACTAATTGTGAAAATCAAGTTGCCCTCAGTGGAGTCTAAAAAAAGACAGTGTTCCAAATGTTCCAGAAGTTATGTAAGCTGTAGACGAGTCAAACTGTGAGTGCTAAAGAGGCAAGCAGAAGCCGCAGCAGCACAAAGAGACATAAAGCATCTCTCTGTGAGCTTCATCTTATTAAAGCCCTGTCAGAATCTGAGGAAATAGTGTGACTTTATTGTCATGGAGTTTATAGGCATAGCAAAATTAATTTTTTTTTGTTCGGTTTTATAATCTTTTGTTGTTGCATTAGTAAGACATGGTAACAGTTTCCTATATGGCTTTAGTTCTCTAAGTTTGTTCATTGTTACACTGATGAGAAGTGGTAGCTCCTTGGTAAAGACATTGTATTTCTGATAGCAAAGCTAGTAAGTCCCAGCACCACCACTGCAGAGCTTTTGAGCAAAGACCCTAACCCATATCTGCTCAGTTGTAAGTCTCTCTAGAGAATGATGTTTGCCAAATCCCATAAATGTATATTATGTTAATATGGATTTATCTGGATTAATCAGTACATCTTTTGTGTTCATAGTTAGAATGTGATGAATTGAATATATTTTGGAAAATTTTCTGACACAATGGTGATTAAGAACTATTATTGCAGGATTTTTGGAACAACTCACAGTATCACAGGAATATCCTTTAAAGTATATGTTACCATCCTCAATCATGATTTTAGTTTTTTTTTATGTATTTATTTATTTATTTATTATATTTTTTCATTATTATTATTTTGTTGTTGTTGTTCTAGCAAATCACTAAACTCTCCTGGACTATTTGCCTTATATGCATCTAGATCTTTATGCCAGAGATTAAGTCATCTTTGTTTTTGCTAGTCATTTCATTAGCTTGACCAATATTAAAAAAACTATGATCACTTAATCATATTTGGTAAATGGTTATTTGAAAATTGTACTAAATTCCATTAACTGCTTGAAAACGTTAGTTTGCAGTGGATCCTATGCCCAGAACATTGTGTGCGAGGCAGGAATATTCTCTAGATTGGACCATATCATCAAAGTGATAGCAAATATACTGTTGCAATCAATCAACAGTAAAAATTAACTAATGTTAAAATAGGTTATTATGAATTTTACCAGGTTTGACTCCTGTTAAATCTATCATTGGGAATATGTCAACCAAATTGTGATTGTACCTATCTGTGACAAATGTGAGAATAGCTTTCAGTCAGCTGGATAATTTTTTGCTATGGCAGAAGGGCATGGTGTTTCCAAATTCTCTCATTTTAAATAAATGTAGAAATGCAACATGTTTTAGTTTCTAGAAAACATTTTAAATATATGTTTATTGTTTAAGGTGACATTGTAGGTAAACTAAATTAACTCCTATATAAGCTCCTACACATGCATCACGTGCATGCTCCTACACACGCATCACGTGCAATGCATCATTATGGGAACTTATCAGGACCTCAGTACTGCTGCTGGCCACTAGAGGCTTAAAGGTCCTCTCTATGACTGTTCTGAAATTACAGATAGTATATGAACCTGAGACTAGCAAATAGCAGATGCCTGGCACATCCTGATTTTGGTGATGGACAGCTATCTTAATTGACTGATCCTCCTGAGTTTGGTGTGGAGATAGAACATTATTGTAATGTGAGATGTGCTTTCTGCAATGCTGAGTGATGTGTGGTCATCCCCTTAATCAAGCGCATGTCTACTGCATTCAGTGTTACTGCAGTGCTACAGCTACGGTTACTGCACCCTGGGAGCCTGAAATGGAGATAAATGTGTACAGGTCCTACAACACCGATATACCTCTCGACTCATTCACCTTGCCAATCCCATCTCGACATGCATACACCTACATGATTGCACTCTGAATGTCAAATTATGGCAGAGAGATATCCAGAATGCACCTCCTGTGTTACTACAGTGTGGAAAGAGGCTTGATGTTTCTATTTAAAGGAAAGAAGATGGAACAGCTTTTGCACATTACTTGCACTGAGTGCTCATAACTACACTCTTACTGGCCACAGGAAACATAGCATGTGAAGAAACTCCACTAGAATGCTTTGAACATGAATGATAGTGGATGAATATTTTCCAGCCTCCAGAAAGAGAGAGTGGCATGAAAAGAGATTCAGACTTCATTGATGACCTCATGACCCCCATTGCCCAGCACTCTGTCAATGCTGCAGACAGAATCTACCTGTGATTTAAACACCCACCCACGCACCCACCCACCCACCCACCCACACACACACACACACACACACACACACACACACACACACACACACACACACACACACACACACACACACACACACACAGAGACTTTGACTATTCTTCCACACCTCACATCTTGGAAGGCTTCTCATTACAATCTAATCTAAGTGTCTTTTTTTCAGCTTACCATAACCCACTGCTGAACCTGCTGTACTTAATACACTGCATTTAGGATTTTCTCATCACTCACGATCCCCCCCCCCCCCTCTCTCTCTCTCTCCCTCTCCCTCTCCCTCTCTCTCTCTCTCTCTCTCTCTCTCTCTCTCTCTCTCTCTCTCTCTCTCTCTCGGTCTTGCTCACTTATATGCACACAATCTCTGTGAGACACAGCAGGAGCTATCCACCTCTTAGCTCTGCCCTGCAATGTAATTGTGCCTGAACCCTCATCAGTTTCTAGAATAATCAATTTCTTCTCTTTCTCTTCCACACTACAGGGCTTTGCTCTTTTATTAGTCGGTCTGGAAAGCTCTCTAGGTGGCCAGAGGCTCTAGGCTTGAAGAGGAGAGATGTCTGGTTATGCCTCCTTGTCCCTCCTTCTCTCTCTGTGGTGTGTCAGAGCTATTCTGTGCTATCTCTGCTGACAGCAGTGCTCTGGACACTGGCTTTGAAGATGTTTGAAAATGTTGTGTGAATGTGATGAGACCCTGGAGGAGAGGATGAACTCCTGAACTAGACAGAAAGAGAGAGAGAGTGGGACCAGCTGGTTAAAGAAGAGCAGACAGTATAAAATGGTGCTGTGCCAGGGAGCTTTCAGTAATAGAGTAAACAGTGACACATGAACACAGAGCTGAAATGGGACAGTAGTTGATCTGGGCATGCACACCTACATCCCTTAAATTTATTTTGTAGAAATATTAGAATCTACCTCAGTGCAGCATATAATAATTATATATTTAGGTACCTTTAATGCATATTTAAAATGCTCACTGTGCATGATGTACAAAATTATAATTTTCCGGCAAAATATTATAATTTTCTTTCGCCAATCCGAATTCCAGTCATGCTGTACATATGAGTTTAAATATTACTGGACCTGATTTGGAGCCATGAATTACTTCTTTAATGATGGTTCTGAACTGAGACTGCTTGCAATCATTGAAAGGCTATGGAGAAAAAAGTAATTGGTTCTAATCCTACAAAAGGCAGTCTCTAGTATAGCAATAAATGATATACTGTATGAAGTGCTATTTGATTAATAAATTATGACAGCAATAGATTATTGTTAGCAAGCACATTAATATTAAATATTAACCTAGCTAGAAATGCTACAGCAGTACTGCACAGCTCTTTCCCTGTGCCCTGAAGTTAAATGGCTTTTACCTAGACACAAGTCTGTGTAGAGTTTTGAATCAAATAATGATTTATTGTATTACGTTTATTGCTGCTTTAAGGAAAGGGTAGATTAGTGCAAAATTTAAATATGATCCGATGGATTTTTAATCAAAGAAGAAAACCGATAACTTAATACAGGAGATTTGGTTATGTTTAATTGTTCCGAGCACTAATGACTTGAGTTTGATAATCTATTTTCTCAGCATCCTACACCACTACTTCTCCCAAAAAACAGCAGTGTGTCTCCTTGTCTCTTCTTGCTGCTTTTCTTCCTCTCCAGTGTTGGTCTCCATGCTCTCAGCTTATTAGTTTAATGTGTCTTTCTGCAGATGAAGACATATGGCTGCTTTATTGCTGCTAACAATACCAATCAATACTCATGAATGCTGCAGTATCGTCATATTTCATAAATCACAGCCATTGTGCAGACTGCCGGTGATCATCTTCCCCAAAACACGCAAATAGACTATCCTCTCTCTCTCTCTCTCTCTCTCTCTCTCTCTCTCTCTCTCTCTCTCTCTCTCTCTCTTGCATCCTTCTTTCCCTCTCACTCACACACACACTGAATAAAGAGACTGGATTTGATTACCACGAGTGATCTGCACTGACCACAGACTGATAAATCATTGCACTCAGACCAAGAACAGCTCAGTGGGAATGATACAATACTGTACCAGGAAATAAGGCAAAGCTATTGTAAAGCAAATTTTTTATTTATTGATATATTCCATTGTGATATATATACAGTTATCAGTAATCTTATAACATAGTGCAACCCTAGTGTCAATAGCAGAAAAGAGTAACTGATTAGAATAATAATGTCTCTACACAGAAAAAATACATAAATACATAAATAAAAAATTGTAAAATAAATATTGCTTCAAACTAAATGCGTCTTGCTGGCACAATGGTCTCAAAATTAGTCTTTTGTATTATTATTATTATTATTATTATTATTATTATTATTATTATTATTATTATTATTATTATTATTATTAATGTATTAATTTATTTTTATTTTGTATATTGTTAATGCCTTGCAATCAAATTTCATAATAACCTGAACATTCATTTAATAATGTAGCAGTTTATATAATTAGGAGATGAAGATATTTTGGTACATTGCTACTTGTATGGAGTGCAGGAACAGGAAAAGAAGCAGGGCAAATCAATTGTCAATTGTTTATAGATTAACAAATAAATTTGTCTGTTTCTATAGGTCTACATGTAAATGCTGAGGTTTACATCTCTGTTAATTACATTCTTTGAAAAGGAGATGCTTGTGTTAGACATTAGTGATTGAGTAGTAGATGACTTTCGGTCCTTCTTCTACTCTCTTTAGTGTCACAACTTAATGTCCTAATAGCAGGCCCAGACACTCCATAGCAGCTGACATGCTTGGAGAAAAAAAAAAAAGAGTATAAAATGCTTGCATGGGAGTGAAGGGTAATAATCTGGATTTTGAGGCTTGACAAAGCAATACACAACTGTGGGGATCATAATAGCTCACTTTTTATTCACTGTTTATATCTGATAACAACCTGATGTTTACTTTAGCAATATAATGTGTACAGTGTCTGTCTGTGTGCTTGTATGTGAGAAAGAATAATTGGCCAGAGGGTCAGAGTTTTAAAAGATGCCCATGTTCTGCCAGATCTAGCACCACACTGAAATATACACTTGCCATCCTCTTATTTACCAACCAAGGGGGGCACTACTAGAATATTCTCACCTATTGTTCTGTGTTTACTTATGCTAACTAATGAGTGATGTCTGGACTGTTTTGTGTGTGTGTGTGTGTGTGTGTGTGTGTGTGTGTGTGTGTGTGTGTGTGTGTGTGTGTGTGTGTGTGTGTGTGTGTGTGTAAAGGATACTGATGTTTTTCTCTCTCTCTCCACAAACACACACGCACACACACACACACACACACACACACACACACACACACACACACACACACACACAAACACAAAAACACAAAATAAAGCTATGCCTACCTCTAAACCTTACCTTAAACAAAATTTGGAAGCAATCCAAATGCCCCCAAAATGCCACGAATGACATGTACTTTCATCACCATTGACCTATTTGGTTCTCCAGTACAACCACAACCACATTTTTTCACAGGCAACAGCTGCTGCACCTACTGTTGTCCTCTTAGTCTCCACTTTGTTGTATTGGTATTTTATATCAATTACTGGTACAAATAATAAATCTGCCAGCTGTATTAACGTTACAAATCCTTCGATTGCAAAATTTCTGGTTGTCGGCCAGCAAAATAACCATTCAGTTCTATCACCAGAATGTTCCTGCTCCGAAACAATCTGTCAGTGATGTTCGAGGTTTAAAGGCTGTGTCATTTCGTAGCCATGACAACCTCTCCAGCAAACCAAGTCCTTTACAGTGCTGCTACTAATTAAATTAAATGGTTAAATATTTTAACCATGAATCAGTGGTTCCAATAGGAAATTACTGTTTTACTGCAAATTGTAAACAAATTAATAGTTGTACATTACTAACTGCCAACTGCTAACCATCCTTATCCATGCAACTGCACACATAATAAATTGTTAAATAGTATTTAATAATAATATTACATTTTTTTCCAGCTTTAGAAATATTAGCCAGTTCTTGAATTGGTCTTCTGGTTCTTTGGACAATACCAGGACCATGTCAGTGGAAAAGAAATAACACATGAATTCTCCCCCAGGTTACAAACCAAGAACAGCATGGTAAATCTATTGTAGTGACAGAGTTTTCAGTTTACAACAGTTATGCACACAGAGTTGCTATTTTTTAGGCACATACTTAAAAAACTGAAAGCCTCATCTCTGATGGTTAAAGGGCATAAGCAGCTTTATGAGCTACCTGTTACTGCTTTTGCTGCTCTCTCTCTCTCTCTCTCTCTCTCTCTCTCTCTCTCTCTCTCTCTCTCTCTCTCTCTCTCTCTCTCTCTCTCTCTCTCTTTCTCTCTCTCTCATTGCCAGAGGCTGTATGCAGTAAGGAATTCTCTTATCTTTATTGTCATTAGGGATGAATGCTTCTGCTTCTTTCTGCTTTACATCAATGCCACAAGAGTGCTCACATTCCACTGCTATCAGACCAGACAACCAGTCAGGTTACACACATGCACACGTAGTTATTTTATGGGCTTGGTAAGAAATAATGTCAGATTTATAAGACAATGTTTCATTACAAATTCATCTTTTAATACTTCATAATATTAATGTAAACACATCTCTGTCCCCTTAATATAAAGAATATCAAATCATTATAAAAGTTAATAATTTAGCTCTGGGTTCCTTGTAATTCATTAGTGCATTATTCTTTAATGCATAACACTGAAGAATCATGTGTTTATAGCTGCTGAAAAAAATAGATGTCTAATCACTGTACTTGTATTTTAATTGTAGTGTATGTGTTTGAGTTGGTTGTACAGAAAATAGCAGGAATTCTTAATTATATTTTAGAGTGGTCAATGTGCAGATTGTATAGTAGTACAGATTTACTGTCCTCTAAAAATAACTCAACATACAGCTATTATTGTTAAAATAGCTGGCAACAAAAGTAAGTACACCCTAAGTGATAACAGCTGAATGTTTAACCATGCAAAGCCACATGTCCTATTCATTCTGTTCATGTTTTTGTCTGCTTGACAGGATCATACAAATATGTGTGTCTTGTAATAGAGCAGTTAGAAATTGGTGCTTTGAGTACAATTCTCTCATACTGACCACTGGATGTTCAACATATCACCTCAGAGGATTTGAGAATTTGAATTGTTGCTCTCCACAAAGATGGCAGAGGGTATAAGAAGATCGGTAACTCCCTGAAACTGAGTTACAGCACAATGGTTAGGGTCATACAGAGGTTTTCCAAGATGGGTTCCACTTTAAGGTCATCGTGCTGTGCATCGGGGGAAGAATCTGGCTTAAAAAAAAAACAGAAACATTAGTGTGGCCACCATTGTTTTAGAGTTTTCAAAAGCGGAAGGTCCGCTTGTCAGTGCTCAGACCATAAGCCGCAACAAGTCGGTTTGCATGACTGTTGTCCCTGAAGTTGGCTCACAAGAAAGCCTGTAAACAGTTTCTTAAAGACAACCTGTCCAAGAGCATAAATAGCAGAAACCATGTACTGTGGTCTGCTGAAAGATAAACTTGTTTGGCTCAGATGGTGTTCAGCATGCGTGGTGATGTAATGGTGAGGAGTACCAAGAAAATGGATTCTAACTGTGACATTCTGAAGCAGAATATGATGCCATCTCTTCAGAAATTGGGCAGAACGGCTGTTTTCCAACATAATAAAACCTCAAACACAGCACCAAGATGACAACATACAGCCATCATTGGGATAATAGCTGGCAGGTGAACATATGAAAACTGTATCACAAGCCTTGCTGAGAAAGCTGAAGGTGAAGGTGATAGAGTGGCAAAGTATGTCTCCAGACCTAAACCCTACTGAACACCTGTGGGGCATCCTCAAGCAGAAGGTGGAGAAATGCCAAGTGTTTAACATCCAGCAGCTCCGTAATGTCATTATTCTTACACAAAATCACTTTGGATACAGTTTTCACATGTTCACCTGCCAGCTATCATCCCAATGATGGCTGTATGTTGAGTTATTTTTAGAGGACAATAAATCTGTACTGCTGCACAAGCTGCACAATGACTACTCTAAAATATATCCAGGTTTCATTCTATAGTATTTATTCTCGAGAAGATATAATAAAATGGTTGCTGAAATGTTAGGGGTATACTCACTTTTGTGAGAACACCCCTCACATTTCAGCAACCATTTAATGCCCATTACTCCCATTTCTACTGTCTCTTTAGAACTGTGATTTCATACATGAACTTTATTTTATTTAACTCTTCACACTTATTTATTAAAAGTACACAAGCAGATTAATTGTAGTGGGTTTTGCTGAATACCTTTTTGTTACAATATTGAATCAGACTAGCAAAATGTTTTACAGACACCTTTTACTGAAGACTTGGAGCTTATCTCTGTTCATAGTGGCTTTATTTGGCTGTATGATGCCTAGTCCTTTGTAAGATGGCAGACTATAGGAGGTTGCTGTCTCTGTGTGGGCCTTTGTGTGGGTGTAGGGGATGTGCTGCAGTTTCACTGCTCTCCATTGGAGGGAGTCTCTGCTCATCACTTAGTCCAATCAGGCACAGTGTGGAACAAGCTTTTTATATTCATGACAGCACTATAAAATCTCCCCCCCCCCCTAGGCCTTAAGCTCTTCAACTTTCAGCCCTTTGCTATAATCAATTTGGGCACTTTTTAGAAATGAACCCCAATAGTTTGTTTGCTCATAAATTACCAGAACTTGTTTCATCCTAGAAAAAGCAAAGGTCCTTAATTTGCAGCGTATCTTATTTCTGGTAATATCAGAGTCTATCTGAGCTCATGCTGTTTCCCTTCTCCTCAGTTTGGCAGTGCTTGTGTCTGTGACTAAGCCTTAAACCATGCTATGCAAAGCTCTTCTTTGGGGAAGAAGGAATACAGTACTTACAGTCCAATCCTCAAAAAAAATTCTGCAGCTTAATAGGGCTAAGTGGAGTACAGCAATGTATATTCAAATACTGAGACATAGGGGATTTATCATTAATGCATGCGCACACTCACGCACTCGCACTCGCACACACACTCACACACACTCACACACACACACACACACACACACACACACACACACACACACACACACACACACACACACACACACACACACACACACACACACACATACACACACACGCACACACACACAAGCTTAAGATGGTTGCCTATATGCAGCCAAGTCAAGCATATCATCCTTCTCTGAGACTTGCAGAGTGCTTGCACCACAACTGAAGTCATTTCTACTGATTAATTCAGTGTTCGAGATTTTACTGCCAACATTAAAGCTGTTGTAAATTAAATAGTTCAGCTATTATTATAAAAATATGACAATATATAACATTTACTTCCTAGAGGGCTGATTAGTATTGAAGTGTGATGATCTTGCGCTCTTGGGTCTTTATGATCATAGGCTTAAGTCCATTATTGTCAAAACATTTGCTTTAGGACTCCCTCTTGTGCAGTTATGTTAGGTTGGTCTATTGCATGCTTGAAAGAGGACAAGTCGTCTCAGTTTACTGTATTAGCAAACTCCATCCTGACCAATTCCATATGACGGTGCATTTTTGAGATACTAAGTGTAACTTGATCCATAGTTTTTCTTCACCTGTGATATCCTTCTGAATAAAATGGTATGTATCTTGTTTGTGTATGCTCAAGCATGTGTGTTACAGTTTACTAATTATAACATTAGTTTGGGTTACATATATATATATATATGTACATATACATATGCTGTAATGTTGGATGGTTGGATTCCCCTACTGTGCATGATAATTGAATAACTCAGTGCACCTATTTAATGTGAATGTTTAAAGCATTATTAATTTATTACATATCTCTGCTAAAGTAGAATATAGCATGAAATAAGATGCATATAGAGCCTGTATGGTAGCTTTTGTTTTAATATTCTCTCAGGCTTTGCTTGATCATATGCAAAGCCAAATTGAGCTACATCTTAGCTACACTCAGACACAACACCTTCAACACCATCAACACCTTGTTTGCTAGATTAAGAATATATATCTTTACATTGTCTTTGCACATATGTAATGTAAATTTTATATTTCTGACAGTTACGAATTAGTAATCATAGTTGTGAGGACAAATAATGATTTACTTGAATTTAATAAGTTGACATTTTAAGAATTTAAAATACATGTAAAATGCCAAACACACTCTGTTCTTTATGATCATGATTGCAAACTAGAAACGGTTCTGTTAAAATATTGCTTTTATATACTCTTTATACAAAGGGTTTTTGTATATTTGGCTGTAAGAGTTGTCATTTAATCTGTTCGAGGGAGGGACTAAGAAAGCAAATTTTGATAAAGAACAAGTTGCTCATTATCTCCAGATTTAATTATGAGTGGCCAAGTGGCCTTTAATTCAGGCTAGGAAGTAACATTAAAATTAGGGGCAGCGCCAGGATCACAGGATACACACACACACACACACACACACACACACACACACACACACACACACACACACACACACACACACACACACACACACATACACACACACACACACCTCTCAGGGGTGCTGTGGCCATGGCCCGAAATGACAAATGATTGATTTCAGAGCTGACTCTAAGATTCAGACTGTGTGTCCAGCCTGAGGCCAAATCATAGCCAGCATTGCTTTAAACTTCCTGTGTCCACACACACACACACACACACACACACACACACACACACACACACACACACACACACACACACACACACAGTCTATTCTCACAGTTCTCATCTAAAATGTAACAGAACCCATGTGCTGCTGTTTACAGACCCAGACACACACACTCCCTGTCCTTCGCCAGCTATCACATTACTACAGACCATATCTGCAGCTCTGCATCCATATATCTCTGACCATTATCTATCAATTAAAGTACGCGTGCATCCTGCGTAGGGTGCTGTGCAGCGTGCTGCCCTCACTGACCAGCCACTGAACTCTCATGCGCTTGTGAACAACATGGTCATCCTGCACTGCTCATTTGTCATGTTGCACATTGACAGTAAAAGGTCATCGGCTCCCATTGCTGCAAACCAAAAAGAGCAGCCTCCATTTTACCCAACTCTATGGATTTGTCTAAAATGGAATGATGAAGATCGGCTTTTATCACTTTATCTAATCTAGGCCAACTATCTGTGTGTCTACCTCCTACCTACTATTTAATAATTAAGAAAATGTCAAGCAATAACACTATACTACTCTACCCATGTATTTGTGTTATCTGCTATTAATAATGTGTAAAACGAATAAAAAAATAATAAATTAATTAATAATTCAATTATAGACCATGATTGAGGAGCATTTTTCTATGTAAACAAGCAGACATTTCCATATAATCTGATTCACCTTTACATGACCTGTTCAGTTGCTCATAGTTTACCACTGTATACAACACTCTAGGTGCCGTATTAAATATTCCTTCATCCAACATGGGAAACACCCTCTGGCAGCCTATTTTTTCTTTGTTGTTTCTCTCCATTTTTTCACACTCAAGAGGAGGATATCCAAGTTCACCCATCAAAAGCCAAAAAAACCTCACCACTTAAAAAACAGGTCAAGTGGTGAAAGAAGCAAGATGAGCAAAGAAGGAGCAAAATCCTCACTTCTGTCTAGTGGGGATTATTTTTAAAACATCTGGCTTTCGAAGCATTTTTCTCACTTGCAAAAGTGAATCACAGTGTATCTACTTTTGTGAATTTTATTGCAAGGTGATTCTATGTAAAATCTGTGTTGAATTAGGTTTTTCTTTCACCAGCTGACACCATGCAGATCACTGGGCCATAACACCTCTCCTGCAGTCTGCTGCACTCCTCTTCTCTCTGCTCCACTGGGGATGGATGGGGGAGAAGGGAGGAAACAGGAGCTTGCACATCATGGGCAAATGGTCAAGTTCCTGCCCCCCTCCTCCCTGGCTGGCATGATTTAGTGGAGGCTTGCTCTTCCTGCCATTATTCGTCTCGTGAAGCAGCACTCTGCACTAAGGGAGCCGCCTGGTGCCATGACCCGCGGGCCGTTCAGCTCCATTCACCATGCGGTTAACCCCTGCTTTCCCATATGTCTTATAATGGTCAAATTTGGCCTTGCTATTGAAAGCTGGGTATAGAATTTTGTAGAGATCCACAAACTGATTCAGCATTAAGAATTAGGTATTAAAATTAAAACAGTTACTACAGTTTGTTACTACAATACTAACTTAGATTTTTTTCTTCATAAAATATTAGTTCATTGTTGTGTTTATATCAATCACAAAATTTGAGATGCTTAAGCATATTTAGGAAAGTTGTTGAATATGCAGGTTTTTGTTTGTTTTTTCTTTCTATCTGTCTGTCCACCTGTCTGTATGTCTGCTGTTCATTATGCTCATTCAGAATGAAAGCTACATGAAGAGATAATGCCATGTGTTGTGTTATGCTCTCATACTGACAGAAATCTCCTAAAGGAAACCATGTGGATTATTAAAGAAGAAATAATTCAGATGATTGTAATTCCCAAAACCAGTCTGGTTTTAGAAAACTTTTTTAAAACCCAAATCAACATCTACCACTTTCAGAATATTTGTTTTGTAAACCAAAATCAGGTTTCTGATTCATATTTTTTGTCAAACATTTAGCATGCCAAACCTATTTGTTTGGAGTAGTTAATGGTGATGTTTATTATTTTCAGAGTTCAGCCATGTCTGTGTGGGGGTGAAATACTTTGAGGTGAAGAAAGGGTGAACCTGTCAGCCTGGGGCTGCAGTCATCCTGTTGAACCTCAGACATAACCAGGTCATGAAGTCGACCTCCTTCTTTCTCTGTGACTTTATCGCTAAGTGCTCTTCTGCTTCACTCATTGCCTGTGACCTGGTAACAGTGGTAACACATTTAATGATAAATACATTGTGAATAATGATTGCATCATTAAACTTCCATGATCGGTAAAGGCATATGTGCTTATTAATATTTAATGATTCTGACCAGGATGAGATGATACACAGATTTACATGCTGTTTAGTATTAACACTAATCAGTTTGGAGTAGGTCTCAGCTGGTACAGGAGTTAACACATGGCCTAGCTTACATAGCCACTTAGCTATTTTTAGCCCCAAACCAGGCCTTTGGTGTGAAGGCCACTGGCTGATGTCACCAAACCCACAACAACAGCTGGTGCAGAAAAGCCAATTGGGATTACAATCAGACGGACGACACAGATGGATGACATTCAGATCACTGTGACAATACCCCTACAAAATCCTTTTACTCTGATAGTCCACGAAGCATTCTCTTGACTACAGCTCATCTCTTGGCTATTTTCAAAATAACACCTTGTGGACCACAGTAACCTTGACCATGTGCCAATGTAGCAGTCATGTGTCAATCATAGCAGTTTCATGTGTTTAAAAGAACAACAGTCTAATATATGCTTTTTGGAGAATATTTACAATTTATAAATTAACTGCATTTTAAAATGCTTGATATAATATTTCGTTGTAAAGTAATATTGTTTCAAAAAAACCAATAAATTTTATTATTACGAAAAACACCCTGGTTTTGTTATTGTACTCAGCTAAAATTTCATAATTTCAAATAAGTAATTAGTAAGAATGTTTTCGCCATATATATATATATATATATATATATATATATATATATATATATATATATATATATATATATATATATATCCTTGTACTAGGAGAAAATTATATAAAGCTTAAAATAAATATGGTGTACCGGTCACATATAAAGAATAAGGGGAATAAGGATGTGATGCATTCCTTTCTCATGACTAACTTCTCATTGCATCATGTGCCTGCAGCTCAGCAATGGATTTCAAAGTGCAGATACTGGCAACATAGAAACAAGTAAGGCACAGATTAATAAGAAAATAGACTCTCTCTCTCACTCTCAGAGCAGCAAGCATATAAAATGACATTCCTTCGCATAGAGGACATCACGTCACTGGAGACCCTCAGCTCTGCATGGCACACACACAGACGATATCTCGATTGTGTGAAAGTGTCCCATAGGGGATGGCTATTGGGGCAGAACTACTACACTGGCATATTTTCTCCAGCATATATTAACCAGGTAGACAAACAAGGCAAATTGTATGTGTGTGTGTGTGTGTGTGTGTGTGTGTGTGTGTGTGTGTGTGTGTGTGTGTGTGTGTTTTGCAGGTGGGGGGTGGGGTGAGGTGAGCTCTGGTGGTAATATAACCATATGCTGGCTGTTAACAGAATGAAGACTAAAGACATTGCCATGATCCATCTTCATTACAGCATTTCCCTCTTCTTTTTGCACCTTAGAGATGTTCTGCAGGGGGTCACCTGCTCACACACTTTTACTATTGGTCCACATTCTTTGTCTAGTATTCCTTTATCACAAAACCATCTGCCTATTAGTCTGTTTCTCCAATGCACTATTACCCTTTTGATGGCAATTTATTTGGACCCTACACTGTAGACAACTTACAAACCAAACTGTATGTAGAGTGTCAGGGAGCAGTCTATCAACTGATTTTCAACAACGTCAACTGAATTGAATCTAAATTTCAACAATATTTAACCGAATGTACAATAAAAAAAAAGACTAACAACAAGCTGATTGTGTGTTCTTTAAAAAAAGCATTAAAGACTTCAATAACAAAAGCATACAGGCCTAATAATGATGGGTTTTTGGATATAATGTATACTATATATATTTTTCCATACGCACTTTCTGAGTATTCCATTCTACATTTAGTCTTACCTTAGCTGTTATGCTAAATTCCACTTCTGTTTTCCTCTACATTTGGATCATAGCTGTATGATTGTGCCTAATACTCACTTTAAAATGCTGGAACAAGTTTGCTCAAAGCCTTACCTTTAGTAAAGGAAAATTGATGCTACAGTATATCAAAATATCCCATACATTTAACTGTTTCGAAATTTGAAGTAACAATGTGGAGAAGGCCATTGTGGCAGTGGGGGCATGATTCGTGAGTGTAGGGCCCAGCCGGACAAAACCAGTGGTAAGATTACACTTGTAGCTGATAAGATTATTCAGTGCGCTCCTTTTCAGTCTGACGATGCCAATAAAAAGGAGGAAGACAACAGCCTGAAGGGGAGAGAGAGACACACAGAGTAGAGCTGATGGTGTGCATGGCGATGCATGTGGAAAGAAGTGGTGGGCTCCAAGTGAAGGCGCACTGGTCTGCTGCCAAACCGATATTTGGGTGTAATGTGAAGATATCCACATCCCTTAGCCATATAATGTATTCTGTCCTTGAAATAAAAAAGCTTTGTGGGTTTAGTTAATAGCCAGAATAATATTGCACACATTTCAATGATGAGATTTGTATAAAGAATTTTCACAAAATTGTATTGGGGTTGTCCAACGGTATTTTAAGGTTATAGATTTACTGATTTAAGAACCCATTTTTTTAAGGGTCTACTCTTTCTCCAGATGTTTCTCATTTGTGTTATATTAGCGAAATTGCGTGATATATTGATTAAATCAAAACCAGAAAATTCTTCAAAACCAGTGCAGGTGTGTTGCAGTATTTGTTGCTGTATGACATTGGGGTGGGTGCATTATTGTGTATAGAAGAACTGGATCCATTGCACACTGGCTTCTCCAGGACATTGTTATTGACTGTATATTTTGCTGCCTCTCAGAGGTACCTGTCTCTGACTGATTCAGACATACTGAGACATTTATTTTAGAGACAAAGGTTCACATACTCAAATTCAAATCCAGTCAATCATGAACAAAAGGCTAAAAAATATTTACAGTCCATGGCTTCAAACTTGGCACGAATTCAAATCATAACAATTTACATTGCTCAATTTTAGATTGAAAATTACAAATGTGAAAATAGCTTTTTAATTCCATCTTTATTCAGCTCATCTGTATCATGTAGACTTTTGACAAAATTCAATGTCCCAAAGAAAGTGTTTCCCTGTGCTCAGAAACTAAAATTATGCAAACCAACAACAAATGCTACAAATGCATAAGGATGAGAGATTTAATAAAAGAGATAAACTCTGTTCTGACTCAATGTTTCTACAATGGAGGGATACAGAGGAAAACGTAATTACTTGTGAGTCCTTAAAGGTTTTGTGATTTCTGTTTTTGCAATTTCAGGCAGAAACCAAATCATTTCCTGTTTATATGGCTGTACAGGTCAAGCATAACCCCTACAGAAAATAGTACTTAAATGAGGAGCTATATTTTCTAAAACTTTTTTAGTAAAAAATTTTGGAAAACATATAAAAATATTTTGCACTGTCTGTGGATCAAGGCTCCTAAATGTTAATGAAGATATGCTTGTGCTCTTTAATAGGTTAGTGTTCCATCCAGAGAGTATTCCTGCTTTGCAGTCAGTGTTCTTGGGATAGAAACCATGATCCACTGTAATCATGACCAAGCTAATGCATTTATTGAAGATGAATGAAAGTACAGTATCTTACAAAGTAAGAAGTAAGATGTACAAAGTACAGCCCTCCCATTCCAGCAACCATTTTAGTATATCTTTTTAAGGGACAATAATATAAAAATGAAGCTTGTTTGTTTATCAGTATAGATTTACTGTACTCTGAAAATAACTTACCATACACCCGAACCCTATTGAGCATCTGTGGGGCATCCTCAAGCAGAAGGTGGAGAAGCACCATGTGTCTAACATCCAGCAGTTCTGTTATGGCATGGTGGAGTGAAAAAGTGGAAGAGGATCCCAGTGTCAGGGATTCACCCTGCCATGCCCCCCTCTGTAGCTGTCAGGGATTCACCCTGCCACGCCCCCGTCTGTAGCTGTCAGAGATTCACCCTGCCACGCCCCCCTCGATAGCAGTCACGCTGCTTCCCAAGATTACCGACAGCTGTGGCTCATGAAAGATCAGACTACATAAACTCACTTTCTTGAGTCACAGGCTGTCGGTCGTTATATTGTCAAGCTGGACAATCGCGTGGCTGCTCGACCGCCGGCTGTATATGCAAATTCCACTTCCGACTTGGATTACTCATTGCCGAAGGCTTTATGGATTATGCTTGGGACATTCGAACTCATAGCGGACAACGCGTATCGAGCGGATGTCTTTGTTTGTTGTTTTCAACGGCTTAGGAGTGTTTTTGTGTTGTACGGTTGTTGAAATAAAAGGACAATGATCGGACTATATCGGCTTCCGCGTCTGCAGCCTGACAGAACGACCGACCTATACCGAACGCGGATTCTCCATTCCGCGATTCCGACCGCAACGGATCGGCAGCTGAACCCGGCTTCGGATTTCCTCCGGAAGCTCAGTGCCGCTTCTCGCGGTTCAGATCCACAGAAGCCGGATCATGAGAGCGCGGCTGCGCCACGCCCCTCAGAGAGCGCGAGGGGATTACCGGCTCGTTACTCGGGGAAAAAAGACGAATTGGGCGGATTTCTGCAAGGCATCGGCGAGTATGTGGCTGTTAACATTTCCCGGTTTCCTTCCGAACGAGCCAAGATTGCCCTCTGTATTTCCCTCCTGTCTGGAGAAGTTCTTGCCAAAGCCAGCTCACTATGGAGCGCCAAAGGGGGCAAATTCGGCTCACTCGCCGAATTCAGCGGGCTGCTTCTGGGGAAGTTGGGGATAGAGGTGGTGGATCTCCACTACAGTCCCCTTGAGGAGGAAGGTGCTCCATTCCAAGGTTCTCAAGAGCACGCGGCTCCGTCTTCACGAGAGCGCCGCGCCGCCACAGAGTCTTCACGAGAGCGCCGCGCCGCCACAGAGTCTTCACGAGAGCGCCGCGCCGCCACAGAGTCTTCACGAGAGCGCCGCGCCGCCACAGAGTCTTCACGAGAGCGCCGCGCCGCCACAGAGTCTTCACGAGAGCGCCGCGCCGCCACAGAGTCTTCACGAGAGCGCCGCGCCGCCACAGAGTCTTCACGAGAGCGCCGCGCCGCCACAGAGTCTTCACGAGAGCGCCGCGCCGCCACAGAGTCTTCACGAGAGCGCCGCGCCGCCACAGAGTCTTCACGAGAGCGCCGCGCCGCCACAGAGTCTTCACGAGAGCGCCGCGCCGCCACAGAGTCTTCACGAGAGCGCCGCGCCGCCACAGAGTCTTCACGAGAGCGCCGCGCCGCCACAGAGTCTTCACGAGAGCGCCGCGCCGCCACAGAGTCTTCACGAGAGCGCCGCGCCGCCACAGAGTCTTCACGAGAGCGCCGCGCCGCCACAGAGTCTTCACGAGAGCGCCGCGCCGCCACAGAGTCTTCACGAGAGCGCCGCGCCGCCACAGAGTCTTCACGAGAGCGCCGCGCCGCCACAGAGTCTTCACGAGAGCGCCGCGCCGCCACAGAGTCTTCACGAGAGCGCCGCGCCGCCACAGAGTCTTCACGAGAGCGCCGCGCCGCCACAGAGTCTTCACGAGAGCGCCGCGCCGCCACAGAGTCTTCACGAGAGCGCCGCGCCGCCACAGAGTCTTCACGAGAGCGCCGCGCCGCCACAGAGTCTTCACGAGAGCGCCGCGCCGCCACAGAGTCTTCACGAGAGCGCCGCGCCGCCACAGAGTCTTCACGAGAGCGCCGCGCCGCCACAGAGTCTTCACGAGAGCGCCGCGCCGCCACAGAGTCTTCACGAGAGCGCCGCGCCGCCACAGAGTCTTCACGAGAGCGCCGCGCCGCCACAGAGTCTTCACGAGAGCGCCGCGCCGCCACAGAGTCTTCACGAGAGCGCCGCGCCGCCACAGAGTCTTCACGAGAGCGCCGCGCCGCCACAGAGTCTTCACGAGAGCGCCGCGCCGCCACAGAGTCTTCACGAGAGCGCCGCGCCGCCACAGAGTCTTCACGAGAGCGCCGCGCCGCCACAGAGTCTTCACGAGAGCGCCGCGCCGCCACAGAGTCTTCACGAGAGCGCCGCGCCGCCACAGAGTCTTCACGAGAGCGCCGCGCCGCCACAGAGTCTTCACGAGAGCGCCGCGCCGCCACAGAGTCTTCACGAGAGCGCCGCGCCGCCACAGAGTCTTCACGAGAGCGCCGCGCCGCCACAGAGTCTTCACGAGAGCGCCGCGCCGCCACAGAGTCTTCACGAGAGCGCCGCGCCGCCACAGAGTCTTCACGAGAGCGCCGCGCCGCCACAGAGTCTTCACGAGAGCGCCGCGCCGCCACAGAGTCTTCACGAGAGCGCCGCGCCGCCACAGAGTCTTCACGAGAGCGCCGCGCCGCCACAGAGTCTTCACGAGAGCGCCGCGCCGCCACAGAGTCTTCACGAGAGCGCCGCGCCGCCACAGAGTCTTCACGAGAGCGCCGCGCCGCCACAGAGTCTTCACGAGAGCGCCGCGCCGCCACAGAGTCTTCACGAGAGCGCCGCGCCGCCACAGAGTCTTCACGAGAGCGCCGCGCCGCCACAGAGTCTTCACGAGAGCGCCGCGCCGCCACAGAGTCTTCACGAGAGCGCCGCGCCGCCACAGAGTCTTCACGAGAGCGCCGCGCCGCCACAGAGTCTTCACGAGAGCGCCGCGCCGCCACAGAGTCTTCACGAGAGCGCCGCGCCGCCACAGAGTCTTCACGAGAGCGCCGCGCCGCCACAGAGTCTTCACGAGAGCGCCGCGCCGCCACAGAGTCTTCACGAGAGCGCCGCGCCGCCACAGAGTCTTCACGAGAGCGCCGCGCCGCCACAGAGTCTTCACGAGAGCGCCGCGCCGCCACAGAGTCTTCACGAGAGCGCCGCGCCGCCACAGAGTCTTCACGAGAGCGCCGCGCCGCCACAGAGTCTTCACGAGAGCGCCGCGCCGCCACAGAGTCTTCACGAGAGCGCCGCGCCGCCACAGAGTCTTCACGAGAGCGCCGCGCCGCCACAGAGTCTTCACGAGAGCGCCGCGCCGCCACAGAGTCTTCACGAGAGCGCCGCGCCGCCACAGAGTCTTCACGAGAGCGCCGCGCCGCCACAGAGTCTTCACGAGAGCGCCGCGCCGCCACAGAGTCTTCACGAGAGCGCCGCGCCGCCACAGAGTCTTCACGAGAGCGCCGCGCCGCCACAGAGTCTTCACGAGAGCGCCGCGCCGCCACAGAGTCTTCACGAGAGCGCCGCGCCGCCACAGAGTCTTCACGAGAGCGCCGCGCCGCCACAGAGTCTTCACGAGAGCGCCGCGCCGCCACAGAGTCTTCACGAGAGCGCCGCGCCGCCACAGAGTCTTCACGAGAGCGCCGCGCCGCCACAGAGTCTTCACGAGAGCGCCGCGCCGCCACAGAGTCTTCACGAGAGCGCCGCGCCGCCACAGAGTCTTCACGAGAGCGCCGCGCCGCCACAGAGTCTTCACGAGAGCGCCGCGCCGCCACAGAGTCTTCACGAGAGCGCCGCGCCGCCACAGAGTCTTCACGAGAGCGCCGCGCCGCCACAGAGTCTTCACGAGAGCGCCGCGCCGCCACAGAGTCTTCACGAGAGCGCCGCGCCGCCACAGAGTCTTCACGAGAGCGCCGCGCCGCCACAGAGTCTTCACGAGAGCGCCGCGCCGCCACAGAGTCTTCACGAGAGCGCCGCGCCGCCACAGAGTCTTCACGAGAGCGCCGCCCAGCTCCAGGTCCCTCCAGAGAGCCCCGCCCAGCTCCAGGCTCCTCCCGAGAGCTCGTCTCCGCCTCCGAGCGACCCCACGAGCTCGTCTTCGCTTCAGTGTCCCAAAGAGAGCTCCACTGATGTCGTGGACCTACAGGCAAGCCCTTCTCCGCTCGTGGATCTCCAGGCAGGCTTCACCTCATTTCCAGGCTGCTCAGTAGGCTCCGATCTGCTCCTAAGGGTCCCAAGGAGCGCCCCTACGCCCAGGGGTTTCCCTGTGCACTCACCCCGGCTCCAGGACTGCGAAAGGGAGGTTGAACCGCTGCCCCCGGGTTCCACCGACGGCGACGGCTCACCCCACAGTCCCGCAGAAGGCGACGGCTCGTCTCCAGCGCCCGCAGAAGGCGACGGCTCGTCTCCAGCGCCCGCAGAAGGCGACGGCTCGTCTCCAGCGCCCGCAGAAGGCGACGGCTCGTCTCCAGCGCCCGCAGAAGGCGACGGCTCGTCTCCAGCGCCCGCAGAAGGCGACGGCTCGCCCCCGGGCTCCGCAGAAGGCGACGGCTCGCCCCCGGGCTCCGCAGAAGGCGACGGCTCGCCCCCGGGCTCCGCAGAAGGCGACGGCTCGCCCCCGGGCTCCGCAGAAGGCGACGGCTCGCCCCCGGGGTCCTCTTCAGGGCGAAGGATCGCATCCGGGTCCTCTTCAGGGCGAAGGATCGCATCCAAGCTCCACGCAGGGCGAAGGATCGCATCCAAGCTCCACGCAGGGCGAAGGATCGCATCCAAGCTCCACGCAGGGCGAAGGATCGCATCCAAGCTCCACGCAGGGCGAAGGATCGCATCCAAGCTCCACGCAGGGCGAAGGATCGCATCCAAGCTCCACGCAGGGCGAAGGATCGCATCCAAGCTCCACGCAGGGCGAAGGATCGCATCCAAGCTCCACGCAGGGCGAAGGATCGCATCCAAGCTCCACGCAGGGCGAAGGATCGCATCCAAGCTCCACAGAGGGCGACTTCTCACCCCCAGGTCCTCTTCAGGACGACGGATCGCCCACAGGATCCCCGCATGGCGACGTCGGTCCTCCAGGTCCCTCTGACGGCGACGTCGGTCCTCCAGGTCCCTCTGACGGCGACGTCGGTCCTCCAGGTCCCTCTGACGGCGACGTCGGTCCTCCAGGTCCCTCTGACGGCGACGGCGGTCCTCCAGGTCCCTCTGACGGCGACGGCGGTCCTCCAGGTCCCTCTGACGGCGACGGCGGTCCTCCAGGTCCCTCTGACGGCGACGGCGGTCCTCCAGGTCCCTCTGAGGGTGGTACGACGTTCCTAGTCTCTGCCCGGGACGTCCTCCACTCCCCGGTCATTGTCATGGTTGGCGTCCAGTTCTGGTTCCCCGCCATGGAGGTCGCTCCGGCTCCAATCCCCGCCAGGGGCTTTACTCAGCCTCCCATCAGCACCGAGGGCGTGGCTCCGTTCCGGATCCTCCTGCAAGGTGTTGTTCCATTCCGGCTCTCCGCAGAGAATGCTCACCAGGCCTCCGTTGCTCCCAGGCGTCTAAGGAGGCCTTCCTCGGAGTGCCCTGGCCCGCCTGGCATAGGTGGGTTTTGGGGCGTCAGGTGTCGCCCCTGGAGGGGGGGGTACTGTCAGGGATTCACCCTGCCATGCCCCCCTCTGTAGCTGTCAGGGATTCACCCTGCCACGCCCCCGTCTGTAGCTGTCAGAGATTCACCCTGCCACGCCCCCCTCGATAGCAGTCACGCTGCTTCCCAAGATTACCGACAGCTGTGGCTCATGAAAGATCAGACTACATAAACTCACGTTCTTGAGTCACAGGCTGTCGGTCGTTATATTGTCAAGCTGGACAATCGCGTGGCTGCTCGACCGCCGGCTGTATATGCAAATTCCACTTCCGACTTGGATTACTCATTGCCGAAGGCTTTATGGATTATGCTTGGGACATTCGAACTCATAGCGGACAACGCGTATCGAGCGGATGTCTTTGTTTGTTGTTTTCAACGGCTTAGGAGTGTTTTTGTTTTGTACGGTTGTTGAAATAAAAGGACAATGATCGGACTATATCGGCTTCCGCGTCTGCAGCCTGACACCCAGCAACAACCTGTGCAGCTCAGGTAAATTCCAGGCCCAGGAGGATTAAAATTATATTCACTTAGGGTGTACACCCTTTTGTTGCCAGCTATTTTGACAGTAATAGCTGTATGTACAGCCATTTTCAGAGGACGGTAAATCTGTATTGCTATGCAAGCTGCACATCGACTACTTTGAAGTATAGAATACTTTCTTTTAGAAAGGTAAATTTTTAATACTTTAATTTCTATAGTATTGTCCCTTTATATACTATACTATACTATACTATACTATACTATACTTTATACTAAAATGGTTGCTGAAATGTGAGGGATGCACTCACATTGAGATGGATGCATATATATATATATATATACAGTACAGACCAAAAGTTTGGACACACCTGCTTATTCAAAGAGTTTTCTTTATCTTCATGACTATGAAAATTGTAGAGTCACACTGAAGGCTTTAAGGGCTATTTGACTAAGAAGGAGAGTGATGGGGTGCTGCGCCAGATGACCTGGCCTCCACAGTCACCGGACCTGAACCCAATCGAGATGGTTTAGGGGGGAGCTGGACCGCAGAGTGAAGGCAAAAGGGCCAACAAGTGCCAAGCATCTCTCGGGGAACTCCTTCAAGACTGTTGGAAGACCATTTCAGGTGACTACCTCTTGAAGCTCATCAAGAGAATGCCAAGAGTGTGCAAAGCAGTAATCAAAGCAAAAAGTGGCTACTTTGAAGAACCTAGAATATGACATTTTTCAGTTGTTTCACACTTTTTTGTTATGTATATAATTCCATATATAATTCCACATGTGTTAATTCATAGTTTTGATGCCTTCAGTGTGAATCTACAATTTTCATAGTCATGAAAATAAAGAAAACTCTTTGAATGAGAAGGTGTGTCCAAACTTTTGGTCTATATACAGTGAGGAAAATAAGTATTTGAACACCCTGCTATTTTGCAAGTTCTCCCACTTAGAAATCATGGAGGGGTCTGAAATTGTCATCATAGGTGCATGTCCACTGTGAGAGACATAATCTAAAAAAAAAAAATCCAGAAATCACAATGTATGATTTTTTAATTATTTATTTGTATGATACAGCTGCAAATAAGTATTTGAACACTTAACAGTAGCCTTTGTTTGCAATTACAGAGGTCAAACGTTTCCTGTAGTTTTTCTCCAGGTTTGCACACACTGCAGGAAAGATTTTGGGCCACTCTTCCACACAGATCTTCTCTAGATCAGTCGGGTTTCTGGCCTGTCGCTGAGAAACACGTAGTTTGAGCTCCCTCCAAAGATTCTCTATTGGGTTTAGGTCTGGAGACTGGCTAGGCCATGCCAGAACCTTGATATGCTTCTTACAGAGCCACTCCTTGGTTATCCTGGCTGTGTGCTTCGGGTCATTGTCATGTTGGAAGACCCAGCCTCAACCCATCTTCAATGCTCTAACTGAGGGAAGGAGGTTTTTCCCCAAAATCTCGCAATACATGGCCCCGGTCATCCTTTCCTTAATACAGTGCAGTCGCCCTGTCCCATGTGCAGAAAAACACCCCCAAAGCATGATGCTACCACCCCCATGCTTCACAGTAGGGATGGTGTTCTTGGGATGGTACTCATCATTCTTCTTCCTCCAAACACGTTTAGTGGAATTATGACCCAAAAGTTTTATTTTGGTCTCATCTGACCACATGACTTTCTCCCATGACTCCTCTGGATCATCCAAATGGTCATTAGCAAACTTAAGACGTGCCTGGACATGTGCTGGTTTAAGCAGGGGAACCTTCCCTGCCATGCATGATTTCAAACCATGACGTCTTAGTGTATTACCAACAGTAACCTTGGAAACGGTGGTCCCAGCTCTTTTCAGGTCATTGACCAGCTCCTCCTGTGTAGTTTTGGCCTGATTTCTCACCTTCCTTAGGATCATTGAGACCCCCGAGGTGAGATTTTGCATGGAGCCCCAGTCCGAGGTAGATTGACAGTCATGTTTAGCTCCTTCCATTTTCTAATGATTGCTCCAACAGTGGACCTTTTTTCACCAAGCTGCTTGGCAATTTCCCCGTAGCCCTTTCCAGCCTTGTGGAGGTGTACAATTTTGTCTCTAGTGTCTTTGGACAGCTCTTTGGTCTTGGCCATGTTAGTAGTTGGATTCTTACTGATTGTATGGGGTGGACAGGTGTCTTTATGCAGCTAACGACCTCAAACAGGTGCATCTAATTTAGGATAATAAATGTAGTGGAGGTGGACATTTTAAAGGCAGACTAACAGGTCTTTGAGGGTCAGAATTCTAGCTGATAGACAGGTGTTCAAATACTTATTTGCAGCTGTATCATACAAATAAATAGTTTAAAAATCATATATTGTGATTTCTGGATTTTTTTTTTAGATTATGTCTCTCACAGTGGACATGCACCTACGATGACAATTTCAGACCCCTCCATGATTTCTAAGTGTGAGAACTTGCAAAATAGCAGGGTGTTCAAATAATTATTTTCCTCACTGTATATACATGTATACGTACATATTTTTACATATATTTATTTATTTGGTTTTTTTTATTTCTTTGTTACCTTTCAATTTGTATTATTTGTTAGTTATTATTGCATGCATAATTGTCTATATTTGTGGATGGTTCTGGTAGCTAAACATTTCTCCATTGGAATGAGCAATCAATCAATCAATCAATCAATCAATCTATCTATCATGCAACCATACTGTCCTGTACACAAAACAGTTTTATGCACACAGACTCAAACCTTCATACTACAACATGATCATGTGTTTTTCTTGAAAGCTCATGCCCTAAAATACACTATGATAGCATGGAGTGTCATGCTGAAAGATGTGTGTATATGTGTTTAAATGAAGAATCTACCTGTGTAAACACTCTGAGCTAAGTACAAAGGTGAAATGGGGGTTTATCTCTCTCATCAAGCACTAACATGGAGGAGGATAAACGCCACACTGACACCATAATTACATGATTTATGTCATTCTGCCGCCGATGATTGCCATGGCACTTTCTCTTCTGCTGCTGTATGAGGAAAACTCAGAGGATGCTTTGGAGAGCACATCAAAAAATGCGTATAGTAACATTGCTCTAAATAAATGGTTGTGATCAATCTTAAAAGCAGAAAGGAAAGTTTCTGCTCCTCCGGCTCCTGCCAGTCTGAGGCATGAGTTTAAAGGATAGTGGAGAGTGCTTTTTGCAGTCAAATGATAACCAAACAAAAAAGGAAAAAGAAAATAGTTTATTGACTGTTGTTTGTTTTCAATTATGTTCAGTGAAAGTCCTTTTTACTAAGTTGTGTATCTCTAAACTCTTCCTAATCTGTTAGCATACTTGGAAATATGTGTCTGACCTAAAAAATACGCCTGTATATGTTACAGCACCACAGTTACAGAAGTCACAGAGGAGCTTGTTTCTCAGCTGTAGAGAGGTGTGTGCTGCTGCATGGTTGGGGGGCATACATTAATTATAGTGCTCGAAGGAACTGGCCTGCCATGCTGGTAACTTACTGCCCTTCACTTCCTCTACTCTGAGGGGCTTTCTTAACTCACCGTTTCACACACGTGCCCCAGCCAGGCATCTGTGTGTGTGTGTGTGTGTGTGTGTGTGTGTGTGTGTGTGTGAGAGAGAGAGAGAGAGAGAGAGAGAGAGAGAGAGAGAAGTATTATAATAAAGAGCTAAAAGCCATGTATGTAAATGCTTAGATAATGCAATTAATATGTACGTGATGTGATGAGAACAGTGGTGTGTGAAAGTGATTTTTAGAACTAGGGTGTTAGTGAAGGTTTGAAATATGAAGCTCCTCTTTCTTTGCACTGCAGGAATTATAGAGTAGCTTGATCTGGGAACATGGTGTCTGCATGCGCTGTTGCCTGACTGCATGACAGTATCTCTCAGTATCTGGACACAGTGTCGCCATTGTCATCGATAATGTTTATGTGAACCATGGTGCTCAGCTTTACTTCCTACCGTGGCAAGCCTTGCATATTTATGATCATTATTTAACTCGTAAACTCTGAAATCTGTGTTTAATTTTCAGTGGTGGACAGTAACGAAGTAAATGTAATTGGTTACTGTACTTAAGTAGTTTTTGTTCTGTGTATCTCTGCTTTACTCAAGTATTTCCGTTTGAGAAGACTTTAACTTCACTACATTTTAAAGTCAAATATCTTACATTTAACTACATTTCGCAAAATCAGTCGTTTCTTTTTATTTATGAGCGGATAAAAACTTAACTGGCCAAACACGAAGTAAGCCACCAATTAGAGTAGAGCGCGCGCTCTGTTTTAAACTTGTTTTGATTGCCGCTTGGCAGTGGTGGGTTTAGGCGACATGGGCGAGAAAAAAATTAATAATAACAACGATCGCTTTTTTGTTGTTGTTTACCGCTCATTTGCACGGTCGAATCAACTATAATGTTATTTCACCGTCAATGTTTCTGGTCGGAACTCGGAGTGTGCACCCACCGCTCGAGAAGTTCCCTCACTCATACACTCAGAAAGATGAGCCCCGGGGGTGACGTCACGTCAGTAATGAGAGCTGAATCCAAATTAAAATATGGATGACAAAATAAATCCTCAGGAGCCCAATTCAGAAAAAGAGGAAAGAAGCAGGGGGAAACGTGCAAAAGATAAAGGTGTGTATGCAGCGCTATCACTAATCTCGTTATGAGATTATGAGCTAATGCAATAAATGAAATAGGCTAATAACTGTATATCACTTAGATTGTGCTGTGTTGCCTACTATGCTTTTACATATAGAGCAATAATATTTTTTTAGCTGCATAACATAAAAATTTTTTTGCATGTAGTTTATCCTAATGTGTGTAGCTTGCTAACTAAAAACATTACTGCCTAACTAGTCTAGTTGTATTGTAGTTAAACTAGCACTTATACATTAATTAAGGGGATTGTTGGGAAGGTTTTCTGTGATTGTCATTAGGTCCTGAACTGAGTTCAGTAAGGAGGGATCTCCAGTGCAGCTTAAAAGACTAACTTAAAAGATATATATTGTGTAGATATAGATGTTGTATGTATCTTATGGCTACAATTAGCCAATGAGTTGTATGGTTCTTGGTTTCTGATAGTTTAATAAATTGTGCACAATGATAAATGCATTTAGGGTGATATTTATACATGTATAATGCCTTTAGAAATGTATCCGAATTTGTGGACTGCTCTGAGTCTTATTTATCCAGTGGTGGTAGCTGAAGCAGAGAGGAGCTTTTCAAAGCTGAAACTAATCAATGGGGAAGACATTGGGTCATGTCGTGGTTCACGTAATTCAGGGCCTAGAAATGCCATTGCCGCTTGGTGGTATCTACTTATCACGAACATACAGTTCAGCGTCAGTTTTCAAAGTAATAAATTATTTAAGAAACTCCTGACTCTAACTAGCCACAGCACGCGTGTCCTTATTTGCATGATCTTTTTTTGAAGTAATTGAAAATAAGGTTTTAGACTCATGAATAATTTTAATACATATCAATCAGTGTTTAACTCATTAATATCATTCTATTAATAGATTTGTGTGCTAATAAATAACATTAGAGACTTTTCCCAAAAACATGTTGATGAAGCAAGAGGACAATAGACAAGAGGATAATAGGACATTATAGTCATAATAAATCATAGTACTTGAATACTTATGTACATTTGAAGGCAAATACTTTTGTACTTTTACTCAAGTGAAAGTTTAAAGGGAAGCACTTTTACCCAAGTACATGCTTTGTGTACTTCACAAAGCTTGTTTGTTTGTTTAAATGGTAAAAACAGTGACATGAAAAACTTCAAAAGTTCTTTGTTTTTTACCTAGACTCTTTCAGTTTAACTTAATTGGAAGTGTATGTGGCCCTTATTTGTTTTTCTCTACTGTCTGTTATCACTGCATTTCTTTTACGATGTTGAAATATATGCTTCATGTATATTCATGGCTGCATATCTGTGGTACTTTACATGTTCAGCCATGCTCAACCCCAGTTCTGCATATTATTAAACTGTCTAATTAGAACACCATCACTGTATCATTACATGCCCTGCTGACCAGCTGAAATAAGCTTTACCTGTGGTGGCAGCAGTGAACCTTCACAAGGGTAAACAAAACTAAACACACAGGCAGTTCTTGTAGGTGTAGTAAAAATATTAGGCATTAAATTTATTTTTTATGGTTTGTTTCTTTTTTAGATATCTGTTCTGATATCCAAATGCCTCCAAATTGTATTTGTATGTTTTTCTTTCACCACTTAGCCTGATATGAGCTCATGTGTCACTGAAATTGTTTCAAACTGGGAAATGTGATCAAATGGAACGCAACACCTGAGGGGTTATGAAATGCAGCCTAATTAATCAAATTACCGATTTGGAAATTTTAGCCAAGCATGTAAATGAACTGTCATTCTTATGGATTGATTTGGCTAGTGACTTGCTTTATTTTATGCTTTTATTTCATGGTTCCTTTATAGCATTCAGTTGAATAAAATGTTTTAGTGTATTATATGAACAATGTTTTGTGATGGTCTGAATGATTGTGTAGACTGTATATCTTTGTTTTGACAGCTTGAGTGGGTTGTTAATGTGATGCCAGAGGCAATGCTGTCAATTGTGTGTGTGTGTGTGTGTGTGTGTGTGTGTGTGTGTGTGTGTGTGTGTGTGTGTGTGTGTGTGTGTGTGCGCGTGTGTGTGTGCATGTTCGTGTGGATGTATGTTTATGACTGACAGAGACTGATTCTTGAAGACCTCTGTTATTTGAGAGTTTTAGAAATTACCAGTTAGACTTGAGTAAGGATCAATCACACAGTCAACAAAGCACCTAAAGGACTATGAACTCTGAACATAGTATGAACTATACTATAAGTGTAGTGTGCAAAATTACAGGCTTTTCTTTTTTTCATTTGATTAGAATTGTTTACATACCAGTAAGGTATGTCCTTTTTAAATGTGTTATTTAAGAATACACTGCATTCTGTAGTTGTGATTGTTCAGGAAGCATGGGGTGCACTATGTAATGAGGTATACTGATATGTTGTAAGCTTTCACTGTAACTGTTGATGAAGGTCACAGAGATTTTGTGCATATGAAGAATGTATATATATATATATATATATATATATATATATATATATATATATATATATATATATATATATATATATATATATATATATAAATTAGATTTAGAGGTACCTTGTCAATAAGAATGTCTACAGATCATGTTGTGAATATCAGCAGTGGGCTGATGATTATTGCAAGGACAATGCTCCACATGTGTCAACCACCCAACAAATAACTCCAACACATATTACCAACACGCCCATTATTCCAACTACTATACAGAAGAAGGACAAAACAAGCTGCCTGGTAGGAGAGGACTAATGGAGAGAGGAAAAAATAACAGGAAAAATAATTGGGGGTGGGGGGGGGTGTCAGAGAAGAGGGAGTGTAAATCTAGCGCACTCAGCTTTTTCTGCATGAAGATGCACTGCCATCTGTGTGTAGACAGGCAAGCGTCTGGCCGTCATTTGTCCGGTGCAGAGTGTGAGGTGACGGTGTGTGAGTGGCACTGCTAGAAGTGCATCTGTGTGATGTATGAGTTTCTACAGTGGTGTGATTACCGGAGCGGTGCCGGGGAACCATGCTCCTCACCTCTTCAGTTCCAGAGCCTGCTCCACACCGCAAACCACAAAGCCACACACCGCAACCACACTGCAGAGCCGTGCACCACAGTGTGTGCACACAAACACACACGCACACGAACACATGCCACAGAACCTACAGCATTAAAAACAGCCTGACCAGATCAATCGAACTACAGGCAGAAAATTTGAATTTTAATAGAGAGGCAGGAGCACTAATTAAAAAGAATGATTGTGGTTTAGTTTTTTTGTTTTTGTTTTTTTTACATAAATTTGTTAAAAAATGTATTATTATTATTATAATATTATTAAATTATGGTTTAATAATACATATTATAATAAAACATATTTGTTTTAGTTTTTTCTGGAATAATGTCCCACAGCTATTTTATGGATATGAAACAATACTAATTAACATAATGCCTACCTAATGGCATATAAATTAAGTAAATTCTGGTGTGTGTGTGTGTGTATGTGTGTCTGCGTTTCTGTCTCTGTGTGCACATGTTAAAATGTAATATTTAATTATTTGTGTTTGATTACCTTTTGACTGGAAGGTGATAAAGACTTGTCCCCGTTATGATTTATACAGTGAGCTAGCAATAGCAGACAAACTTGAACTGAACAACATAACTGGCTGACAAGTGGGAGGTAATTGTTGTGGATACCATGGAAACTGAATCTAAAAGAAAGATGGAGTGAGGATAAAAAGAGCCTAAAACCTGACTGGAGCATCTCAAGGTCTTGCACCTTCCCCCATGTTTCTGTCTGTGAGTGTCCTCTGAGAGTTCATTACACACCACTACACTCACATAGCCCTTTCTTATCTTTTATTGCCCATTTAAACCCTCACACACATATAAAGAGACAGAGTTATAGCACAACAAAGCACATTTTATATACAGAATATTTATACTAAACATAAATTAGTGTTCCTGGCTATCTGTAATGGTTTGTTTAGCCTGGAGCTTTTCCCATTTTTTCATTTGGCCTGTTTTAGCAGTATGTGTATATTCTGTCTTTTTCCAATTTATATTATGCAGGCTGTTATGGACTATCACATAAACACACACTTCACCTTGTTCAAATTCATCATAATCTTTCTTCATTCATTGCCTCTCTCCTGTTTTGATTGGCTGAGGCCATCAGACTGACGATTGATGGGAGCCATTTTAGTCAGTCATAGTTGGGTTTTGCTCTGACCTCTTTGTCTGGCCCATAGAGTGACCTCTGCAGGGTTGAAGCTTTGGTCAGTCAGACCCTGTAATGACTTCACAGCTTATGGGTAAATATGAGCAATTGGTAATTGAGCCAAGTCTGTGAGTAGGCTCCCTGAGACCTACAGGCCAGGCTTTGTCCTGTGGGCAGTTCTGACTGGTGTCATATGGAGGGCAATGTTGTGGCAGCATGACCTAGTGGAGCCTTTAGGGTTAAGTAGTGTCAGGATACATGTGCAGCAGCCTTACCTGTAGGCTAGACCTGAACCCAAACTCTGTGCCCTAAATACCCTCCCAGAGATGGAGATAAAGAGCCATGATCACTAGAAACCACTTACATTGTCAAAGCTGTGCCACTTTGAGTAATCAAGTCACAATGTGCTTGTAATGGCACACTAGCAAAATCCAACATTATAAAATTAACAAGGTATTAATTCATGGTCAAGTTGAGGGACTGGAGTGGAAGGCTGTGTTTCTAAATTGTCTTTCAGTGTGTATATTTAATAGAGTATCACACACACAAGATTCTTTGTTCTACATCAAAGCAAAGGAAGTTCCTAGACTTCCTCACTGCACTGCCTGAGCATGGCTAAGCCCCTCTGCTAATCTGAAGGCGGAAAAAGAGACAATGTAGCCTGTGCTCCTTTAACCCCAGTTTAGTTCATACTCATTTGTCTGTGTTGAAGCACTTTTAGATGATGTTATCCAGTCAGTCAACGCTCCAGGCCTGTTGGTTGTAGTAATGGCTGACCCTCACTTGGCTTTTCGAGAGTGTAACATGAGGGCTTTATTTGAATGTTTTACTCTCTATTCTCATGTAAGGTATTGAAGTATCATTGACTAATTACAGGGCCCTTAGAGCCGTTTTTGGTCTCTAGTTTGTTGTGTAATTCTTTGTTGTGTAATTTAAAGAATTACAAAATTGCACATTTGTAACTCACACAAAGAATTGCACATTTGTTGTTTAATTCTTGTTTGTTCTATAATTACTCTCTATCTAGTTTCTGGTGGAATTTTAGCTTATGTAAGAATGAAAGGTCAGTCAATGATGCTGCACATAGAAAAAAAATACAGGGACACAAAAAGGTGTGGTGGAAGGTTGTCCAGTGCAGTGTGAGTAGTGGTGTTTTACGAGGGAGGCAAACTGGAGAGTTTGCTGGGTGCGGTGGTATAGGCCACACCAGCTACTGGCATTTTTGTAACTACATTAAACAAACCCTCAGAAGGCCTCAATGATGCATGCAATCTTAATTTTTATTACCGCAATTTATTATACACTCCCCTAGCTAATGACAGATCCAACTGTCATTAACAGATTAATTATAATTTCCCCCTGTGTGTGCACTCAGACTGTGAGAGAGCATACACACAGTGCTAGTGATTGTGTGTGTGTGTGTGTGTGTGTGTGTGTGTGTGCAGGTTCCGGGTACAATAATAATGTATGAATTAAGGTTTGGAAAACAAAATACCTTAGAGCTGTCCGAAAAGGATTTTTTATTTAAAATAATTAGCACATATAAATTAAACCAGTGGTTCATTTGCTTTCTCTCTATTGTTCTAGCATAGTGTAAAAAAAGCCTGTGAGCAAACAGTTTCATATATTTGTTATTCCTCTATCTCTTCCTTTGCTACCTTACATCTGGCCGATGATCATAATTCAGATAAGAACCTAAGTTATTTAATTTTTCATCATTTAGCTAATTTATTATTAAAAGATTAATTATTTTAACCTAAATTCAATGTACATAAAGCTATTTTCATCCCATTCACACAATTCACCTGTATGTATTTATGTCAGTCTATCCCCTTTCATCTGTCACTTTATGCTTTTTTGTTCTTTCTCCTTACATGTAGCTCTTTCAGAGTTGAAATAGAGCATCTTTGTCCTTTTGTGTCAAAGTCCAAATTTATAGAAAGGCCCCTGACAGTGCTATCAAAAAAAGCAGAGAAAACTGGGGATGTGTCCTCTGCTTCACCTTATCTAGGGCCTCTAACTTCAACAGCTGACCCACTCTGACCCAAGCAGAGGCGAAGCCTGGTGTCTTTTTCCTTCTCCCTCTTCTCCGTACTACAAATCTAACCTGCATCATAATATAATACAACACACTGACTACAAAATACAAGACAAATTACATTCTACAGAGAATACTATAAATCACCAACAGTTCAACATGTTCTGTCCAGCTCTAAGTGTCTTACACAATTGGAATGTACATATACTATATTATGTATCTTTTACTAACAAGATATTGATCTACAGTATTTAAACTAGAGATGCACAAGCATTTACTTTTTTTAAATCAAATACTAATTTTGGAATCCTGTTGATACCAATACCTGACACTGATAACAAAATAAGTATCCTACTTGTTATTAATCAGTCATGGACATCAAAGAATGTCACAGAACTGATTGATAGGTCTATCAAAGTTTTGAAATATGGATTGGAACTTTGCATGTTTCATTTCAATTATGAATAATACAATCATATTTGACAATGTACAGACAACTAATTTGACTCCATTCAGCTGAAAATATTAATCAACTTAAATTTGCTGATAGTCAAGAGGAATGTATTAGAAATTAGAATACATGTTATTTTTTTATTTTATATCTGGGGGTTCTATAGACCATTATTGATTTATAAGCTGCATTGATTTGGGCATTCTTTGGTGACATGTTCTGCTAGCAAATAACTACTTGTGCTGAAATGCAGTATACAGTAAACACAGATCTGTCATTCATTTGTTTTATTAATTAGTAACAACATTCATTAAGCCTTTGCCATGTAGTAGGAATTGAATGTTGTTGGAGCAAGTACAAGTAATTCAGCACTGTATCAGACTGATATTAGTATCCTTTGTGTTGAATGCATGAATTATCTATAAATATTAACAGACAGAAGGCATTGTCCTAAATTAAATATTTAAGTGGCTATTTATTGTTTGCTCCTTCTTATGAGTTGCAATTCCAATGTAAGGTAGCTTAGCATACATTACAATAATATAATATGGAGTTTTAAAATCATAGTGTTGACTTTGGTATCAGGAGGAAAGTCACAAGCCTTAAGCTGTTAAATCATAGTGACTGATGCATTTATAGCTGATGTAATTGTTATCTTGTTATCCTGTGTCTTTTTGTGGCTAACTGATTTTTCTCCGCTACACTACAATCGGTGATTGTGTTGGGATGTGAGCCTGGTACAACAGGACTGCTTGGAAGAACTGGCTTAGGTCCTCAGTCTTTGCACAAAGAAAGGAAAGAGAGAAAGTAGTAAAGGCAGTCAGGGAAAGAAAACAAGAACAAGGAGAAGGCAAGCATTCTCAAAGGAGGTAAAGAATGAAAGAAAGAGAAGTGAAATAAGTGTGTTATGAGGAGAAAGAGGAAGAGCAAAGGAGAGCAGAAGAACACCTGTGTGGAAGTGGCTCAGGGGAACATGTGGTACATTGCAAGAATTTGGCTGTGTCTCAGCTACTTTTGCAGTGCTGGAGGCTCTTTGCCTCTGCTGAGCCCAAGCTTGCACACTGAGCAATGTTCTGATAGGTCACCAAAAGCTAGACATGCTCAGGGAGACTTTCTGCTTGCACAGATACGTAGTTTTATTAGGTCTTTTAAAGCATGGAGGTGACCTGCTCTCTGTGCCGATAGAACACTACAACTCTAAAACTTTATTTTCCACCCTACTCTGCAAAACAACAGTTCAATGTTTAAGCCTTTTATTGCCTTCTAAAATATATCTGGTGGTTTTACATGCATATGGAAGAGAACACTAGAGATATAATTGTGCTGTTGAATGTGTTTGATTAGGAGAGCTAGGAGAATAAGCACATTATGAAATATTAAATAGAAGCGTGTGGCAGAGCAATAAAAAGGGCACTAAGAGAGTGTGACAGGCTGAGGTGGAGGATATATGTGCTGCTCACCCCAAATGAACACACTGAGACTAATACTGCTGAGCTTCATGTTTCATTTATGTGGCCACACTCGCTATGAGAGAGAGGAGAGAGAAAGGGGGTTCATTAAAGATTAATTAAGACAAATGCAGGGACAACACTCACCTCCAGCTGCATCTGCATCGCTGATCCGAACACAGTGGACACACATGTACAGACACAGACACATACACACATAAATGCATATATGCACAATTTGAGTGTGATTCAAAATGATTCAAATTAATATTATTAAATTAAAAACATACACAACAATGCCAGGGATATAAAAAAATAAACAAGAGTTAGAGCAGTGTCGCTGTGGCTACTCACTTTGTACCGGAAATAAGATTTTGTTTTGCACATGCATGAAAACGCTAAACAATCTATAGCGCCAGGAAGCGGCTAGTGGCTAGCGCTAGCTATGTGGATTCTTTAGCATTTTACGTCTAGTTTTAAGAATTTCTCTCAAAAGGAGAGAATCCTGACAATTCTGGGAGTGAATGAATTAAGGATTAGCAGAATGAAGACATTTGTATGCTGAAATAAGTAGAACAGTTAAGTAGATCATATCTTTAGAAAATAACAAATGAAAATTATTTCATTAAAAATTTTAATTTATTACATTTTATTTAATAAATATTATAAAAACTGTATTGCCTTAATATGATTTAATCTATTTTATTTATTTATACAAAATAAGGGGGATGAGATAGAGAAGGAGAGACAGGCTGACCTTACTGTAAGAAGAGAAATACCCCTGAGTAAAACTCTACTTAATCAGGCTGTAATAAGATCAATATCAAGAGCTGTTGTGTGGGCTACAGTGCAGCTTTTAGTCCAAAGGCACTAAAAATGTCTGTAGTGATAACATCTGTAACTGAAATTCTGCTGCTTTCCAATCAACCTCAAAATTTAAAATGTGACATTTCAATTTTTTTAAGATCTTTGTTTTTTCTCTATTTCTTTTAGCTTTCTGGACTAAAGCTTTTTGGGGTTCTCTAATACATGCAGGACTTGAGGGGAGGGATGTGGGCTGTTATTATACAGCTTTGGACACAAATTGTGGGATCGATTTGTGGTGCAAGATGCCAGGAATGATTGATGAAGTGCAGGAGCTGCTCACACGCAGCTCTGAAGCCCACACAGTCTCCACAGTACATTAAACTACTGTACATATGTAGCTAACTATAACAGTTTTCACACATATGGCTGCTATACCTTACAATCTGGAGAGAAAAAGAGAGAGATAATATGTGCATGTAATACATGGCATCACTCACGTTTCACATGCAGTTTACAGTGACCCTGTCAATTTAATGTTTTATTTTGATCTAATTTCATTGCCACTATCAAATTAAATCCTTAGGACTTTAAATTTTCAAATGTTAAACTTTTTAATGCTTAATTTTAATAAATTGAAATTACGGAATTAAGGAACATCAATTATAAAACGGAATTAAAGGGAAGAAGATTAGCGATATTACAGAGAGAGAGAGAGAGAGAGAGAGAGAGAGAGAGAGAGAGAGAGAGAGACTGTACAGCTCAGATACTGAACCTATGCTATAAAAGAAATCCATTGTGGTGGTAGTGCCTCAGTCCTGACAGAAATTAAATTGTGTCCAAGGACTTTTTATATAGCAGCACAAGGTCTGAGACAATATTGCCACTGGCTTCCAGCTCCGCTTCAGAAACACAGCCCTTTCTTTGTTTGCACTGAGACATAAGACTGCACATTCTTCTTTGTCTACAAAAATCTATAAGACTCCCGTTTAACTTTAGACAGAGAGTTCCCTGTATGGCTTCTTAAAAAATACAGTTTATCTACATTTAATAAGTCTGCTAGGTTGTTACCAAGGATTACTTAGAAATATGGTGAATTTTCATACATATTTAAGTTTAACAAATAAATGAATGCTTTATGTTATCATACTTTTTGACCCAGGGATGAACTAACTAGCATGGTGATTGTCATTGCCATGCCTCTTTATATTCACAATATTGCTTGTGATTTGTACATGTTTATAATGGGAATGTTGATTTGTTGCATGACATTTTGAATTCTGTGATATATATAAAAATAATATTCAATGTCAGTGTGTTTTATGTATTAAAGCCACCTATCAATTAGTGGAGGAGTTTTTAGGAAACGGAAAGATTATTTTCACTTGGTACTGTACATAACAACCATGTAACAGCCCTAGGGCTTTCTTTTGACATGCCATGACTAGTACTTTTTAATAGGCAATGATAAGTGTTACAGAATATGTACTTTAACTACTGACAATTACCTTTTGTTTGTGAACTCATTGTAACAGAAATTTCAGTTTATGTTATTAATTTGCCACACACAGAACCTTGACAGGAAAAAAAACACATTTAATCCAAATTTTAAAGTGATGTGGAGTGGAATTATTATTGCTGCATTGTATAGTCAATGCAAAACATATCTTTTTAGATAAAATAATAATAATATAGTCATTTGATTCCCATGATTATACACACAGTCCTGGCATTATCTAGCATTGTCTACCATTGTATCAGCTCTGGCAGATGTAGTTCACAGACAAGTGCATTGTGACACAGGGGGGCATATGACTTGATTATATGTATTAACTTGTATAATACTGCTAAGCATCAATTTAATATATTAACCTACAACAGATGTACATATATTTTCTCTTTTTTTGTGAAAATATAAAATAAAAAATTAACAAACTGTTCTTATTTGCAACAATTTTTTATCTTACACTTACACAGCTAAACAACGAACTTTAACTGTGTTTCCATGACTTCCTCTGCTATGTTTCATTTTATGATTAAGACTGCAACAATAATAAGACATTGAGGCAAGCCTTAGCATATTAGTATATACAATGATGAAACTATAACGAATGGACAATTGATGCCACACAAATGAGTCAATGAGTCATGCTTATTAGGGATAAACTTACAAGGAACAAACTTATAGGAACTAAATTGATCCATTCCAACTTCATAAACTCTTTATCACTGTAAAGCTGCTTTATTATTTTGTTAGAAGTACAGTCATTCAGAAAGATTCATTTGGCTAAATGTAAATGGTAAAAGTAAATCCTGTCAACATAGAGTAATATAAGGTTTTAAAAATTGTCAAAGATAAATGTGTTTCTATTGTTTGGTGCCATTAAGCATTAAGCATTATATCAAGTCTTTATTTACAGAATTTTAGAAACCTTTTACTTAACAGCCTTGGTGTGTGTTTAGGTAGTTCCACAGTCAGTGGTTATGTGTTCCTCTGTGAACTGCTAAAGGCACCTCCTTTTGTATTAGAGATCTTTGGTGGACATGGCTGACTGAATCAGTGTTTCTGAGCAAACATGACACATGATAAAACAAGTTAAGTCCCTCTAATGTCTGGTAAAATTCAAGCTATTTCACATTTATTTTCATATATAAGATTTGGATTTTGCCATACTGTAATCAATCCTGCCCTCTGCTAGCTAAGCAACACACAAACCCTTCTTTCTAGCAGCAAGATGGAATCATATTGCTATGACCAAACAGATGACCCTTTTCACACACACTCAAACAGAAGTATTTCCTTTTAGGCAAAAAGCCTTATACATGCAGCCAGCACATCTCCTGCTGTAAGAGACAGATGAACAGAAAACAGTCTGTTCAGTAGTGTTACTGTACATGTCTGGAAACAATGCACATTGTTTTGTTTTCTGATTAATTGCACAGATATGGAATGTAACTGTTTGCACTGTTGTTGGTGTCTTTAGTTAGTGTGTTTAAAGGCAGGTCAGATGCCTTTAATAAAAAAAAAAAATCTGAGTGGCTACCATTGCTCAACCTGGTAATTAATTTAGACCATCCCTGCCTCTCAGAATGCGTCTCAAAATTTCCCTATTTGATCATGGCCCATTTATTATTATTCTCTTTGGCAAGCACAATGTCATCTGTTCCCATAAGAATTATAGGGTTGCACAGCAGAAGACAAACAATTTACTGGCACTTTGCCTCAATGAGCAGCCTTGCTTCCTGCCAGTAGCCATCTATTTTACTATTCTCTACATGCAGTATCAAACGCACATACACAAGCACTCATATAATACAGGCAACATATTACAGGCACAATACACCCAATGCATGGCTAAAGTGTGCATTCATATGTTGTTAAATGTTGTTGGCATAAAACTTAAGTTAAAGAAAGAAGATAAAATCGCAAAACCTTTTGACTTACAAATATACTAGCAAATTTTGCTGAAGATAGATCAGAAATTCTGCACAGCAAGTACCCTGGTTCCATATTATGAACATAAGGATTGATGAACATTTTTCATAATAGTGTACAGAGGTAACATCTGAATTTGTTTGGTTTTTACATTTTGCATGTGTGCATGGTGTTATGTTATTTAAGAGAGATTTATATATTATATATTATATATATATATATATATATATATATATATATATATATATATATATATATAAATATTTTAAATGGTTGGGTAAAACAGTGATTTGAAGTGTTTTATGGTTGACAGAAATAACTTTTTATAGATTTTAATCTGTGGCTATATAATCTTTCAGGCACACAGAGCACTATCTTAAGGGGTTTCAGGGCAGTAGTCAGACTGTGCATAATTACAGTTGTCAACATTTAAATGTGCATAGCATAACTTATTCTTAAATGTACATGCACATTGAAACCACTGTATATATACATTATATACACACACTATACAGTATCTCACAAAAGTGAGTACACCCCAATGTGCATCTTGTATAGTAGTACAGATTTTCTGTCTTCTAAAAATAACTAAGCATGTAGCCATTATTGTCAAAATTGCTGGCTAGCTGGCAACAAAAGTGAGTACACCCTAAGTGAACATGTCAATACTGTGTCCAAGGTTTCAATATTTTGTGTGAGCACCATTGTTATTCAGCACTTCCTTAATCCTGCTGGACATGGAATTCACCAGAGTTGCCCAGGTTGTTGCTGGAATCCTCTTCCACTCTTCCATAATGACATCATGGAGCTGCTGGATTTTAGACACATGGCGCTTCTCCACCTTCCGCTCTAGGAGGTGCTTAATAGGGTTCAGGTCTGGAGACATACTTGGCCACTTTATCACCTTCAGCAAAGCAGTTGTCATCTTGGCGGTGTGTTTTGGGTCGTTATCATGTGGGAAAACTGCCATTCTGCCGAGTTACTGAAGGGAGGCTTCAGAATGTCGCAGTACATGTTGAAATCCATGTTTCCCTTGATGAACCGCATCTCCCCAGTACCAGCAGCGCTCATGCAGACCCAGACAATGATGCTACCACTACAATGCTTGACTGTAGGTAAGACACAATTTTCTTGGTACTCCACCCTACACTTCACTAGGGTGTCACTACACATGCTGGACACCATCTGAGCCAAACAAGTTTACCTTAGTCTCATCAGACCACAGGACATGGTTCCAGTAATTCATGCTTTTGGACAGGTTGTCTTCAGCAAACTGTTTGCAGGCTTTTTTGTGAGCCAGCTTCAGAAGAGGCTTACTTCTGGGATGACAGCCATGCAAACTGAATTGTTGCTGTGTGCGGCATATGGTCTGAGCACTGACAAGCGGACCTTCCGCTTCTGCCACCTCTAAAGCAATGCAGGGGTTTACTGAACATTGCAAGTAGAGAGTTTTGGCAGTGTACTCTGTATAAATTTCTCTGGCAGAAATGATTCAACTCTGGAAAGATGTAGCAGGCCTTGGATGAGCAAAAGCACATCCTAGGAAAAGTGCTATGGATGACATGGGTGTAGATGAGTAGGAGGAGTTTTGAGTCTTCGTGAACCCCCACCCCACCCTTCCATATCCCACAGCTGTCTCTCTCTTCCTCAGCCACTGCATTCTCCTGACATTTACATTATTCAAAGATAAATGCATTGTCAATTCTGTGTCTCCACTTACTAGATATGTGTGCTGCTCCAGTCCCTCTGCAGCCAAAGGTGCTCTCACCTCCACTGCCCACTAGACACACTACAAATGAAATCAAATGGCTGCTGCTACTGAGGAGAATAATTTAACCCTGCGAAAAGACTCTCTCTCTCACTCTCTCTCTCTCTCTCTCTCTCTCTCTCTCTCTCTCTCTCTCTCTCTCTCTCTCTCTCAATATCTCTTCTGCTCCCTCTCCCTCTCTTTCTATGTGTGTGTGTGTGTGTGTGTGTGTGTGTGTGTGTGTGTGTGTGTGTGTGTGTGTGTGTGTGTGTGTGTGTGTGTGTGCGTGCACTGCGATTAAAATACAACCTACTGTAACTGTGTAAATTCATCACTATAGTACAATGTGAATTTATCACTACAGTATAGATATGACAAGAAATTGTTACTGATATAGGGCACTGAGTTCAAAATCAATGTTTTTTTTTTTTTTAGTTATGTGTGCAATAGACCACTCCTGCAGTCTTTTCTGATAACTCAGATCATTCATTTTGGTATATAATAAAATTATGTAAGCATTAAAATACTACTTGATACCCAGAAACAAACACATTATGACCCAAATAAATTTGCTGTTCTTTAAGAATTTATATTATTTAAATGAATAGTCTGTCATTTTATTTTACCATCATCCTACTTTTTAAACTAAATCATACTGTATATACATGGTAATTGTGTGTGTGTGTATATATATATATATCAAATAAATTTTTTGATCAAATCAAATAAATCATGTCAGTAAGTGACTAGACAATCAACCATTAAACACAACCTAAACTATTATTGTGGACTTTCAACTGAAAGGTTGATTAAATTGGCACAATTTGGTTATGATTCTTATGTATAAATTAATGTAATTCAATCTCACATCCACGTGCATAGAGACATGGAAAAATATATATATTTTTAAGGGTTACATTTTTCAGACCACAATAATTATATAGATTCTCTAGAAATACAGCTTCTATGAGAATTAGTCATTTAAAAATGTCACATTATTTAACATGCATCAAAAGAGAACAAATAAATCTTAATGCATATCTGTACATAATGTGTGCATAAAGTATATGTGCATGTTTAAAATTTCAGAGAAGTCTATAATGGGTTATAATGAACTCACCACTACAAATTACCCATTTATGTCTATTTGGGATGGGCACCCTTAACCCAACATAGAGTCCTTATCTGTTCACATGATCTCATATGATTGGAAGGGACAAGGAATGTGTCCCTTAATGTGAATTTGGAGGCAAGTGTATTTAATAGATGCATTAATAGTGTAAAACTTTACAAAAGCAACTTAGAGTAGGCATTTGGGTTATTGTTAAGTTAATGTCATTGGGTTTTCTCTCCGATATACTTATAATGTACAAATGCTGTTTGTGAATCCTAATTATGCTTAATTACTCCAGGCCCAGACTGTAAAATCTGTTTACTTTACTTTAATATTTCTAATATCAAACCCATGTAGTTTTTTTGCATCAGTTTTTCCCAAATTATAAAGATAAGAGTAAATTCATAGTTGTTACTTAAAACTATCACTTGAAAATGTAACAGAAAACTATATTTATTCATATGAAAGAACTGTCTAGTGCTAGTAGAATTCCCATTTGTGGTAGTGTAAAACTAACATCAAGTATGATGCTGAATTTCTAAAGCTGTGTTTGACTTTTTTTTTTTTTTTTTTTTGTCCAAATTTGAACTAATTGTTATACTTGTCTGTGTAAGTGTTTATATGTCAAGCAGGTTTATAAAGTTTGCAGTTACCTGCCCATGTCTACGACCATTAAATATATTGTTGGATATGCAATTTATAGACTTCTCTCACATGCTTAAGATGTCGCTGGCTCATGATAAGTTGCTTAATTACTCATTTTTAACTCTTGCTTGTTAGGGGACTGTTCACTTTTAAACCCAAACTCGTGGGCTGAGCTGTCAGCTAGCCATTTTTCATATTTAATGGTCATGGGCTACTTTACTGGAATAATGTGTCTGGGATTACAAATGAAAAGCACAGGGAATCATTCTTTTTCATGTGGACAGATTAAATTCCAAAACCTGTTCCTGTTAGGCACACTTTTGATTTTGCATATATTAAAAAGCTTAATTGTATCAGAGACTATTTTAAACAAAATATGATACTTCCCAGAATCTGTAGTTTATAGAAAAGCCAAGTTTGTTTTCTAGAATAATCAATTTCTTTGTATGGGGAGGGCTAATATAATGATGTGCTGTAAAACCCAAAAAGACTATGCTTCTTGTTCCATGGTGAAGATGAATTAAGATGTGTTTTATTTCTTCATAATTTCTCTGAGAAAATGCTCTAAAGGGTGTCCATATGGAAAGGAGTGAGACAGAGATGCTTCTGAGGTATTTGTGTGTGTGGTGCCGTATAGATGTTGCTGTAGTAATTGATGGCAGCTTTCCTGTGTGATCAGTTTGTCTGTCAGTTTGAAGGAGGTGGAAAGAGAGGGATGGGGTAGCAGTCTCAGAAAAGGGAATGAGCAACCGCATAAGGTTTGCTAGGTTAAATCTTCTAATGGTAAGTATAAATCATCAACTACTGTTGAGCTGAATACATTCCAGAGGTGTTTTGTATTTTGAAATAAAATGATAGGAATGTCAGATTCAGTATAATGAGAAATTTCTCTTCTCCATGACATCAGCAGTGAAATAGTGGGCAGCAATGATACCACAAATACACATGATATCAACACAAACATTTTTCGGGTATGCACTTATTACCAAACATGACATAAGATGAAAGAGAAAAGGGTTTGATTATTTTATACATTTAAGCTTTGAGCTTATCTGGAAACCACCTATTTGGTAAACAATGAAGTGTGTGTGTGTGTGTATGTGTGTATGTGTGTGTGTGTGTGTGTGTGTGTGTGTGTGTGTGTGTGTGTGTGTGTGTGTGTGTGTGTACAATATATAATTGTTGACAATCATGTAAAGGCTAACTTGTGGGATTAGGTTACAAAATCATTGTGTTTAGAGCACCTGATGATTTGCCCATCAGCTTTTTGAGCACAGTCTGCAAGTTCCTCTACTAATTATAAGTGCTGGAAGCCTTTACACTTAATGGAACATTTGCCACTAATGCTATCTGGGAGTTTTCTCTTGTTTTGCTAAATAAATCGAAAATGAAAGTCAGAGGCTACATGTCTGTTGCACAGCCCTATTCTAAATGTGGTACATAAGAACAGCACTAAAAGTAAAGTTTATATTTATTATGACACTACTATTAGTTCAGTTATTTAATTTCATTATATTAATCAATACATTGACATTTTCTCAATAAAATATATCTGCTATAGTAAGATACATAATATTGTTACATAACAAAAAGTAATATACAAATACAAAAGTAATATATTAGAAAATATGAAGCTTTTAAAGGCATTGCAATTTACATGTCACATAGTTGACAAAAATCAAGGTCCTCCTTTTGTGATTAACAGAAAATAAAAATTATTTCATAATGATTAATTGGTTTAGATATAAATAGTGCAAACAATTAGCTGAGCATCTTTGGACACTTGGCACCGCAGATGTTTCACATAGAGGCACTTTGGTGATGATATGAGTAGCAGGGGAAGTGAGCAGGTTGGAAGCCCGTGGTGGAAGAGTGCAGCTCTGCAGAGCGAGTAATCGCTACAAGGCCCTCCTCCTTCTCTCGCTTCTTTTGCTTCATTCTTCTGTTCTGGAACCAGATCTTCACTTGCGACTCGCTCAGATGCAGCGCGCTGGCCATCTCGGCTCTCCTGTGCCTGCCGATGTACTTATTAAAGTGAAACTCTTTCTCCAGTTCAGTCACCTGTCTGGTAGTGAAACTGGGGCGAGCTGCTACATTGGTCAAGCCGCAAGCTATTGGACACGCTGTAAAGACAATACACTGTAAATGACTTGACATGCTTGAAAGCATTATATGTACTGTATTCTCTCGTGTAACCAACACCCATCTGGTATCATGTCTAAAACTTACTTTTAGAATTGTTTCTTTTGGCTTTTTTCATCCAGTTGAATGCGTTAGGACCCCCCCTGTCCTCTGACCGAAGTGTTATTAAACAACTCCCGGGAGACGTACTAACACTTTGGTAGCTTTCGTAAGAGAGTAAACTTTTTCCGTGCTCTTCGTCTGTACCGTGAAGGCGAGTCTCTTTACAGCAGAACGAAGCGCTTCGGGAGTATACAGAGCTCATAAACTCAGCATGTAAAATGCAGTCCTCGGCTTCAGTGTAGGATACACAGGATCTATCATTACAAAGTAAGGCACTTGCCCGAGGCTCGTCAAACCGATTCGAGCTATACTGCACATCCGATGTCAGAGGTATGTGAATAACATGGTCCACAATACCTGTCGTTTGTTTCTCCCGGGTTTCTCCTTCCTGATCCACCTGACAGAATTTCGATCTGAAAGAAATGCCCTCGCCTGATAGTAAATACAATGACATTATAATTCTTTGTTGGTCACTTCAAAGGTTGTATGATAGCAACCGTCGCTTGCCCTGGTGTCTTACTGTATATTGAGGCTCAACATGTAAATAATGCCCACCAATAAGATGGGCGTGGTCTCGCTGTCCCAACCAATCGATGCACTTGTCTGGGTTCTGACTTCAGCGCTAGCACTCAGCTGAGGCTTCCGTCTGTCGTCCCACAACCCTTCTAGACTGAATTTATCACTTTAGCATTCACTTATCGCTTGCTTTATTATGTGTATTTATATTTCGAAATGAACTTATTTAGCCTTAAATTCTGAATAGAGGCACTCCTAGTAAATTCACAAACTTAATATAATGCCACAAAGAGTTTAATTAAGTTTTTTAAAGAAACATATTTCAGATCGTTTCATCTTCTTTATTACTCATTGCAGTTTCCTCGTAGACTTTCATGCCTGGTGCTGTGTACGTTCAAACAGCTCATTAATCAGGCTAGTGTGATTAAACCAGCCATCACCGTTCACACTCAAGCGCATAAGCTCTACATATGCGATTTAATATTTTCTTCAAATTGTGAGGAAAGAAATTTTTGGCAGTCTACTGCATACCAGCTTGGGCCACATTGCACAAACTTTTGCTTTTTATTTTAGGTCCTTGCAAAACAAATGTATCTGTTGATAATTGTTTCTCTTCTGTGAACAGCCTAATAAGCAGTTAGGTCTCGCAGTTTTTCCTGTCACACACTGGACTACCGTTATACTACTGTGATACAGCTGTCAAAATATGGTCATATCTTACAGACAGTGAACACAGTGAAAAGTCCTGTTAATAGCTTACACGACTAACAGTAGAATAAAATTCGTTCTACGTCAAAAAAAACAAAAAACAAATCATCTTATGTAATATGCAATTTTATTAATACTATCAATACTATTGCCCTTTCAAAAAAATGCACTGTGGCAAGTACAGTATTAAGTTGAGGCGACAAGTTCATGCTGAATTCCATGTTCAAGTTTTTCCTGCACGAGCATATAAAAATATTTATACACACACACACGCACACATATATATATATATATATATATATATATATATATATATATATATATATATATATATATATATATATAATTATTTATTTTTTCTAAAAGCACAAAAAAGCTTCATGGTAGAATCGTCTTCTGACTCATTTATCATTACCGCATTAACATGATTACATGCATCGTTGTAGTCTATCATGTATTTTAATGTACTTAAATAAGGTCTATAAATTGTTTTATGTAGCAATTGTAGATTTGAAAGAGCAAAAAAGTACCCTGCTACATGTATTAGCATCATAGGTTGAAGTAGCGTGCAATATGGTCCAACACATCGACTTAATTGTGTTTTGAAATTATTATCCTAGCAATATATACGGCCTGTTTTTTTTTTTTTCAAGGCCACTTAAAATGGGTCAGGAAATAGTAAAATGACAGCAAACTACTTTCAGGTGTTTTTTTTTTCTAATTTGAATTTTAATTACTGTAATTAAAGTTCTGAGTAGTTAAAACATTCTACTCAGACATGAATGTCATACACAAATAACTCAATTTCAAGTGAAAGTTTAGAAGGCATACCGAACTAACCTTTTTATTTATCTTAAATCCAACTTCTGACTTTCAGCTGTTTATATCAGGCTGATTAACGGCTCACTATGGAAAACCAGAGTTTCAAATGAAAGCTCGGACATGGACAGAGTTTACAGAGCACTTCTATAGTATAATTTGTCGCCTGGACCAACTAAAATAGCCCTAACCGTTGTAATTTTACACATGCATTGTTTTTTATTATTTTTCTCTGGTTGTCACTACGTATTGTGATCACATCCGATGTCAAAAGGCTGACAGAGTCATTTTCTTAGCCAGGACTATCTGGATGAGGCAATTTAGAACCACCAATTCATTATAATGATGTTGGAAAATGGCTGCCATTATTGTGCAACGACCAAAACGATGGGACCGTGGGAAACCATAGCCTGTGAGAAATGACTAAATTCAGACTAAATCATTTTTTTTGTAACAACCATAGCCTGTGAGAAATGACTAAATTCAGACTAAATCATTTTTTTTGTAACATTCCATTTTACATTCTAGTGAGACACTTTTGAGCAGTAACCACTGTCCAGCTATTTCTCAGAAATACTTGGTAGTCATAATTAATTTTTAATATGGTGTACCTACCCTTCTGCTGAGTAAACCAGTGAGCGTCTCATCTTCACTGTAGCTTAAACATCTCCAGCCCTTTCTTATCCATGCACTGATTGCACCGCAAGCATGCTGTCACACTCCTTTTCTTGGGATAAAGTTTGGCCTCTCGCAGTATGAAATGTGTTTCTAGAGTTGGGAATGCAAAAGCTTTGTTCATAAGGAGGTGGAATCAGCGGCGAGGCTGAAAGCGGCGAGTTTTTGATTAATGAGCTTTGAAATACCTCGCTAGGGGGGAGGCGGGTGAGAGACCCATTCAGTCAGAGAAGGATTGCCTTGCCTATAAAACTAGAAATGTGAAGAAATGCTTCTATTCTCAGTGCTATTTATTGTCACGTTATAAGGTGGATTTAAACAACTACGGATGAAGAATTGTTTATGGATTATATTTATGAAACATAATATGTAGTTGAGTAGAATTGAATGAATAAAATTGTGGTATGGTGTTTAATTATATATTGATACGCCTTTACAAAAAAAAAAAATTATATATATATATATATATATATATATATATATATATATATATATATATATATATATATATATATATAAATGCAAACATAATATTCAAGCATAAATAAATACAAAAATAATGGCTGACTTTCGCCATATATATTCTGCAGTAGCAGCCCAATTGTATACATATGGCGAAAGTCAGGCTTTATTTTTGTATTTATTTATTTATTTATTTATTTATTTATTTATTTATTTATTTATGTATTACAGAACGTAATGGAAATGTCAGGTACAATCTTAACCTTAACCTGGTCGTCCTAAAGTATTATAATTGTAACACTGCTCAAACCATTAATTTTAATATTTTTTTTTGCAATTACTACGCAATCGGCGAATGTTCCATGTCAACATGTACATAATCGTAAAAAAAAGGTGGACTATTTGTTTGATATTATTCATATTTGTATACTCTTTACGCTATCTACCGAACAAGAATGCGCGCTGGGTGTTCATGAATATAGTCCTGCATTCTTTGTTTACTGTGGATATCATTTCAAAATGGCGTCCTGGTCTTACATGTTTTGAGATATTACTGAGTGAGAATAAGGTAATATAAACATATGGTCCTTTAGACATAGAAATTTGCATGACCAGCGTATTCTAAAAATAACTGTAAGATTACACAAATATGATGTCACTAATTCAGTTTAAGCACTTTATTTACAAAATCTATAACACAATAAAATATAACATTTCCGTATCGTTACCATTTCATCAATTTGAACGTGGACTGTTCACTCACAAAATAAAAAATTGTTATGGATGATTAGGTAAAAGATGAAAAAAGTAAAACAAAAAAAGTGCCAGATTTTTATTACGAAAACAAAAGACACATAAATCCACTTTCCATTTGTTGCAGCAAAAAAAAAAAAAGAAAAGAAAAAACATAAAAAGAAAAAAAAAATACACCAGTCACATATTATTTTGCTCGTGTTTATAATGCCGCATTTCCCAGTTAGGTTGCATAACATACTATAATCCATATAAATAGTCCACATGAAAAGATAAATAATAATGTGTTACAAAATCATAAATAATAAATATACAATAGTGATAAATGTCTGCCATACAATCTCAGATGAAAATAATAAATAATGACTCTTTTAGTGAAAACTGATTTATAGGTACCAATGACTTACAGACGACTAACAATGGAAATGAATTTTTTTTCCTACAAATTCCATCCCTATAAAGATGGAAGCCTAATACTGTAAAATCTACAGAACTTACCTTCAAGTAATAAGATATGAAATTTTCTTCATTTTACGCGCTGCTCTTTCGAGATCTGAACGAATGACAACAAACGCTCTCTCGCATCGTCAACAGTCAAGAGATATGGACCACAGCTTCAAAATTCTTACAGTCATAGCAGTAATAGTACTATCAGTAATAATACAGGAATAATACATTGTGTCTCTCGAAGTGTAGTTATATAAATTAATTTGAACTCATGAGGTAATAAAAAGCGACACTTCGCTTGGGCACACGCACGTGAAATCCTTACAAATGAGTAAGTTTCGGCGCTTCCTGCAGCCTTCCCTGAGAAGCGTGATGAGAGCTGAGGTCTGTGTATGTGGGATGAGGGTCACACGGTCCATGATGGTGGTTGCCCGGAATCTGAGCGGCACAACTGTAGTCCACACTGGCTGATGAAGGATGAGGAAGGTGACCGAGGTTGAACATGGGGCCCGAAGCTGGCATCGAATCAACAAAATTTCCCCCAACATATACAGGACTGCCTTGCAAATTAGCATTGGCAAAGCTTCCGTTCCCTTGCATGCCGTGGTGCTCAAACTCTGCACCCGGGTATCTTTTTTGCTGCGGTATACAGCCGCCCAATGGCGCCGTGTACGCAGCCAAGCCGTACATATTTTGCTGAGGCTTGGCGAAGGAAGGAGAAGACGGTGCATCATAGTTCAGGGTGTTTACATTTGGAAGCTGACCAGAATATCCTACGTGATTAGGCCCACTCAGCGGCGGGCTTCTGTCCGGAGAATGTCCTAAGGGAGAGTGCATTATTCCCTTGGATTTCTGGTCTTTTTTGTACTTCATTCTCCTGTTTTGAAACCAGATCTTTATTTGGCGCTCGGTGAGATTGAGCAGATTGGCCATCTCGACTCTTCGTGGTCGGCATAAATAACGATTAAAGTGGAATTCTTTCTCGAGCTCCACGAGCTGGGCGCTGGTGTACGCAGTGCGCACACGCTTGGAGGCCGGACCGGGTGGACTTTTGTCATCACAGGTCTCTCCTGAAATGGATAGTTTTAAAAATGGAATGTTTTTAAAAAAATATAACACGAGGGAAAAGGTCAAACAAACTATGCTGACACATGAATTAATTCTGTTAATCTTTGTTGGGATTTTACTAGTTGGGGCAGGGTTAATAATTAAACATTTTCTCTACTCAAGAACATACATGCTACCACTTGCATAGGCAGCTAAGAAGTAGTCATTAATGCACTAGACCAGTAAACTCAGTCCAAACATCTCTCCCATAATATGTACACACGTGGCCTAACACATGTTTATATAGTCAGTACCTGGAGTTGTGCAGCTGGTACTTTTCTGTTTTGAGTTCTGACGCGTCTCCTTCATCCATGGGAATATTTGTTTCGTTATGACTGAGGTGGAAGTGTTAGAACCATTGTTGTTGGGAGATTTCTTTTTCTGGGTGGTGGTGCTGCTCGAGTTGGGTGAGGTGGGTGCTAAAGGAGGCGCTTGTTGTTGGTCACCAACACTCTCTGGTTGGCTGCCTTGGCTGCCATTTGGTCGCATACAGCTGCCATTAATGTCGCTGTTTTTGTGCACCGGCGGCCGGACCGTTGTAGATTGTACGGAACAGATGGGGCTCTGATAGTCATTTTCTATGCTGGAGGTGGGGTAGGGCTGATGGGCGGGCCCATACGCATATGAGTCAGATTTTGAGTATGAGTAGCCTCCAAAAAGTCCAGAGTTATCATAATAAGTGGCTTTCTGCATTGTGAAGATTTTATACTACTTTGTGGGTTTGTCCAATGGCACAGGCTCTTGCGTCATGTAATTGGATCCTCCCAGAAGGTCTTCAAACTTTGATCTGCAAAGAAAGAAACAAATTCAGATCAATTATAGCTAAACTGATTGTATAATCTCTCTCTCTCTCTCTCTCTCTCTCTCTCTCTCTCTCTCTCATCTCTCTCTCTCTCTCTCTCTTTCTCCTCTCTCTCTTCTCTCTCCTCTCTCTCTTCTCTTCTCTTCTCTCTCTCTCTCTCTCTCTCTCTCTATATATATATATATATATAATATATATATATATATATATATATATATATATATATATATATATATATATATATATATAGCTGTCCTTACATAAAACATGCATTTAACATTCTTTCATTCTAAAACTTGAACTCCAGCGTTTTGTCTTAGGCACATGATAGAAATTGAGTTCAGTGTAAGTAAGCTTTCTGCTCTGCTTCAGTGTAATTTTTCGATTTAATTCATGCATTTATTTATTTATTTATTTATTTATTTATTTATTTATTTATTTATTTATTTATTCTTTCATTCATTTGTTCCCTCTATCACCAATCTATTTATTCTTCAGATAATTCAAATCAATGTTTATTCAGTATTTTACAATATTTAACTGAGTGATTATGCACAAACATTTTTAAACTCAAAATAAATGTCCAAACACACGGTTAAATATATAAATTTTTATTATTTAAAAAAAAATTATACTATTTTTATTTATTTATTTATTTTACATTAGGGTATTTATGATGTGACGATCTGTATAATTCGTTTGATAACAAATCCTTGTTTGATTACAAATATATAAGACATAATTCTCTTTATAATTATTTTTGTTCAATTGTTATAACTGTTTTTTTCTTTAAGCCTTTCATGATTAGAAGAATGTAACAAGAGAGTTAAACTTTAACTCGTTCTGAAAGTTCCCTATTGAGTCAAACGAAAATACGACAGATGGCGAATCAGCACTTTTTAGCCAGAACAATATCCCTTTCTTTACCATTTAAACGCTTGTTCTGAGCGATGGACATCTAAGTTATCAGTGTTGATGTCGAGCTGTTGGAGTATTTCATCTTTAATGTTTATGTCTTTAGTAGTCCATTATCATCGTCTATCGTAAGATATTGCTGTTTCCTAAATCCTATACATTTGTAGACTTATTTGGCTCAATTAAAAAAAAATCTGTTCGACCTTATAATGTATTTCTCATAATTTATAAGAGGTGCAGTATGTGACTTCCTTGTGTTTCCTAGCAGTGACTGCCGTTATGGAAATTGGTGATGGTGGGAGGGCTACCAAAGTGCGTTAATCACATCACAAGTGCGTGGTAAATGCAAGAGTGCAATCTGATCACTTGCGCTCTTTTGAAGTGCTCAAGAACTGTGAGGTTTATAGTCAGCTACACTAGCATTTCCTACTGTTTTATGCCTTAAAAACAGAGTGGCTAATAAGTTGTCAGCACAGCTTAATACAGTATTAGATGGCCTGGAGCTCCACGGCCCGCATTTCAATGCACCTGTCACTGTAAAATCCCACAGAATGTATGGCTGGTCAACTATATCTGTTATGCTGAACCCCGGAGTGAAGCTAAAGACGAGTTACGGTCTTTAGTGTACAACCCCAAGCGTAGGAGGAAGCCTGGGTTAAAGAATGCCTTACTCTGCTACACCCAAGCAGGCACTCAGTATAAATACAGCTACCTAACTCTACTCCACACATTGTAAGATATCGGTCTTGAAATGTCTAGAAATACGGCGTCATCTTGCAAACGTGACGAAGAGAATATTGAAATATGGAAAATATATATTGAAATCGCCGAAGACTACACGAAGTCGGGTATACTCTGCTCTCGTTTCGGATATATGTGCTTAATATAACTATTGCCTAACATCAAAATTCACGTGCAATTATTTTTAGCTGAAAAGAAGTACATTTAAATAGGGATATTTGTAGGCCATGTATGCATGCATTGTGTTTGTTCGGCTCAAAGTGCCTTGTGCGTTACTATTCTCAGTTCTGTAACTCCCAGACTATTAGGATAGAATATGTATCACGCGCAGTTTAAATACTATGTGTGGGTATTTATTTGGATATATGTGGTTTTGTATACGTGTTTTTATGTAACACTTTTTGCATTAGATATAATATAATTTTAGAGGAAAGTTTAATGTGTCATGAATGAAAATAATATTTCATTTATTTTGTATTCAGAAATAAAGAAATGTTACTTACTGTGGCCTTTATTGCACTGTCTTCTGTTTTCCCTCAACCGGTTCAGATTATTTGGTCCAAGACCTGGAGGATGAAAATTAATTTATTGATTGTCGATTTGTGAACTATAAAAAACTACTTACAAAGGGTCGATGCATTTCAAAAGTACTTTTTACAGTATCTCGTATAGCCTCCTGTTATACGTAGATTTATGTACCACAGATTGACTGGTGTGTATTTACCAAGAAAATATAAAGCCACGAAATAGAATTTATTTTTATTGTATTTTTTTATTATTATTTATTTATTTTGTATTTACTCACTTACTTACTTGGTTATTTATTCAACTTTACTTTTGGTCCAGAGCGTTAGCGAAATGAATGTATGTTAAAACACAGATTGGAAAAAAAAACTGACACAAGCGATTCTACACAAAGTAGCTGACCAAAATATTTAGCACTCATAAGCCTTTTGGATGACCTTTGGCTTCTCCAGCCATAACTCACTGATTAATGAACAACGGGCGGAAGGTGCTCAAGTAAGTCACAATGAAATCCACACCGCACAAGTTTTTCTTCTCGTGTTTTTAAACAAAAAAAGAGCCCGTGAAGATGATATTTAAACACTTCTCCACATCTCTGAGCTCAAGCTAGATGCGCTGCTCTTTAGCGCATTCGTAAAGCTTAGCGAAAAAACAAAGGACTTTAACCTACGCTTTAGTGCGAAGCTGCAACAATTTAAAATCCAAATAACTCGTTTGTAATGTAGCTCGCATTTGATGGCGCTTCATATTTAAAGTCTTGCTAAATGGGATAAATCCTGCAGTCTCTGATGTTTAACATGGTTTGCCTTGATCAGATTACAATGTTTTCGCCCACGCAGTGTCACGGTAAGTCTTGTAGAAATAATGACACAATGGCTTGTTAAAATAATGATCTATGATCTAAAGAACACGAGCTTAAATGTCTACGATTCTGTGCGGGTGAGTGTAGTGAATGTTATGTTTGTTGTGTCTTTTCGCATAATCTTGCTTAAATTATTATTCTGTTCTAATGGTTTAAATGTTTGAATATTGTTAAGCCGGACGGAGAATAAAACCGCGCCATTCCAAAACCAGTCGAAAATGCAGGTAGGTTTGAGTATTTAACCCAAATTGGATCCGAATTTCGTTTATTTGATTATATTTAATGTTATTTAAGCTAGCTTGAAAAGCTGATTTTATTTCATTTATTTATTATTGTTATTATTAGCCGTATACAGTCGCTACACTAACACACAGACTAAGTCTGTCTATCTATCTATCTATCTATCTATCTATCTATCTATCTATCTATCTATCTATCTATCTATCTATCTATCTATCTATGTCTGTCTGTCTGTCTGTCTGTCTCTCTATGTCTGTCTGTCGATTTACTACAATCACATACATTTCTTATTCTTTTATAGTTCTTTAAATATGGCTTCCTGATTATTAGGCGCTCGATTATCCGATTAAAGTAAAACTTACTTAAAAAACTTACTTAGAAAAAATTAAACAAACTGCATTAATGTATCATCATAATAATAATTATTATTATTATAATTATAATAATAATTCCAAAATGATAATAATGCATTAAGTACGATACGATGTTATGCTTAATTTGTTAAAATATATAACATATGCATTGATTTGAATATGGTAACTTTATTGCTTAACAATGCATATAATCTAAACCAAATAAATCTTGTCTATTTGAGTATAAGACAACAAATTAAAGTGATTTACGATCTTACAAGCTATGAGCCAGAAGCAGAGGTTACAGTAGTTTCTCCTTTTTGTTTTTAGTTTGTATTTGTCTGAACGCAATATCAGCGATAAAATTTTGCGTCAGTCGTATGAATGAGACATCCGTCCAAGCTAACCTTTGAAAAGTGTTTATGGATGCTCGAAACTGTAAATTAGTTCCACAAATTTCGCCGATGTCCATAAATTGTACTTGCTTGGTTAAAGATCCTGAGACGTTAATAAAGATCATCTGCTCTGAATCAAATAAATCATATTTCTGACTGGAAGAGTACATGGATAAAGGTTGCGTTTTGCCATGCAATTGCTTACCTGAGAATCAATTCATCACAGAGTCTGGCTTCTTAATTTCCGTACCTATCCTCGTAGCACCTCGAATATATCCTTCACCCTTTGTCTGTGCACGGCACAGTTCTAAACCCGATCTTGCGCTTTTCCAAACATTTCCATATACCAATGCAGACAGTATTCCCGAAAGAATGGAAGCCACTCACTCAACTACCAATAAAAAAAAGCCAAGCAGGTATCCTTATTCCAAAAAAAAACGAAATAATGCTTGCAGTCAACCTCCAACTGTAAAAATAATAATACACGTTTACAGCAGATAGGTAATCGTTCGAGTCAACATTGCGATATTGGCGTTTCAGAACCCTTTATCATGACAAATAAAGGCGCTGCCTTAAAATACGAGCATATTTGTTCACGTGATCTGGATAGTAGATTGTCCTGATTGAGGGTGCTACTCCAACCAAGCTCTACTTCACAAACCCTCACAAAGCTCTAACACACTACATACAGTTCACCCCACTTTCATAAGCAAGAGTTCTAACATAATTTTCTGAAAAATTATCTTTGTACGGTCCTTATATTATACTCAACTCTTAAAAACGTCTACTGATGTAATTATGACAAGTTCATTGCAAGCGATATACCAATGGATATGCCAAAAAGTGTAAAAAAAACCAAAAAAACCAAAAAAACCCCCACATTGAAATAGTAACTGTCTTATTAATTTGCATAAAGCTAAATGTCGACATTATAGTTACAATTTTAAACTGATTTTTTTATTGGGCAGTTTGGAGTAAATTATGATTTTATTTGTACATTGTGGGAGTACCTGTCTCATATATTTGTCTTCTTTTGAAAATGCGTTCTTAATAGTTTATAAGTAAGCTTTGAAATAATGTTTGACGATTATGGTTCAAGCACTGACAACAATGTATGACCCCTTCAACCAGAGAGATTCATCAAAATCATTACAAGCCTTGTTCTGTTTTTTTCATACCACTATTATGTATAATAGAACATCTATATAATAATAATAATAATAATAATAATAATAATAATAATAATAATAATACGAAGAATACTACTACTACTACTACTACTACTACTACTACTACTACTACTAATAATAATAATAATAATAATAATAATAATAATAATAATAATAATAATAAAACCGGTGTTAGTCGTGCTTTTTACTACCTCTTTGGGAAGAAAAGAATAAATTAGGTTGCACAAATAAATTCTGATTTTAATTTACTGGTGTTTTTTATGTTTTCATGCTGTCGCTGTATTTTCATGATGCATTAATATTTTTGAAGTGGATTACTCAAAGCAAGGTTGAAGATGAAGTGACGTGGGAACGTGGCCGAACACGCTTGTCCTGAGGAGAGAATGCGAGCGGTCTCCGTTTGCAGCATATGTTCATGGGGCAATAAAAGTGAAAGATTTACGGTCTTCGGCCGGCCCCCAACAGCCTCTCACCCTTTCAGGAATTACTGACTTTGATTTACAGCAATGCACATCTCCGTCAGCTTTCTCTAACCATTGGCATACTTCTATATTTACAATTACTTCGTATTTTCGAAAAAAATTTGTCTTCAATTGCTAGTATGTATTTGTGTGTGTGTGTGTGTGTGTGTGTGTGTGTGTGTGTGTGTGTGTTGTGTGTGTGTGTGTGTGTGTGTGTGTGTGTGTGGACCGTGAAGATTTTTACACAATTATTATGATTTTTTAAAGCTATCTTTATATATAGGGTTTATTGCCCTGCTTACTTTTCCCTATTTCTTATTTCTTATCAATAAACAAATAAAGCCCGAATTTTTGTTTGATGTGTTTTCACTGCCGTGCAATACAGCCCATTTACAATCCTACACACTCAACAATGCACCCAAAAAGAATTGCCACAAATAAACCCGAAAGAACTGCTTTTTAGTCGCTTTTTTACGACTAATGCACATGTGCCAAAATTTCATATTAATAAATGCAACTAAAATCTGTCGGGACACTGGTTTTAAATGGTCTGCAATAACCGCCATATAACCACAATTGCGACTAAACAGCTGCTGTGGTCTGCAATGCACATTTAAATCGGGAGGTGATCACAACGATTTATACACACAAAAAAGGCAGTCCCATGCTTTTATTCCGACTCCTGTCTGTTTTCGAGGAAGCTTCGTGCATTTATCAGTGGGCATTATTCATCATCTTTCTGACAGATATGTTCACCTTACCTTCTTATAAAATAAATGAACATTAAATGTTTACCTACCAAGCTTCCAGTGGTTGAAATGCTGTAAAAAATAAAAGTGCTGGTTATAGTTGCCGAGGGTACCGAACCGATAGGATATTATTTTCTTGGATCTCTTCAGTTTTCAAGTCTGATAGAGTCCTCGCGATTAATGACGACGCCGTGTTTCTAAGGGGACGTGCTGCATTAATTATTTAGACAGTCACGTGATCAAATAGAAAAAAAGATATAGAACGGAACCATATAGTCGCCGAGTTCTGTCTTCAGATTCCGACAGCGCAGTTTAATATATCTTAAAGGGCTGTCTCGCTTGGCGAAGACATTTTCTGCGAACAGCTGGAAATCAAATATGGCCGTTGAACACCATTGAGGGAGCGGCGCTGGTAGGGTAGTGTCACAGCAAATGGTACTGCCTATGGCTCCCATTTATTGTATTAAGACATATAGACCACAGTTTAAACGCTGTGCGAATTCACTAAAAGGCAGGGAGCAGTTTTTATTTGCAGTCTTGGACAGTTTGGGCATCTTTGGGGAAAAAGTTTTCACTATCTTCACAATGTTTTTCATTGTTTATTCATAATTAGGTATAAAATGTAGATGGACCTCTGTCAGGGGGGAATTTATAGCAGATTTTAGCTCAGACATTGCTGTATGTAGTATACAGGACGGCTTATAGCTATAATCAAATAAAGAAAACTACATGCTTGATCTTGTATTGAAAGTGATTGCCATTCAGCGTGAATGATATGGAAGACCTACTCCCCCGCAGAGCCTGCCTCTCTCTCTCTCTCTCTCTCTCTCTCTCTCTCTCTCTCTCTCTCTCTCTCTCCAATTCACATTCACAACCACACACACACACACACACACACATAAATACATATATATATATATATATATATATATATATATATATATATATATATATATATATATATATATGTATATATATATATATATATATATATATATATTCATTCATTCATTCATTCATTTTCTCCCGCTAATCCGTAATAGTCAGTCTAAGCAGGCCCCCGCCTTCGACTGCTGCCCAATCCTCACAGCACCGTCCCTTACGGTCCCTCCTGCAGGTGGTGAGCCCACAGGAAGATAGATATATATATATATATATATATATATATATATATATATATATATATATATATATATATATATATATATATATATATATATATATATATATATATATATATATATATATTATATATATATATATTATATATATATATATATATATATATATATGTGTGTGTGTGTGTGTGTGTGTGTGTGTGTGTGTGTGTGTGTGTGTGGTGTGTGTGTGTGGTTGTATGTATAATGTATGTGTGTGTGTGTGTGTGTGTGTGTGTGTGTGTGTGTGTGTGTGTGTGTGTGTGTGTGTGTGTGTGTGTGTGTGTGTGTGTGTGTGTCTCCTCGTAAACAAATATGGGTCGCTAAATATCAATAGAGGGAAGCTGATGACACCCGGGAATCTACAGTGTTGAAAAGGGAAAACTGAACAAATGAACACAACTTTTCTTTCAAAAAATTCGCACCGGTGGGATTTTTATTCATTTATTTTTTGAGAATTGTTTTTTTTATTTTTGTTCTTTTTAAAGCAAAATTTAACTGACGTGTTTTTAGAAATAATATAAGGATTTATAGATATATTTTTTCCTACGCTGCTCCTACGCTGTGTCTGGCCGAGAATGGCCTGTCCCGCAGGTCAGGGGTTTAGAGGTCAGTGCTCACGGCTCAAAAGCGTCGAAAGGCAAGAGAAACGGTGTCCTCTGGATGAACCTGCCCGCGAGGCTTTTGTCGAACTTCTGTGTAAAATACCTTTTCAGACCTCTCAACGTGAAGACTTGGGGCAGAAGACGTCTTCGCAATGTGTGAGCGCTTCACGGTTTTGTTCAAGAAGACAAAGAGATCACAATAACAGTAGAACAGTCAATCTTTAATCACGATGTGAATACCTCCTCTCACATTTTTAGAGCTGAAGCCCAGCACTGTTGCTCAAAATAAAATCTTAATGGAACCAAAAAACAGCAGACCTATTTTCTTTTAGCGAACTATACACATTGTGTCTTATTGCAACAGGGTATCCGTGATCTGAGAATAAACGTTTTCTTGATGAGCTCTATTATTCCTTTACTAGAAAATTTTGCTCGTAGAAAATATGCATAAAATACAGAAATATATAGAATTAAAAAATAATGCACTTCTTCTAACTAAACATAATATATTTAAGGAACGACAACTTGAATTCACATACAAATTAAAAACAAGAACTCTCAACATTCTCATTCTGGCATTTAATAAATAAAAAATAAAGATACAGAAAAGTTTAGCTCAAACCCAGAAGTACGTGAAATAATAAATGAACTATTATTTAGGAATTTCTGATGACATCTGGAAGACAGATATACAGCTGCTTTAATTGTACATTGTTTACAAAACTGTCAAGTGAGATTTATAACCTTCAAGGCATCCAATACTATGGTCAACAAAGTAAAATAGATTTTAAATGCTGCGCTTCCTGTTTTAGTCATTTACAAAGAACGCTTTATTTTGTTCTTTCCATATCGCTATAAATTTAGTAACGAATGCTATAAAATCTTTGTATGTTTAAAAGACAGAAATATAATAGTTTTGTTTAGCCCTCGCCATGTTTAAATCATTTTAGAATTTTTAATACGGGAAACGAATTTCTACCCATATTTGTAAATTAATTGCGAATATTTTCAGGCTGGGTATTAATGCTCTTTGATCCGGCAGTTTAATGCATTTTAGCTAAAGTCATAAACCACTTCTTTCGATTAAAAATAATTTATCGAAATGATCACAGGCCATAATACATTTAGGAGATTAATGACTACAAGGCAAATATAACAGCAATCATGAAACGAATGTGATTTCTAAAGTTCACTTGCTTTCATACATATAATGCAATTTTTTATTGGAGAATTCAAAATATACCTTATGACTGCCCGTAAATCATGTTGTGATGCCCTCTGTCACTTTATATATACAATATTTAAATTGTATTTAAGCACCTTTTGATGCGATATCCGTTCATACTGCGTTTGGTAATGATGTGTGCTTCTGCTTCATATTAAATAGCTTAATGTTTGGAATGTCAGGATTTAAAACCATGCAAAGACCAACGAAATATTGTTTTTCATACAGTCCATTTGTACTTCTGGGGTAAAATGATTCCATTCTTTTATAAAGTTGTTATGTCTGTTTGGCTGTCCTTCTGAACGTGTTTTGTAGCCGATGTCGACCTTCCCTTCGTATTGGGTAGTTTGTGATCTTTTTTCCATTTCATTCTTCGGTTCTGAAACCAGATTTTGATCTGTCGCTCAGAGAGGCAAAGAGTGTGCGCTATTTCGATGCGACGCCGTCTGGTTAGATACCTGTTAAAATGAAATTCCTTTTCTAGTTCTAAAACCTGCTGTCTCGTGTAGGCTGTCCGCGAGCGCTTGGGTTCCGGTCCTGTGAAATCTGGGTTCACTGGAAAAGACAAGGACACACTTGGGTGAGCAAGTTAACCCAGTAAAGAACAGTTCCACTTCAAGAATTAACTTTGCATCATTTCGAATACAATTTTCCATACATTTTAAATAATTGTATTAAATATTTTAATGCCATATCCTGTAGTTTTCAATAGAAAAATTCGATTGCCCACTTGGGCTTCTCAGCATCGCTGAGGCAGCCAATACAGCCAGCGGCCTATTTCCTAAGCAATAAAAATTTATGACTAGTGTAATTGGCGGCCCCTTCACAAGAAACCATAAATATTTCACCGAATAATTTTTGCGTATCTCATATGGGCCTAGCGGAATTTAAATATAGCTGAAAACGACAGTATAACTGAACGAAGCTTACCCGTACTGACATGGACTTTCTTCATCCAGGGATAAACTATTGCAGGTTGCCTGGTTGTCCCGTTCTGATTCTTTGTGTTTTGTTGTTGGTCACAAGTCCTCGGGCCAGATATTTGAATCGGAGAGCACTGCTCGCTTTGAGAGGATAAAGATCCAGGATGGCTGCCTTGCTCCTGCACATGACCCCGCGACGGTTGTGTTGAGCCATGCACAGTATTACAACTGTAGGGCTGCTCCGAGTAGTTTGAACGTGAGTAGATCCCTGGATGCTGGAAATCAGTGTCCTGCGATGGACTGTAGTATCCAGAGCCCTGCTCAGGTATATAACTGTTCTGCGAATACTCTTCGCATGGAGGAAATTTGGGATCCACATATTTGGAGTTTACCATGTACGAACTCATGGCCATTAATTTCTGAAGGTAGAAAATACTAATTTTTCTCTAGTTGTCTTTTTTTCCTCCCTCCATAAAGCCCTCCTACTTGCTGTCAACTGAATAAAGTTAGTCACCCATGTGACCGGATTTGGCCAATGGAGGTGAAGGGAGTCTATTAGCGGGTAAAAAGCCATACACACCTAGCAGCAGAATTGAACAAACTTTGCATAATTTCATCAGCTGGATTAATTGATTATACAGTGTATTGGCTTAGCTTGTGTACTGCATACAAACGTTGAAAACTAACCTAAAAATGAACAGCTTCGCTTTTCTCAAAACAAAATTAACTGAACGTTATTATCATTTATTATTATTATTATTATTATTATTATTATTATTATTATAATTTGAAAGCACAGTAATATTCATATTAATAAATGATACATTTAAACCATAAAAATCAAACTGAATCCAGAAATTCTATCTGGCAAACAAATAAAAAACAAAATATGTGACCTCTTCTGCAAAAAGCGCGGTATAAAGCCGATAGACAATTGACTGAGACCGTCTTTGTGATGAAGAGGTCATTCAGAAGTTACAGGAGTCTCATCGCCCAATTGGCTTACACACTCATTCAGTGGATTCTATGGAGCGCTGTGGATGGGCATCAATGCAGCGTGCCAATCAATAATCAAACACCAAATAGCACAACTGGAAGGTGATGATTCTATTGTTACGAGCACACTAGAAGCTAAACCTTCTATGGATAATACCAAAAATTATAAAGTACAATAGCAAATATTATAGCTTAGAGGGTCATACATTCAAGTGTAGGATTGTGTTTCTGAGTATCATGGAAATAAAAAATAACGCCAATGTCTTGAGTGTCTTAATGGGAGTCAATGCATTTTTTTTTAAGCTCAAAACAAACGCGTTTTTAATCGAAATGCACTACACCATGGATAACACTTTGCTCGTACTCATCAACTGTCTGTTTAACTTATCCATTTGTTAGACCACAGCAACACAGCAACACTTAAAACCCACAATGGCCTATGAAACGCAAAGCGAAACGAAAGATAAAAGTTCGAAGTTTTTGCATCGACCATATACTCCCCTAGAATCGAATCTGTGACCGTGATTTTTTTCACACAAATTCGGTTCTACAGGGTATATATAGACGACGGTATATATGTAAATATACGTTCAGTTGCGCTTGTGACAAAACCGTTAATGCAGAGAGCACATTAAGAAAAACAAACGCCACCTTCATTGATAACTTATGTAATATCTCTTTAACCAATTTCATACCTAAATGTTTTTTTTTAAATAATAAACAATGCAGCTTTTTTATCAGACCACCCTTTTGACAGAAAATACTGCATATCGTGCACCATTTGAACATGCACATTTCATGTAATAATTGCTAGACAAAACCAGTTAAATCGAGAGTTCAATGTATGTTCGGAGGAAACAGGAACACACAGAAGAAACTCTAAGGAAATTCTAAGATTTGTTCACACATTATCCATGCCCGTACAACTAAAGTAAATCAATAGGTCTCACTTAACCTCCAATTGACAATGATAAGTAAAAATAAATAGAAAAAGAAAGAAAGAAAGAAAGAAAGAAAGAAAGAAAGAAAGAAAGAAAGAAAGAAAGAAAGAAAGAAAGAAAGAAAGAAAGAAAGAAAGAAAAAAAGAAATGACGAAAGGTCAACCAGAATCATTTACAACTCACGTCACACAGGTTTTTGTTTTCATGAATTCTTTTTGACCTCCTAATAACCAGTGTTTAAGCTCATTTTCTAATATAATTTTACTGTTCATAGATTCAAAAATTTTATGAATAACGAATATATGTAATATTATTATTATATATAAACTGTGTATCTCTAATACTAATATACAAATCATAACTTTATCGAATAATGTGATTAGATACAGCAGGAAATCTATAGGAGTTGATCTTGAGTTAAAATATTTTCTATGAAATATCTTCTAGTTTAAAAGCGTCTTGCATTTTAATATGTATTAGACAGCTTGACCTGAGATTCACCTTGCTTGTGCGGGTCAAAGCCGAGTTACTGATGAACAAAAGGAGAGAAAAGTCAACGCTTGTCGTGACCTCTGTCCAAACGTTTACCATGAACCAGGATTATTTTGCAATAATTTCGAAGTGAATTACTACTGAACTACAACTATTTAAAATACAGACATTAAAATAGTCGCTTTTATATAATCGTATTAATCGTTCTAATTAATACAAATCAGTCCTGAATTAGTCGCCTGATATTATAAAAGAAAAACAGACGGGTTGTCAACAGAACTGTCAAACGTCTCTCGATATGAAATTAGCAATTTCCCCCTGTGTGTGTGTGTGTGTGTGTATATATATATATATATATATATATATATATATATATATATATATATATATATATATATATATATATATATATAGATATATATATATATATATATATATATATATATATATATATATATATATATATATATATATATATATATATATATATATATATAATACATCCATCCATACATCTATACCATAAATAAATTATTCTACATGTACAATTATTATTTTATTCAAATCAACAATGGTAAAAAATATAAATTAATAATAATAATAATTATTATTACTATCATTTATTATTTGCCCTATTTACATGTTGAGTAGTTGGGATGGGGGCGCTAGAGCGCATATATAATAAATAAAATAAAATTACTTACTTTCAGAGTTTAAATTCATGCAAATATTGATGACTAAGTATTCGTTTTTCTTTTTAATTTATCTTAAGTTTGTATGCCAGTGCGAGACAACATGTAGCTGCGTCAATGTTATTAAATTCAATACTCATTAAATGTGGTTTAAACACAGTGGTAAATAGTTTCATATGTTTTCGCATATTTCATCTCAGCAAGCAAATATATTGTTTTAACTATGCTCTATATATTGTTATTAATAGCTAGCGAAACGAAAACAAAAATGGTAGATTTTTCCTCTCACTGTCTTTTTTTTTTTACTCTTTAATCCTAATTCTTCACTTTTTTATATCGTAGCCATTGTCCTCGAGGCCCTCGTTACTTTCCTTGATAAAGAAGCATTAAATCCGGACAAGAAATTCTACTCACGCCGACATTTTTAGTATACTTTTCTACTCTGTGAGAACTAACATTAACAATTTACAAACAAGCCACACTGGCAACGACATGTAAAGTTTTGAAATACAATGTTAACGAATCAAAAGCAATTCAACCCCGCACAAGTTCAGTGACAACTATAGTAATCGCGCTTACCTCGTGGGACTTTCTGATCACGTAATGCGCACTGAGATGCGTCGATATCCATGTCAGCACTTACTCGGGCTCCCGTACCAACACTGTGATCTTTTCTAAACGTCTGCAAGGCCTTCCTAATACACAACGTGAATTATATTTTGGCTTGTCAACTCCCTGGCCATAAAACAAAGTTTAATGGTATCACGTGCTTCCCCACAGCCATTCATGACAGCGCGCTGGTGCCATAAATAACCCGGAAAGTTGCACTTATTCAATAATGGAGATTACGCTGATGTCAAGAGGAAATAAAAGCATTCCTGTTTCTTAGATGGGAAACGAAGTTTGAATGCTGGAGAAAACAACGTTATGATCTTTAAATCTAAATATATACATTATTTACATTTGTAAATGCTATTTTATACATGTTAAACTAATGATTTGCTTTATTTTGCTAGCTAAACATCCCAGAACAATCGTTGTCCGTACCCTGAGAACATCTGTGAGTGTTTTTTCACACTTTAAATTTGACTCCTAAATTTGAGCCAATAAAGCAATAAAATGCATCCCTGGTGCGAACAGCACTACAGCTAATGTGAGAACCTTTGAAAACTAAATTCTCTCTCCATATGGCGACTGTTTGCCTTCCTCAAAAGCAGCAAATATGCCTGGTTACATTTACTTTTACGTTTTATGAAAGGTTATGAATTTCCTAAACTCATATTCACGTAAAACTGGGAAACTCATATTCATTACTCTGTTAATGAAAGGTATTCTGTTCATTGGGTTATTATCATTATCATTTGTATATTCAATACCTGAGAAAACTATTTTAGTTAATGGTTTTCTTGGACCCAAGTACCCACTTTTAATACTATAGCACACTATTACAATGAATACTATACAATTAAAATTGTAATTGAAATAAGAAAGGAGCAATATTGTGAAGACGTACACATCGCGAGCATCCTTATTCAGACCTTTAGAACCTGCTCTGTCCTCCAGAAATTATCCATATACTATTTAAGGCCTATGTTGTTGCTGCTTTATTCCATATTCCAGACTTTGCTTTTTGAGTTTGTTTCATTCCTTTAAGCTCTTCAATACGTTTCCTTTTACACGTAGGGACATAATTCTCTATAGATAGGTCACATGCTTTTTTCAACCAACCACAACTTGGCCCTGTGATACTACTACATGTTGAAGGACCCTAGCAAAAGGTAGAAGAGTGTTGAACAACAGTGCCGACTGTCGGTAGATAGGGGTATTGTTATCTTATTGGCGTAAGTGGGTCTTTTTTTTCGCTCTTTAGTGATGACGTAATGTAGATATTAAAACTCTTAAACGAAGAAAGAATTTCATAGATTCATAAATTCTTTAAAAGAAATACAATCGTTCAAAAAAAATTCAGATGCCATTATAATCTGTCATATATACTAACGTAAGAAAACTGTTTTAAAAATGTCCATATGTATTTGCATAATTAACTAATTAAGGTTGTAAAATATATATATTCCCTGTTTATATTTTTTTCAGTATATTGATTATCATTTCCGTTACAAGATAATACTTTAAATCTTAATCTTGTTAACATTTTAATACTATTAATAAAGGTTTTATTTTTCTATATCTAGATTGTGTGTTTTGTGTTAAGGAATATATTGAAATTGCAAAAGTAAAAGTTATTTTGTCTATTAAGAATTGGATACAGGCGCTTGTGTACTGTTTAGTATGCCTCTAATTCTACGCCTTTCTCTCCTTTTCTTGCCGCATTGCAGTAGGCTGTAAATAGTTTTGCAGCTGTCTTGTCAGCCACTGGTGAAATACTGTCTTTGTTACACAGCACCCAACTGGCCACAGAACTTACACAGTCTCGTTTGGAAAAAGAACATTAAACATTAAACTACACAACTGCAGCATCGAATTTCTTATTAGACAAATTATAATTTTGTGTTGTTTAAATTTCAATATTCAGAATAATATTTTCATGGTATATAGAAGACGAAATATTTCATATAAATGACACAAGCTATCACCTATCTCAAATCAGAGTTCATTATATTCTAAATATATATGTTTAATACATAAATTATACACATAATACCAACATTATTTTTAACATTACTCACAATAGGTTTCAACAACCAATAGCAAACAACAACAACTACTACAACAACAATCATCATTACCATTATCATCATCGACAATTATATAATAATTACTTATTACAATTGTTGTTGTATTGTTTATATAAACATACCAAATAATTTTGAAATATTGTCTACCAAAATAGGACAGTTACTATATAAAATCGACAAAGAAAAGTAATTTAAACAAAAAGATGACCTTGTCAAGATCATTCCATCATTATTAACGAAATTTTATGAGGGACAGTATTAATGATATTCTGTATAAACTCTGTAGTGTTTAGATGAGTATTGTGTTTAAGAAAAGAATACTCTCAATGGTTAGCGACAGATTATTAGTGTTAGTTGCTCAAGCAATGTATATTTCTTGCCTCAGAGTAATGTGTAATGTGATAATGCTGATCAGAACAGAATAGCGTGATATAAAATTAACTCACCAAACGAATCCGGATAATCCATGCCTTCTGTTCTCTGTCGTTTGACGATATTTTGAGTCATTTTTGTGTTTTGTGCTGCCAGATATAATCTGTATACAGGTTCTAGCGTCGGACAGCACATGGTGACAGATATAAAGCTTTAGGATGTCTCTTTGGCCATACTTGTGTCTCACTTAGCCTTTCTGGAAATAAACAACAACAACAAAAAACAAACAAACATGCGAGCAGAGAAAATGTCTTTGGGTTACAACGCTTTAGCTGCAGAATGCGGTAAAAAAAATCGCTTGAAAAATCACGAAAGGGGGCCATGAAGACGCTTGCCTCCTGCACATGACCAGTGGCATCCAATGACAGGCGATACAGGCCCATAAAAAATTCTATTGCCAAGCTGTAAATTGTCTTCGAACAAAAAAGGAATTTGGGGCTGGCGCAAATCCCCTTGTGCATATGGTCCGAGGTTGCACTACTTCTACGACAAGTCATGTTCTTTTAATGTTAAAACTCAATCACTTAGTTACAACAGTTAGAACAATAAACACACACACACACACACACACACACACACACACACACACACACACACACACACACACACACACACACACACACACATATATATAGATAGATAGATAGATAGATAGATAGATAGATAGATAGATAGATAGATAGATAGATAGATAGATAGATAGATAGATAGATAGATAGATAGATAGATAGATAGATAGATAGATAGATAGTATATACCCTTTGTAACACACACACACACACACACACACACACACAGACACACACACACACTTACACAGATATATTCATAGGATACACATAAGGCCGGGTCCAAATATTTACTTTTCTCAAACAATAATGTCGATTAAACATCAAAATAGAAATCTATATTGCACTACAGTGTATAGTATATATGTATTATGCATTTTTGCAATTTCTATTTGCAATTTTTTATTTTTTAATTCTGAGTCAATGTTAAAACTACAATACAATAGTTAAAAGTGAAAGTTACAATACTAAATAGCATTAAACCAGTTATATTGTACTACTAGTTCTTAAGGTAAAATGCTACAATAGCCATCCAATATGATTATAATAATAATAATATTAATTATATTAATAATAATAATAATAATAATAATAATAATAATAATAATAAAACTACTACTATTACTACTATTAATAATAAGAATATTTAATAATAAGAATAATAATAGAACATTATATTTTTTACTAGTATTTAGCATACGTGGTTTGCCGGTAATTGTCTACCCGAAAGAACTGTTGCTGCCAGTGGGCTCATGCAAGTGTGTTTCAATGTTTTTGTTTCCCACTACTTAACTGACCTTACATTTCTGAGGATGGTATGACCTTTTTGAAGAAAGTAAATAATGTGCCCGTTTCCATTCCACAGATTAAAACTATCTGTAATTTGGCTACTGGTACTTGCAGGATTACTTATATAGGGATGTGCGGTATCAGCAAAAGTAAGGTAATTTGGATAGCGGTGGTATTTGGGAGTGGATTTAATGACAGCCGACCTTGGGGGCTGTGAAGCAAGAGAACGTGTGAGAATGAGGCGAGCGCTGATTTAGGCGGCCGTTTTACCAGCGCGCGATTTACAGTTGGACTATTGTAGCAGTACAGCCTCTAGCTGTGTCGTAAAGAGCTTCTGTCTTTTAAACTTATAGTCTCCGTAAAATTTAGAGCTTTGACCATGGCACGTAATTCCACCAGATTTCGTATGATAACTTGCTGCTCTCGCCTATAAAGAGAAAAAAGAAATGCGAGAACTTCTAAGATTGATAGAAACAGTATCATCACACCACACCTTGTCCCACAGGAGAAAAATATCTTGCCTGTTTCAGTTTGTCCTAAACTCGGTCAACAAACTGTATTAGCAATTTTGCTCTACTAAAGATTCTTTTTTTTATATATTTAATACTTTTGACAATAACAATTCATAAGGAAAGAAGTGATTTACCGGAAACGTAAATTACCTTTTCATTATGGATTGTTATTGTCAAAGGTATTAAATATAAAGGAACAATCTTTAGTAAAGCAATTCGAAGAAATTCTGCCAAATTACAATACGCATATACGCATCAAAACATCACAGAGGAAAGGGCAATGGCGGCATAGATTTTGCCCCAGATGTAAAACCTATTGCTATTAGTTTATAAATGTGTTTCTGCTGTTTTCCTTTATGTGTGTATTATTTATATTTATGCCATATATATATATATATATATATATATATATATATATATATATATATATATATATATATATATATATATATATATATATATATATATATATATATATATATATATATATTTTTTTTATTTTATTTTTTTTTTTTTTTAAAGTACTATTCAGGTTGCATATTCTTCTAAATTCGAATTTAAAGCTAGTTTTAATATTAAAAAACCTATAAACTGAATAATATAATTATTTTAACGTCATTTTAATTTTCACAATTTTCAAATTATATTGAAAACTCCGTCAGAAATATAGCAGCAATCTTTTTTACCTAAAGAATAAAAAGCAGCAATCATTAATAAATAGTAACCAATATTGTAGTATAATTGTAAAAGCAATGAGTGGGTCTGGTTACTGGGTATTATGCCCGATGTAATTTTATTTAACAAAAAATAAAATAAAATAATATAATAATAATAATGATGATGATGATATTAATAATAATAATAATAATAATAATAACAATAATAATAATAATAATAATAATAATAGATATATATAATTCATTCTGAGTTAAATGAATGAAAAAAATTTACATAAATACATATATATATATATATATATATATATATATATATATATATATATATATATATATGTGTGTGTGTGTGTGTGTGTGTGTGTGTGTGTGTGTGTGTGTGTGTGTGTGTACATGTATATGTGTGATCATTTCAGTGAAGATACTGTGCTCTATTTTGCACAGCAGCCTTTTCATGTAGAATGATAAGCACGTGGTTTGTGTTCATCTGCGCATGCTTCCACACAAATAACGTTTTTAATCAGCGCCCCATACACACATTTTTGAAGAACTTTATTGCCCTCTAGCGGTAGCTGTACTTCTTTGATATCAGGCTCTACTGGCTAAGACACGCCGTTTCTCTCTAAATATGGTTAAAATATTTTTGCTATCTGATTTGCCCGGAGCAGGCCTTGCAGTCTTTGAAGTTGTGAATACAGCAATAATATTTTTATTGTATATCCATGAAATTATTTCAACTAATATTTAAATTGGCTTGTGACTGTATAGATGAATATTTTGATAACGTTGTTATCGCTTTCGGTCACTAAGTAAACACTAGTACGACAGATTTATTAATTTCTAGAATTCGTACATTAATTAGTAAAACTTGAATTTTAGGCAACAGTCAAAGTTAAGTTTTGCAGTCCATGAGTGGAAATGCATTTGATGAATAAACCTGACTTTCCGTGTGTTTGGGTCGATTTCTTTTAGTCTCACCGACAGACAATTTATCGACCAGACACCCCGTAGAAAAGTGTCTGCATTTTTGGTTGTCAGCAACAGACGCAAACACCCAACTAGAACGTTTTCAAAGCAGAGTGCAATTACTGTCATAGACCATAAACTCATTTAGACCAGACGTCTAGTCTTCTCTATGGCTTTATTGGACCCAGTCTCTTCCTGCTTTAAAGTAATTCTAAAGTAAGGTTTCAAAATAAATTGGGGTTCTCAACAACACTTTTTTTTTGCAGTTTTATTAGTCTTATTTTTATCCTCTAACACTGAACATTAAATTTTTTTACTTTTAACAGAGCAACACACAAAGTGTGCAGTCCAAACACTAATTGAGTTTATTTCGTTGAACATTTTTCTCACCCTAGAATAATAATAATATAAAAAAAATAAAAATAAAAAATAAAAGATTTGCAGCGGTCTAAACTGGTCCACAATCTTATTTCCCAAAACGAGATTTATTCTCAGTTATATTTTGTGAATATTTTAGACTTATAAAATACTTTTAAGTGCAGCATTTTCAGAAAAAAAGATAAAATGTTATACGCTGTTAAAATACAAATAAGCACCCAATACTTTCCATAACTTTCAATATATGGACATAGATAGATGCATTTATTATACATGGTAGTGTTAAATTAATCTCTGCCCAAAACCAGCACTCAGCTAGGTAGTTAGACCTTCTGTATATCATTTATAATAAACTAATCCTCAACGACATTTTTTTTTTCAAAATTCATCTCGCAAAATCCTGTTAAGTCTCTAAACTTGTCTTCATATGCACACATATACCATAATATACCTACTTCATTAATACTACGTTACTACAGCCAACTAGGGAAAGCAGCACGGCCTGGTACTGAATACTGTTCCTCAAATCAGTGTGCTGTACACACTTAACATTTATTTAAGTGTACACTAACAAACACATTCCAGATTGCATTTAACATAACTAGTGCGTGTACTTTACCTGCGTGCACACCATTTTCAACATTTGTTTCAAGAATGAACAAATCATAATTATTTTAAGACTCTCTGTACATCCGATTCAAAATAATCAGAATGTAAGATTGTGTTGTTGTTTTTTTCATAAAATAATTTCACAAAGACACACAAGAACATAAACCAGTGAGGCTCTGATAATCTAAAGGTAACATATTACTCATATACATAGAGGACACTTGGCGCGGCGCTCTGCCCGCAGTATTATTCACCGAGGCTCCTGGCTTCCCCTCTCTCTGTTCATCTTCTTCATTTTCATTCTTCTGTTCTGGAACCAGATCTTCACCTGCCTCTCCGTCAAATTCAGAATCCGTGCAACTTCGTAACGGCGATCTCTCGTCAAATACATGTTATAAAGAAATTCCTTTTCCAGTTCCAATGTTTGGTATTTTGTATATGGACATCGTTTCTTTCTCGTTGAACGTGCATGAATCCAGTTTGCTGCTGGGTTGCCTGTAAAAGAATGAATAACCCAATAAATCCAAGGTTACACAAGCAGTAAATAGCTGGAAAAACTACATAATTAAAAATAGTTGCGCTATAAAAAAAATATTTCTGATTTTATTTCCTTGATCTTAATAATCAATTTTTTTAACAGCACTAATTGATGGCGTAGATGCTATTATTAGTAAATCCTGTTTTAAATATAGGTTTACGGCTTCGTACATTTCTTTAGACCGGCGGTAAGAGTTCAGACACTTTTATTGGTTAGTAAAACCTCCAGCTTTACACACCCTGCTCGTACAGTTTTGGCGGTTGTAAATCACAGGGCAATTTCTTTTACTTACTTGGGTCAAGTTGTTGTTGTTGATGTTTCTCCTCTTTGGGCTCGTTTTGGTTGGGAATATTTTTATCAGCGGTGTCTTTGGTAGCTTTCTGTACACACTCGGCTAAAGCGCTACAGCTGTAGTCTGGGGCCGGTGGAGTATCAGGGCCGAACGCAGAGCTCTCAGTCCTTTTCGGCGGTAAAATTTCCGCCTTTGTCCCGCTCTGACGATTACTCGAATGAAACCCAGAAAAGGAGATGTGGTTCGAGATCGGATCTACCCAGGAACGCACGTATCTGTTATCTGCACATGCGATGTGGGACTGGTGCATGTATGGATGGTAAATTCCGGACACCGTAGCTGTGGACGGCGGATGAACCGAGGACCAGGACGTAGGAAACACGGCTGCCTTGGGAGCAAAGCTACAGGAAGAAAAATCCGCATTTTCCCCTACACCTGACGGCCTAGCAGCCGCCGAGTGCGGGCTTTGAACATAACGCGCACCGTACACGTCCTCCGTCTCGTGTCCCATTATAGAGTCCACATAATAGTTGCTCAGAGCTGAACTTGTCGACATTTTTGGATCCCCTCGTAGTCATATAAAAGGTTACACTGTTACGGAAACCTTGCCTCCGAACAATCATAGTATTTTTGCTGGCTTCATCTTCAGTGATTGGTTACATGAATCACGTGATCATATTTACCAATACAGAGAGTAAATCAATCCGCTGATAACGGTATGGTTGATATTGCATTTTGATTAAACTTAAAGATATATATATACAGCGAGAATTATACATAATTTTCTTTTTCTAAGAATTGATATAGTGCTGCATTTTGCTGCCCATTTTTTTAATGCTTTACTTCACTGCTAAAATGGAGGAGGCCCCGGACTATTTTTTTTTTTTAACAAGCAAGATTAAAACACACATTTATCCCACGATCTCCTCTCAAATTTATTGTGTCTGCATGCCAAATTGTACCAGCTGAGTGTAAAATCTTACAAGATCTCTTCATGAGATATATCCCATATTCCAGTCTTGTAAAGTAGGTTATTTAATAGTGAAATGAGTTTTAAGTCCTCGTAAAATAAATGCAATAACATGCTGTAAAACAACATGCCGTTTCTTGGCGGATTCTCATATTTAACAAACTGCCTGTGTTTCTTAAAAAAAAAATACAAAAAAGTTAAAAACCTGTATTTTTCAATCTCGTAAGTTTTGCACAGAACCTATTTGTATCCCGATTTGTATTTATTAAAAAGAAAGTCATAACGTGTTTATGTCTATCAATAAAAATCTTTATGAGGTGCATTTGGATATGCATTAATGTGCTTTTAATAAAACGACAACACGTCGCGTTACAAAGTAAAATATGTTTATATGACTGCATTTAATGGAAGACCACTAATAAAACTTCGGTCCATCATCACCCCGCCGATAACATGCGTTTTGATCACCATTCAGAACTTTTGAAAGATAGCAAAATGTAAACCTAATATTACTATTAGTCCAGTTATAATGAATCTGTCAACACATAATCTGTCGATATTTTATAATAAGACAAATACACATTGGAGCATAAATGCATAAATGTAATTTGTAAATTTCAATAACTGTTTAATTGTCTTATTTAAACATATTATGTATGGACCCATTGAAAGAAAGAAATATAGCTTCTCTTAGCTACAATTCACTTTAAGATGGTATGTTTTTTATATAATGTAATTTTTAATTTTTCTGATACAGATTGTTTATGCAAAAAATTATATATATATATATATATATATATATATATATATATATATATATATATATATATATATATATATATATATATATATATATATATATATATATATTTCTTTGGTCGAGTTTAACGTGTTACTGTCATCCGTTTAAAGACCTATTTTTAATATATATATATATATACACACACACACACACACACACACACACACACACACACACACATATATATATATAAAACGTGTTACTGTCATCCGTTTAAAGGGGTTGTTTAATAGATTTTATTGTTTGTTTCTTTGTTTATTTGGTATTTTTGTTGTGTGCTTTTTGGTATAGTGCGGTTTATATAACATTATTACACACAAACTGTTACGTTGACAGACAGTTTATTACAGGATACATGCCACAAACATGCACTAGAGGTACATATTTCAATATTACATTTCACATTTACTATACAGAACAATTTCAATGGTAAGATTTCACATAAATGTACAAGTTTTAACAAGATGGCGGGCTTCCACTTTGCTTAAAAACGGTAGCTGTGCTTTCAGGTCCAAAGTCATGTTTTCGAAGATTTTCAGTGCTGTCCTGTGCGACACTATATTTTCTTCAATGAAAACAAACACAAATTGGTGTTTCTGTCACGTATTATAATTTAAGACCACTTCATACCCTGTGAAACATAATGGCTATACACAATCCATACGTTTTATATCGATACTTGAATACCATCAAGTAACTACAATAAAAAAAATATTTTGACGTATAGCAACAATCACAGTATCTGAATGAGAAAAGAAAGAAAAAAACGTCCAATGTTCTACAGCATCAATGTGTAGCTTATGCCATCGTGAACAGATATAGAGAGGCAGACAGGTCATTTGTTTTAGGGCATGCATTCGTTTGCATGTTCACGAAAAGGTGAGATTTGAATTAAGTTCCCGGATTCGATTTTCTCTGCTCATCTTCTTCAGCTTCATCCTGCGGTTTTGAAACCAAATCTTCACTTGTCTGTCGGTGAGGTTTACGCTTTTACTGATCTCTAGGCGGCGCTCTCGAGTCAGGTACATGTTGAATAAAAACTCTTTTTCTAATTCCAAGGTTTGGTGCTTTGTATATGGACATCTTTTTTTCCTACCACTTTTCGCAGTTAACCAGTTGCTTGTTGGCGTATCCGTTTTGCATTCTGGAAAACAAAGAAAGCAAATCAATAAAAACAAACAAATACATATAAATATATATTAATATAAAATAGTTTAACTTGATCGACCACCTACTCAGTGCAAATGTCGGAAAAAGGTTTCCCAGATCATCCAAAATATAACATACAAAACCCGTTGTTATTATTATTCTTATTAGAATGATTTAAAAATCAATATTTTAACCGTCATACGACCATTCGTTTGTATAGTAAGTTGGCCAATTTTACATTTTAGAATATTCTATAGCAATGGTGGATTTTGGAAAAGGTTAGACTGCAAATATCACAGATGCTTTTTTTCCAAAGAAGCCATACGTTTTTGTAACTGCTTGAAACACATTTTTATTGTTTTTAAAATCAAGTTCAGCAAATAAGAAAATGGACTTGATTAATAATAAATGTTTCAATAAATCTTAAAATGAACCAAAAACATATCTTGTTTTGCAAAAAAATATAGCTAGACAGAAAGAAAGAAAGAAAGAAAGAAAGAAAGAAAGAAAGAAAGAAAGAAAGAAAGAAAGAAAGAAAGAAAGAAAGGAAGATTAAAGGGACCGCAACAAAAGGTAGGCTATTTAATTTTAGCGCGCGGCACCGTTTCCTGTAAAGTCTTTTACTGCAACCCGAGTAAGCCTCTCATTAAACATTACGACTTTCGGGGTTGTTTGTGTTTTATATTGGGTTTTATGATGCTGGAGCGTTCGTATTACAGCGCGACGCGATTAAATCTTTTTATTGTACCCACCTTTCGCTTCCTTGTGTGGCAATTCCGGGCTGGAGACAGGCGCCTCGGCAGTGTTACTCTTCTCCTCCTGAGAGCTCACCGTGTTGTCGGGACTCGGGCTGCGCGTCTCCTCCTCCTCAATCTCCGGCACCTTTTTATCCCCCTCGACAAAGGACGCGGAGTGGGGTTTAGGAGTCAGCCGGTTCAGCTGCATCAACGTGTTCGGGGTGGTGGACTCGTGGTTATAGTGCTGACTTTTAGCCGTGGTGTACGTTTGACTCAGTCTGAAATAACCCGGGACCGGAATTTCTGGACCGTCCACCGTACACGCCTCGGAGATCAGATTGGAGTACGCGGGCATCTCGGACGAGCTGACCTTTGCTCTCTTGTCGGAGTACATGCAGCAATTGCTTTCTTCTTTTATATTCTGGGAAAATGTGCAAGTGGGCATCTGGTTAGACACTTGCTCTATTCGACAAGACCTATTCGGATCTGCCCAGTTATCAAGCTGAGGTATGTACGAGTGCACGTTCATGCCAATATTATGGTGGTTTACTTCCCCCCGTTTGCCAAGAGACGGCAAGAGTCCACAGGTTTGCATTCCATAACTTCCCAATTCTGCACTGGATGGCATATACATGTTGCTGCTGGAATAGAAATTGTCTGTTCTACAGCCCCCAATTAAAGAATCTACCAAAAACGTGTTAGCAGTGGGAGAGCTGTTGGGATAGGACATTTTGAAGAGATTTTAAAGAAGAGAGAGCTGTCCTTTGTAAGATGACATATCTAGCAAAACAATCCCGCTTAACCCGGAGGGTCTCTCTGCAACCACATGACAATCTCACCAATGAAATTTGAAAATGGCCTTGAGACGCAGGCTCCTCTCTGTCACGTGTGCGCCCCGACACATGATTTGGAAATTCAGACGTGGTCAACAGCGACATCTAGAACACGGACTTGAAATTGGTTTTAAGGCGGACAAAGACGAAGGCTTTTTCCAAACACGTTTATCTGCTGTTGATGTATCATAAAGAAAATAAATCCAAAAATGCCACTGAATTGTACTAAGAAAATTCTATTTGTAAACACAGTTTCGTTACCAGTGAACTGCTACACGTACATTATAAGAACTATGGCTGCAAAGTAGAATACTTATTATTTGCTAGTATAATTAACACGCGGGATATTGTACGGGTTCAGTGAACACGTAGTGGATATAGTCTGTTTACCTTTACAATTAAAAATTGTAACAACATTTTATTGACACTTACCGAGTGAAAATGATATTGATATATATTTTACATTTAACAGTGCAAACGTGTGCATAATCATTTGTTAAATACACCTGCGACATCTGATTTCTCTGCTCTTTTACTGGATTTTTTTTGTGAAATTATAGGCATTGTTTAACCCGTATCTTTCTTTTCACAAATAAAGCAGAAACTAATTTCTGAGAAGAATAAGCACCAACAGCAAAAACTACATCAGGAACGATGAAGAAACTAATCTTGTTTGAATGCAACAACTGTATTAAATTAAAAACAAATTGTATGCAACCTATAATTTGCTTTATTGATTTTGTAATTGATTTTCTTAAATTGTATTATGATTAATTGTACATTAATTTTGGGAAGTTGGTGCATAGTAATTATTTTATTTGTTCCAGTCATCGGCTTATTTTGCTTTGTCACTTGTACATTAATACAGACATATTTCAGTGCACACGAATAACAAATGCGTTATTGTTATTTATGTACCATTGTAATGTGATGCATGTTCAAGTTTAACAATTATCATATAACCATAATAAAAACATTTAAATAAAAAAGGGTTGGAAAAAATGTATTTAACACTGGGTTTATTTCATGTCTAATGTTTATTAAGTACATGGATATTATGCACGTGTTTTCCGTAAATATGATAAAATGATTTGTGTTAGCTAAAATACCGAAAACATTGTTAAATATATTAAATGGATATTTAATGTTAATGTTTATAGTACAATTAATACTAATCATTTTTGACCGTAGTTAGACACAGAAACATATTGGGAGGAAAAAGCAAAGGTGCATGGACACAAACTCTGCACTTTTGCATTAACCTTTTTTTTTTTTTAGTTATTTGTTCATTTACTTAATACGATATATATGGGTTTTTTTGTTTCTTTTGTTTTGTTTTTGTTTTTAGTTTTTGTTGCTTTTTTATTTATTTATTTTATTTTATTTAAAAAAAAATGGGGGGGGGTATACGTATTAGTGTAAAATTATGGACTAAATGTACAGCAGTTATGTTCATCAGACACCTCTGGCAAGTTTTTCTTAGCCTGAAAGTTGCTATATATTATATTATATTATATTATATTATATTATATTATATTATATTATATTATATTATATTATATTATATTATATTATATTATATTACTTTTTAAAATTTTTTCAATACTTTAGTATGATAAAATACATTTCAGTGACTGTAATTTTTTATTCATATTAATTGTGATATTTATTATATATTCATGTACTGTATATTTAAGACTGTCTTAAATGAATTGTGAAATAGTGCATACGATATTTCGTATATATTATTTTCGTTTATTCACATTTCTTGTTCCTAGTTAATATAATCAAATACATATTTACTGTTCATTTAGAACACACACACACACACACACACACACACACACACACACACACACACACACACACACACACATACACAATTTTATAAAAGCCATGAGCGACTACCTACATAAATAATATACTTATGGCGATTTGTTAGATATGAAATATTCCATATACATAAATTTTCTTTAAAACTGGAAATATTGTAGCCTTATAAAACATATTATAGGAAATCGTATACATTCAGAAACGTAGAAACGCTCCCAAGATCAAAGACATTGTTACATTCTGAACACATGAAATACACAACGTCTACTTCAAAACTGTTGTAAGTGTGCCCCCAAGTGGCCACTACAAGAAATAACGTCAAAAAAGAATTAGAGAATTATCATTTCAGAATCAGATTCTAAAAGGGTCTTATTGCCAAGTGTGCTTACACACAAATAATTTGTTTTGTTGATAAAATCAGAAGTACAGCAATATATATAAATAAATGAAATAAATATTTATTCAGGGTACCTTAAGGAATACTTGTAGAATATACATATTTGTGTAAGTGGAAAGAAGTGCAAAGAAATGTTTGCATGTATGTATGTATGTATGTATGTATGTATGTATGTATGTATGTATGTATGTATGTATGTATGTATTTATGTATGTATGAAATATAATAAATAAAAAGAAGAAGAATAGACTGTATATTGCACATTTTTACGGAAATTGGGTGTGTTTACATAAATTGCACATGAGTTTGGTTACCGGTGTGAGTTGATTATGAGGAATGCATATGGGAAAATTCTATTCACAAATTTCACAAATTTGGCCAAAATAAAACATATAGCTTTATATTTTATATAAAAAAAATAATAATTTTACCATTAATTGTCATGCTCTTGTTTAAAATAATTGTAAATAATTTAATTGTAATCTCCAAACACGGTTTTTGCTTTTGCAACCACTTGAGTGACCATTTCAGGCATTTTTATCATGTCTTGAACAGATAAAACTATACATGAAATTTACATAAATTAAGATTAAATGAGCCTTTCTTTCCCAAACCGCTAATTCATAACACAGAAAATAAATGTAATCATCTTATCATTTACTTTACTATTTAAATTATTGTGTGCGAATGCATGAATATATAAACGCCCTTGTATTTAAAAAAAAAAGGCCATTAATAGAAAAAGTACAGAAACTATATCTGCCTGCTATGTTTGTAAAACATTCGCTTGTAACACTAGCAAAAAAAAATTTTTCGGGGATTTATTTTTTTTTTTTAACAAACTGATTTATAGCTTCTACTGTAGTGGACATGTCTTCAAAACAACAACAAAAAAAGCTTTATGTATTCTTTATGTATTTAACATAAGTTTATTCAGAAATCCTGGCTTTTTAAGTACTGACATAATTAGCTCTCAATGTGTACTTATATCTTCAAGGTATTTTATTTAAAATTACATTTCAGATCAATTATGTATTTATTCTTTTTATATTTGTATCATTTTGGGGGTTTTTTTGTAATCAGGAAGCGCTACACTGATAATTGTGATTAGCTCGTGTAGCAGGATGAGGAATGCTGGTCTTGAATGAAAGTGTAGCGTGTCGCGGCCATGTTGGCTAACGCAGTATTTTCTTTCTCGAAGGGCGTAGTTTTTCGACTAGAACAACGAAATAGGCGCCTTTATTTTACAAACGTATTACGCGACCTTGACATTACGGAAGTTCACACCTGATTTTCATATTTCTGTCCATGTTTCCATACTTACCCAAAAACAGTTTAAGAACCCAATTTTGTCAATATTCACGTGTTACCTTCTACACAATTTTCACTGCATCGATAATGCAGTCTGATGTATTAAAACAAGTTTTGATCTGCGTTATTCATTCGTTTAGGGAATGCTCTGTGTAAATCTATAGGTGTTGTATAGATCCACATCCCTTCTTCAAAAGAACAGTCTTACAATGTGTAGGGTTTAGGGCCAACGTCGCATTTGGACTGGCCAGAGGGTACAATAGCCCCCCAATTTAGATCTTTACAGCTAGTCTTTATTGAACTGTCTAGACGCGGTTCAAGGTTTGGTAAACACCCTTAGTGTAAAAGAACAAAAACGCGAGGCGTCATGGCCTTAGTTAGGCCTATAGGTTTTCACGCATTTATAGTCTACGTGATGATTTGGTTTCTGCACTCTGATAGACTGAACTATTATTCCATTTCAAATGATCGAAGAAGTGTAAAGAAATTTATTTAAAGAAGATGCTGATTAATTAACATACACATTTCTGCTTTTAATTTGTACAAAACTTTTGAAAAACAATATTTATAATTACAAAAACTCAAGCACATTCCTTTACTAAAAGAAACAAGCTATTACTGAAAAGAAGTTCAACGTATTCTGGAATATACAGATTTATTTACTACACCATACACTGCATGCTACCGAAACAAATGCATACACAATTCTACACTAATGAAAACACAAATTGATTATTGTAATCAAAATTGCTTTTGCTTACTGCAAATGTAGTGACTTACATAGCATAGCATTGTACCATGAAAATTGCAATAAATAAAAAAAAAAAGATACAATAGCAGTCACAATTAAACAAAAGAACATTAAAGGATTGTCAATCGTTTGGTACCATTCTTCTTCTTCTTCTTTTTCTTCTTCTTCTTTTTCTTCCTCTTCTTAGAAGGTTTACTTTTGTAGATATCATTTTCACAGAGGTAAGAGATTATTATGTTAATTGGCTACCAACATTTTTGCATAGTAAAAAGTATACATCAAACCTCACAGTTTAATTTGCGTATCTGTTTCGGTTGAATGCATAATGTCCCAAAAACGTACATAAACATGACTCCATGGAAGTGGTCTGGTAAAATAGAAAATCTAATAACTTCAGAATAAAGGGTTTCCAGTAAAGTACTGGAGACGATCTCGGTTTAGCTTTTTTTCCTTCATCCTTCTGTTTTGGAACCAGATCTTCACTTGTCGGTCTGTAAGGTTTAGCATTCTTGACAACTGGAGGCGCTTCTCTTTATTAATGTACACATTGAAAAAGAATTCCCGTTCAAGTTCTCGGATCTGATATTTTGAATACGGGCACCTCTTTTTTCTGGACTTTGTACCTACCAAAGGAAACAAAGCTGGGTTAGCAATGTCATTAGAATCGAACTATGCTTAACTTAATCATGCAACCACTTAACATTAAACACATCAATATCAAACATGTTTCCTACAACAGTTATAACAAACTTGGAAATGTATTCATATAAAAAGTCTACTTTTGTGACTTATTTTATCGTCATTCTAACAACAGATGGACACATGCACAACGAAGAAACTACCTAAGAACCCAAGTTACACAAACGCAAACAGTCATAACGCTCGAACACGAACATGTATGGGCGCGCGCACAAAAGCATGCTAGTGAGCTTGTTTTGTTATTTTTTTAACCAGCAGCGCTAAACTTTCTATTACAATCTGTCGAGCTAGTCCACTATACTATTAAACCAAATACGCTTAGACTTACAGACCTATGAAACAGCACTAAATGCACTTCCCTCAACGAATAGGGTATACGATCATAAAGGTCTTTATAAATGCATATTAGTTTGTAATTTATTTCAGAAAAACACATCTCGCTGTCACCATTGCCATATGCCCCTAGAACTGCTTTGCAATCATAAAAATAGTTTTACAACAGCAAGGCAAGTCGTACTGGGTATGTAAAAACCTTTGCATGCTAATAAAGCTGCACATAAACCCGAACAAAGTGGTCCAGCAGCTTTAATGTGTGTACCTACTTGAGCCGTTGTTCTTCTCCTCTTGCTCGCATGTTGATAGTGGAAGTTCTTCCTCTGTGGTGTCAGCGTCTCTTTTCTCCTGATCCGCGCTATCTGAGGACACTTTATTACATGCGGCATCTCCGGGGACAGTAGGCTCAGTCTTTTGTCTCGAGGACTCGGGGTTGGGCTTTGCAGCGTTAACAGTTTCGAAAAACTGGTCAAAGCCTTGTGGAAGTACTCCGTTTCGACCGACATTGGTAAAAAAATTGCACGCGGAGTTCGTGCCGCCGTGATGGCTGTACACCGATTCATTTTTAAATATCATTTCCGCTCTGTTTGATGACTGGAGTAGATCTCGGTGCATTATCTCGTCCGTTGAATAGTAGGACGCGTAATTGCCCCTGTAATGCCATTTGCTCGGGTGATCCAGTCCATAGTCTCTGAAAGACACTTCACGAACAGGTTGGACTTGAGCTATATTGGAAGAGTATGGAAAATTAACTTGACACGATGTGGTCTGCGGTAAAAACGACGACACGCTCGAAAAATCCGGCGCTGAGACATAGTACGTGCAGTTCGGTAAATACATATTGGACGCGCAGTTACCACGATCATCGTAGTCGGTCATATCTCGGTTTGGCGTTAGAGAGCACGAACAGGCAACTCGACTGTGTTAAACTTTGTACATCTATTGCACCATAGGCGTGTGGACAGGAGTCGTGAAGGAGAGAAAAAAAAATCGGAAACGTAGGCTGACGTGCAATTCATCTTGATCGATTCTTGAGGTAATTGTGTCATGTGATCCGGTAAAGAAATTACCATATATCAATATCAGTCATTAGAAACTGTCCTGAGCAGCTCATAGGCAAAAGCACACGGCAAATTATTGGTTGCCTGCATCTTTTGAAACTCCCCATATGCATAAACAAGACATTAGTAAGATAAACATGGAATGCCAGATTACCAGAGACAATTTTGCTTCAGAAATTAGAATGACAGATTACAACAAGTATAATTAAGTATCATTTGTAATATTTAGTCAGATTGTGATAACTGATTACAATGCAATAATACTCAGGTTCGTTATTGTTAGGAATATCTATTTTTTTTTTTTCAGGTACACTGGCTTTACACTTGAGGAGTCTGTGACTTTTATAAACAGGATACCCCTTTTTAAATTCGTCAATAGGAGATTTGAATAAAAATACGGATTTATTATTGATCTGATTTTAATCAAACTGCTGTTTTGTTCCTTTTTCTCGACAGTTACAGTAATCTATAAGTATTACCCTGCATTTCTTGTTTTCGCATCAGTGACATAACTACACAATGCTTTATTATTCTGACTCTCTGTCCTTTGTCTTTAGTTTACAGATTTAAGAAAGCGCTAGCACAGTTTATAAATAAAAGAC